>NC_092769.1:10978687-11578687 GCF_047496795.1 Chiloscyllium punctatum
CTTCCATTCCCTGTCTCGTTCCTCTCTCTCTCTCTCGTAACCTCTCTCTCTCTCTCTCTCTCGTAACCTCTCTCTCTCTCTCTCTCTCTCTCTCTCTCTCTATTGACCTCTCTCTCTCTCTCTCTCTCTCTCTCACTCTCTCTCTCTCGTAACCTCTCTCTCTCTCTCTTCTCTCTCTCTCTTTGGTAACTTCTCACTCTCTCTCTCGTAACCTCTCTCTCTCTCTCTCTCTCTCTCGCTCTCTCGTAACCTCTCACTCTCTCTCTCTCTCTCGTAACCTCTCTCTCTCTCTCTCTCTCTTAACCTCTCTCTCTCTCTTGTAACCTCTCTCTCTCTCTCTCTCTCTCTCTCTCTCTCTCTCGTAACCTCTCTCTCTCTCTCTCTCTCGTAACCTCTCTCTCTCTCTCTCTCGTAACCTCTCTCTCTCTCTCGTAACCTCTCTCTCTCTCTCTCTCTCGTACCCTCTCTCTCTCTCTCTCTCCTCTCTCGTAACCCCTCTCTCTCTCTCTCTCTCTCTTCGTAACCTCTCTCTCTCTCTCTCGTAACCTCTCTCTCTCTCTCTCTCTCCCTCTCTCGTAACCTCTCTCTCTCTCTCTTGTGACCTCTCTCTCTCTCTCTCTCTCTCGTAACCTCTCTCTCTCTCTCTCTCTCTCTCTCGCCCCCTCACTGTCTCTCTCGACCCCTCCTCTCTCTCTCTTGTCTGCCCCCCTCTCTCTTGTTCCCCTCCTTCTCCCTCTCTCGTCCCCATCCCTCTCTCTCCACCCGTCCCTCTCTCTCTCGCCCCCTCCCCTCTCTCTCTCGCCCCATCTCTCTGTCTTTCTCGCTTTCTCTCTTTCATGCGCCCCCACTCTCTCTCACCCCACCCCTGTCTCTCTCTCGCCCGCCCTTCTATTCCCTGTCTCGTTCCTCTCTCTCTCTCTCTCTCTCTCTCGCCCCCATCTCTCTCTCTCTCATCTACCTCCCTCTCTCTCTCTCTCGCCCGACCTCCCATTCCCCCTCATCCACTTCCCTCTCTCTCTCTCCCCCCCTCCCTTTGTCTAATGCCCCCACCCTCACTCTTTCGCCCGCCCCCTCCCTCTCTCTCTCGCCTCCTCCCTCAATCTTTCTCACACCCCCTTCCGCTCTGTCTCACTCAGAAACACTCCCCCTCTCTCTCCTCCCCTACCTATCTCTCTTGCCCCCCTCCCTCTCTATCTCTCACCCTCCCACCCTCTCTCTCGTCCCCCCTCCCTCTCTCGCCCCCTCCTCCCGCTCTCTCTCGCCACTCTCACTCTGTTCTCTCTCGCCTGCCCTCCCTCTCTCTCTCTCACTCCATTCCCACTCTCTCTCACACTTCCCTCTCCTTCTCGCCGCCTCCCTCTCTCTATCTCACCCCACGACCCTCTGTCTCTCATCCCCCTCCCTCTCTCTCCTCGTCCCCTCCCTCTCTCCTGTCTCCTACCTCTCCATCTCTCACTCCCCCCCCTTTCTCTCGTCAACCCCCCTTTCTCTCTCGCGCTCGCCTTCCCATTCTCTCTCTCATCCCCCTCTCCTCCCTCGTTTTCGACCCCCTCCCTCCCTCTCTCTCACCCCCCTCCCTCTCTCTCCTCACAATCCTCCCCTCTCTCTCTCGCCCCCTCCCTCTATCTCTCCCTCCCCACCCCTCTCTCTCGCCCCCCTCCCTCTCTCTCTCTCTCTCGCACTCCCCTCTCTCTCGTTCCCCGTCCCTCTATATCTCTCGCCCTCCGTCTCTCTCTCCGTCCCCTCCCTCTCTCTCTCACCCCCTCCCTCTCACTCACTCGCATGCCCCTTCTCTCCTCTCCCCCCCCCCCCCCCCCCCCCCCCCCCGCCCTCCCCTCCTTCTTACTCTCGTTCCCCTCCCTCTCTCTCGCCCTCGCCCCCCTCCCTCTCTCTCATCGCCCCCCCCACCCTCCCTCCCTCTCTCTCTCGTCCCCTTCCCTCTCTCTCTTGCCCCCGCACTCTCTCTCTCGCCCCCTACCTCTCTCTCTCATACCCCCTCCCGCTCTCTCTCCTCTCTCTCGGTTCCTCCTCCCTCTTTCTCTCTCATCCCCCTCCCTCTGTTTGTGTCAAACCACATCCTCTTTCTCACTCTCGTCCCCCTCCTTCTCTCTCTCGCCCCTCCCCTCTGTCTCTCTCGCCTGCCCTCCCTTCCTCTCTCTCACTCCCATCCCACTCTCTCTCTCACCCGCCTCCCTCTCTCTCTCACACCCCACCCTCTCTATTGTCCCCTCTCTCTCTCTCTCCTCCCCTCCTTCACTCTCATCTACCTCTCCCTCTCTCACTCTCCCCTCCCTCTCTCTCTCGCCCCCTAACTCTCTTTCTCTAACCCCCACCTATCTCTCTCGGTCTCATTCCCCTCCCTCTCTCTCACACCCTCCCTCTCTCACTCTCTCGACCGCCCTCCCATTCTCTCTCTCATCCCCCTCCCTTCCCCGCTCTCGCCCCCCTCGGTCAATCTCTCTCACCTCCCCTCCCTCTCTCTCTCTCACCCATCTCCCTCTCTCTCTCTCACAATCCTCCCTCTCTCTCTCACCCCTATCCCGTTCTCTCATCACCTCCCTCTCTCTCGCCCCCTCCCTCTCACTCTCACTCCCCCCGTCTGTCTCTCTCATCACCCCCTCCCTCTCTCTCGTCCCCCTCCCTCTCTCTCTTGGCACCCTCCCTCTCTCTCTAATCCCCCTCCCTCTCTTTCTCTCTCGCTCCCCTCCCTCTCTCTCTCACCCCCTCCCTCTCTCTCTCTCTCTTTCACTCCCCTCTCTCTCTCTCGCTACCCCCTCTCACTCGCCCCCCTCCCTGTCTCTCGCTCGCCCCCTCCCCTCTCTCTCTCGCTCACCTCCCTCAACCTCTCTCAAACCTTCTCTCTCTCTCTCTCTCTCTGTCTCTGTCTCTTTCTCTCTCTCACCCCCCTGTCATGCCCCCTCCCTCTCTCTCTCACCCTACCTCCCTCTCTCTCTTTCGACCCCCTCACTCTCTCCCTCGCTGACCTCCCACTCACTCTGTTGACCCCTCCCTCTCTCTCGCTGACCTCCCACTCTCTCTCTCCTCTCTCTCTCTCTCTCTCTCTCTCTCTCTCTCTCTCTCTCGCTCCCCCTCCCCCCCCTCGGTATCCCTCCCCTCCAACCTCCTCCCTTTCCTCTGACTGAATCTCTCCCCCTCCTGTCCCTCACCTCCCTCCCTACCCTCTCTCTCTGACATACTCTGCCTCCCTGATCCTTGTCTCTCCATCTGACCCAGAGACTGGGGGTGTTTGGGGGTCAGTCTGCGTGTGGGGGGTGGGGGGTGAGATGTGGGAGGTGGGGAAAATGTCGTTGAGATGGCATTGTGGGAGGGAGACAGCGACGGCATGAGAGAGAGAGAGAGAGGGGGAGAAGGAAGAGTGGAGGCAGGTGGAGAAACCGGGGTTGGGAGGGGTGTGTAGAGAGAGGGGGATGAAGGAGAGGGTTGAGAAAGAGAGTGTGTGCTGAAAGAGAGAGAGAATTGAGAAAAAAGAGTAGGGGAGAGGTAATAGGGAGGCCAGGCTGCAGTGGGGGGACAGAGGGAGTTAAACCCGGCTCCTGAGGTCAGGCGTGGTGCCCTCCCCTTCCCTGAGGACCAGGACTTGGGGCTGAGTCTGTCTCTCTCCAGCTCAGCTTCTCCAACACAAAGACACACAACAACATCAGTCACTCTGCTGCTCGGCACGCTTTAATCAACATTTTTATTGGTTACAAATGGAAGTGATGGATACAGTCAGTGGGATGGTGCCTTTTCTCACTGGCCCCTGAGTTGTGAGAAATATTGAAATGTTTCCCTGTAACCCCCCTGGGGGATAAGGAGGGACAAACCAGCGCTACCCTCAGTCTGTTACCATAGCGACAGGCTGCTCCATCGCTGAAACACTGAACTGAAATGAGAAAATCATGGATGGTGTGATTAATGAGGGAATTTGATTGATGGATGGATTTGGGTGATGGGATATTTCAGCACATTCTTTAGCTGCTGCCTGAACTTAGTCTGGGTCACGGCATAAATTGCAGTGTTTGTGCAGCAACTGAGGAGCTGCAGCATGAAGCCCAATTCCATCAGAAAGGCATGCAGAGACACAGACCCATACCCAATATACCACATCCGACTCCACATAGAATACAGCATTAACGCTGACCATAACAGGATGAAATTGGCCGAGATCACAAACAGTAAAATGACGGATTTTTTTCGGTTTCTCATTTCAGTGTCAGACTGAGCGTCCCCATTGGTGTGAGCGCGGAGTCTCCTGCGGGCTCTGCTGGTCACTAAAATGTGTCTGACGGTGAGAACATTGAGCAGCAGAATCAGGAGAAATGGGACACACGGGGTTAGAATGTTGTGGAGGAACTCGATTGTGACCCAGACAATGGAGTAACGAACAGCGACTGTTACCTCACAAAACCAGGGGGCGTTCTCCAACAAATACCGAGCTTCGAGCATAAAATACCAGGAAATGTTCTTTAAAAAGCTCAGCACAGTCACTGCTCCCAGAACCACAGCCGCCGTTTTCTCACTGCAATATTTACTTTTCAGCTTCTGGCAACAAATGGCCACAAACCGATCAAAGGTGAAAGTGACGGTGAACCAGACAGAGCAGTCAGTGGCTGCATAAAGCAGGACAGCGTGGATATTACACACGTGGATGGAGTCCATCAGGAAATAAAACTGTTCCCAATAAACAATGGGAATGTGTCTCAGGATCAGGTCGAGGATAATGACCAGGAGATCCGCCGCTGCCATGGCCCCCAGGTAACGTCTGACACATGGAGACAATCCACAATCTTTAAAAAGCAGGACGTAGATGGTCACTACGTTAACTGTGAGGAAGGAAAACAAACCCATTATCCATCAGGCTGGAGGCAAAGGGACCCGTTTGATTGGGGACCCAGTGAGATTTTCAAATGTGTCCCTGTATTCAGGGATTTATTAAAATAATTGGAGCTGGAATAACAAATGGGAAGGTCGGAATTCCTGAGAAAAATGTGACATAAACCACAAGAAACCCTCCCTCCCCAAACACACAGAAACACATCCATAAGGACAGATGGTTTCTAGAACATTCCCACACACTCGATCACTCGAGAGCAGACACAGTTCACTCCTTCCCAGTTCCTAATACGGAGGGTGGAAACGTTGCTGTCCTGAAGGATCCTCTCCCAGTTTCCTGAGGACAAACGGAGTTTGGGAATTTTCGTATTTTGGTCTAAATTGTGTCGATCCCATGTCGTGGAGAAATGTAAACGCAGGGAATACATATTCACCCCTTTAACTGCCTGAGGGGCCTTTGGAACAGTGTCTCCTTCTCCCTTGGAACGGCATCTCTTCCCTCGGGATTTTATCATTTGTTCAATTCACTGACGTCTGGCCGTTCAGAAAAAATGTCAGGGACAGAACGTTCTTGGGAATGTCAGTTATCGAATGTCGGGGACAGAACGTTCCTGGGAATGGCAGTTATAGAATGTCCAGGACAGAAAATTCCAGGGAGGTCCTTGACCTGTCCATCGCCTTTTCCCCCTACCCACCCCACCAACATGATGTCCTGTGCCTGGACACACTGTAACATTAATAGGGTGAGAGACAGAGGGTCCAATCACAGGAATGGGAACTAAAGGCACTGCCAGATCAGCTGAAATGGTTAGATATACCACATTCTCAATCCACCTCACAGAACCAGCCCAGACACCATAAACCCAGAGGAGATATCTGTTCACCATGGAACACGGTGTAGACCAGGCCAGTGTACTGCTCAGTAAAACCCAGCAATCTGTCGAGATTCATCCATTACACTGGTCGATACAACCCAGCAATCTGTCTAGAATGGAACACTGCACAGATCAGATCAGGGCTTTGATCTATACACCCGGACCATATATATTTGCCCAGCACGGGAGATGTGCAGACCACAGCAGTGCATTGATCTATAAACCCGGACTAGATATCTGTCCAGCACCGAGAGCTGTGCAGGCCACAGCAGGACACTAATGTGTGAACCTGAAACAAATATCCATCCAGCATAAGGTGCTAAACAACCACATCATTGTATTATCTATAATCCTCAACCAGATAGTCAGACCAGCACAGCGACCGGTGCAGTGATCACCTGTGAATTGATCTGTAAACCAGGGGCAGTTACCCTCCCAGCATGTAGGACGGTGTACACCACCCCAGTGCATTGCTCAGTAACACTGTGTTAGATCCCTGCCCAGTGTGGGCAAACTTGCAGACCGGGCTGGAAGTGACAGGATGTACAGCTCACATCCATTTACAGCTCCATCTCTCCATTGTGCCCTGACAAGGGTGTGCTGTGGGTGTGAACATCACTGCCAGAGAGAGATGGCGGGGGAATCAGTTTAAATATCACCACATGGTAGGGGCTTGGGGAATACACAGAGAGGGGGAGACTGAGAGACAGTGTCATGGAAGGATGTGTTCCCAGGTTGCTGAATGCTGAAATGTAGACACTTCAATAGCATCCTGGAACTTGAGCCTGTCTTCCCCATGAAAGATGGGAAAAAAGTGATATTGGTGTGAGGTCAGATGATGGAGAGTTTTGGATGAGCATTTGTTCTCCAGCTTTGTAAATGGAGTCCTTCATGGCTGGAGGTACACACCATAACCCAGATGCCCCTGGATATTCCATGATCCCTGACACTGGGGCCATCTTTAAAAGCCCAATGGGCAGACGGTTGAGCTTTCTCTGATAGGAGCTGCCCTGCACAGTTTACCCCAAGCGCGGCAGATAAGGGACAATTACACCATGGCTTGTCAACAGGGGCACGGAGGTCCTGGTGGATGGGCTAGTACAGAGGGGGACTATTCTCTTCCCAGAGGGGGCGACACCACCAGACCCACCGAGCATGGTCTGAGCTCACCACCCAGCTCAGTGCAGTATCTGCAGTCTGAAGAAATGTCCAGCAATACAGAACAAGATTCCATAAGCTTCCCCGCTCTGTCAGAATAAGGGTCACCGTATTCTCTCTGCTCCCTCACACTCACTGTATATCTGCTATAGCACTGACCCCCGAACAAGGCTCATGTCCACCACTCTCAATGTCGCATGCTGCACCTTCTCTCTCTCTCTCTCTCTCTCTCTCCCTGTCTCCCCTCCCCCCCCCCTTCCAATTCACACCCACACTAATAACACTGCATGGATACAACTGAGTCCCTCCAGACACCTCACCATGACCCCCTCCCCACCTACACCAGCACTAAAAGCAGTGCCATCCACTCCCACCCTCACTCCCTCCCTCTCCTTCCCCCATTCCAGGAGAAACAGCCTGGAATAGGACAGAAATGGCCTAGCCGGGTGATGGAGTGCCCAATATCCGTTCCCTCACCGCCCCCTCCCCCCCTGCCATGTGGGGAGGACCCTGGTAGGAGTCAGAGAGGACCAGGACGACTCGTGTGGAGATTCTGAAACATCCACGTCCCACCGACCGAGTAAGGAGCAATGTGAAGGGCAATTCTCACTTTAAACCCACTGGCAGCTCCGTTTCCCCCCAGCACAACTTCGAAGCCGTGGCCCTGATGCCATGTCCCTTTTGTGTCGAGCTGGTACAAATGGAATCCCCACGGTCTCAGTGGGCAGGAGGATGGGCTCACACCACATTGTCACCACTACCTCCCAGGAAGGGAGCACGGAGACCCCCGACTACACCTCGTCCTGTAAACAGCTCAGATATTGAAACTGATCTGTGATAGTTACTGCTCTCCCCACTTGTCCTGACATCTTCAATAATCTGTGCTCATATACATGCAGCGCCCTCTGTTCCTGCACCCCATTTATAATGGTACAGCTTTTTTTATATTGTCTTTCATTGTCTTTCCTACCAAAATGCGTCACCTCAAACTGCTGTGCATTGATCCCCATCTGCCATAAACCTGAACACTACACCAACGTGTGATTGTCCTGTTAGAGTTCCACACTGTCCTCCATAGACTTTACAATTCTTTCAGGTTTGGTGCCATCTACAAACATTGAGATGGTTATCGCATCACAGTCCCCATGAAACAACTGAAATTCTGCGACACTCACGAATGTGAGCAAGTGAAATACCGCCATATTCCCACGGACAGAGTCGAATAATGACATGCTGTCAATGGAGCAACAAAAATCCTGATAGAAACCAGACGGAGTGAATGAAATATTGACAAACCATAAAGAAGAGAATTCCAGATTGGCTCCAAGTTTCTGTATTGACATCAGGGTATTAATATCATGAAGTCGAAAGTGTGTAGGTGCCTTTAAGAGAGAGGGAAAACTGTTCTGAACTGAAAGCTTCCAATCACCTGTGATATGAGAGGATGAGAGACCCAGAGTTTGAAGGAGAATTGAAAATATGTCACATTTGCCTGTGAAATAGATCCCTGAGATGGTTGCTCCTTGGACAACAATTCGAATGTTACCAATCAGTTTAAATTATGCCACAGAATACTAAAACCAAATCAAGTTTGAATATATTGGTTTTCGGAAGTTGAACCAATGAGATGATCCGATGTTGTGCCTGTTAAAAATGCAGTCATTTAGAAAGTTGCAGAGTAAATGCCATCAACACAGATCCAAGAGATTAGGAAACACACTCTATCAAAGGTACCTTTTCATATAGAACATATTCACAGTAAAAAGACAGAAGATGACCCAGGGAGATCAATGGACGCAAGAAGACACACAAACAACTGCTACTGTGTGATTTTGAAATTAAATGAGTGCAATATTAATAAGTGTCTTATTGAAACAGTATATCATTATAGAGTTGGAGTGGGGTAAAAAGCAGTTAAGAGAAAGGGGGTCTCAGAATTCAGAATGCTTGATGTAAAATGTTCACTTTCAGAGTTAAAAAATAAATTGATGTTATTATGTAAACAGTGAAATTTTGGAGTTCTTTGTCACTCATATTTTAACAGTTTACAAAGCAATTTGAGCATTTCTTTATGTTTAGTTTAAGTTATCAGATGAGATTCACGCCGCGCCCTGACAATTCCTGTGTGTGTGTCTTTATGTGGGGCAGGTCTGGCAGTCTCAGTGGTGCTTAAAGTAATGCAATGCCACCCTCTGCTGGCCTCCCCACGCCACTGCACCAGCATTGGCAGAGGCTGAAAACCAACAGAGATGCATTCAAGAGAGGGGGAGGGAGAAGGCAGCTGCTAACAGCACCATCCAAACTGATGTCTTATCCATGTACTGATCTAAATGTCCTTCAAACATTGCAACTGTCCCTGCTTTCACCACTTGCTCTGGGAGTTCATTCCACTCATAAGCCAGATTCTGACTTAAATAATTACCTCTCATGACTTCTGTAAATTTTTATCCACACACCTTAAAATATCCCTCCGTTTTGAATCCCCAACTGTAGGGAAAAGACATCAGCCCTTCAGCTTATCTGTATCCCTCATTATTTTATAAACTTCTGTAAAGTTACCCCTTAATCTCATATTCTCCATTGAAAAGAGTCCCAGTCTTTCCAGCCTCTCCTTACAGCTCACTCCTTCCATTCCCAACAACATCCAGGTTAATCTCTGCTCAATCCTCTTCAGCTTAATAACATCAAGGTCAGTCATATCAAAGTGAATAGTCAAGATATTTTCTAAGGGTAGGGGAGACCAAAACTAGACGGTACAGTTTTCAGGTGAGAGGGGAAACATTTAAAAATGACCTAAGGTGCAGCTTTTTCACCCAGAGAATGGTGTGCCTATGGAATGAGCGGGCAGGATGACCAGACTGGACAAAGTATTCCAGAAGAGGCCTCATCAATATCCAGTACAACCACAACATGACGTCCCAATCCCGATACTCAAAGGTCTGACCAATGAAGACAAATGTGTTAAACACATCCTTAAATGCACTATCTATCTGAGATGCAAATTTTAAAGGACTATACCTGAGGGCCTAGGTCTCTGTTCTCCAACACTGCCAAATGCCCTGATTTTAATTGTATAGGTCCTGCTCTTGTTTGATTTACCAAATCCAATACCTCGCATTAATCCAAACTAAACTCCATCTGCCACCCCTCAGCCCAGTGTGTGATATTGCCACCTCCTCACTCTCCCCCTTTAAAATATCCTCCCCGTCTCCAGGAGGCTTGCACACACCGGCCTTGAGTTTCACAAAGACCCTGAGCTTGGGTTGCCTTGTGTGGTTAGGGGGAGGAGGGACAGGTTGCAGACACAGTCAGTGGGGAGCAGAGGCTGGACAGAAATCAGTGGCCTAGTGTCATTTCATTGTTTTAGGAAAAGGGCAGTCGCACGTTAGAGGTGGGTGATTGGTGTTTTGGGACCAGAAATTATGCTTGTTTGTTGTCTGTGGAGTTCAGTGATAAAAATCTATTCGAGACCCTTCATTGGGCAGGTTGTGACTGCAGAATTTCTGTCCTTAATATTGTAGAGTACAGATAATAGCGATTGAAGACGTTTATAGTTAATTTCGATGGCACAGCACGTGCATTCAATTTCCTACAGTTGAGACAAATATCTTGTATTTGTTTAACAATACAAAGTGTTTTGTGTAGTTCAGTAATGGGAACCTGATTATAATAAATCCACACCGAGATGAAAGCTGGCACTTAAAATATGACCCAAGTCTGGGTATGGTAGTGTAGTGGGTAGTGTCCCTGTCTCTGAGCCAGAACTCTGGATTTGATTTTAATTCCTGAACTTGTGTGGTAGTGTTCCTAGCTCTGGACTAGTAGAACTGGATTCAAGTCCTGCCTGTTGCAGAGGTATGTCACAGCATGTCAGAACAGGCTGATGAGCAAACACACAGGAGAATACTGTTACAGCTTTATGGGTATTGCCCAGTGATGCTAGTGTCCCTAACTCCAGGCAAAAATGTCTCGGTGTAAATCCCACAGAGGTGTCTCATGATACATCTGAACAAACTCATTAAACTGTTTGTAGAATTGTGACCTGATGGAGAAAGAAGTGTCAGAATTGAATTCCAGAATTTAGGCCCGGAATGACTGAAAGCACAGCTATTCGTGTTGATTGGAGTCACATCTTGCAGCAATAGAGGTTTATAAAATCAGCATAGTCATGGATAGGGTGAGTAGTTAAGGTTTTCCCCCAGGTTAGGGGCGTTCAAAACGAGAGGGCATTGGATGAAAGTGAGAGGGGAAAGGTTTTGAAGAGGCCTAAGAGGAACCTTTTCACGCAGAGGGTGGTGTGCGTATGGAATGAGCTGCCAGAGAAAGTGGTGAAGGCTGGTACAACTGCAGCATCTAAACGGCATCTGGATACTGACAGGTCTGCCAAGCTTTACCATTTCTGTGTTTCTTTAAAAAATGCATTCATTTTAACACAGGTATTCTAAATACATTAAATATTTTATTTTTTTTAATGACGCAGGGGTATATAAACATATTTTCAAATTGACCAAGACCATTTTCTGCTAAGAGTATGGCTCTGTGAGAAATGGCAACAATGATGCATCGACATTGAACAGGGAATGTGATGGAGACATAGTTTGGACATTATACAAGGAGACCTCACATGATCCAGTTTGGGAGAGGATGATATTATTGTGTAATTCAACTCAGAGATAGAGACAATGTAATCTTCCTGAGAAGGAATGGCCTATTACACTCTCTCTATCCCTCATTATTCCTCATCACAGCAATGTGTGTGAGCTAAAAAAAAACACCTATGCGGTCATCATTACCATTCTCATTTTAAAGAATTCATGCAGTGTGGAAACAGGCCCTTCAGCCCAATAAATCCATACCAAACAGAAACCTTGCCAGGCCCGTTCCCTGAGATTTACTTCTGACGAATGCACCTAACCTAGAAATCCCTGAATATGACAGACAACTTAGCATGACCAATCCACCTAATGTATACAGTTTGAGCTGTGGTAGGGAACTGGAGCACCTATTAGAAACTCAGGCAGTCAAAGGGAGAATGTACAAACCCCACACAGATAGTCGCCCGAGGCTGGAATAGAACCCCTGTTCCTCGTGCTGTGAGGTAGCAGTGCGAACCACTGAGCCACTGTGCTACCCTTTGGGTGATTACTGAACAGAATTCATTGGAATCTTCTCACTGCCTAATGCAAACGGAATTCAGCCAAATCCAACTGTCCCAGGATGAAATCCCATTGCTAGCAGCTTGTGTGAGTAGAACATCTTCAGAAGCCGAATCACATTATGGACAATCTCTCATTTGTTTTTCCTTTTGTCATAAGTTACACTAATATTTGGACAATGTTCTTTCAACTTCAAGTTGCAGAGATTGTGTGTGTGTGTGTCTCAGCATTTTAAACAGGGAAATATTGATTATATATTTGCAATACCCAAACAGTTTGCCATTCATCTTTCCATCACAGTTTGAGTAACATTGCTCTGGGTCATAAATGTGCGATTTGAGCAGATTAAAGAAACTAGCCTGACTTGTTCCTAAAACTGGCCCTGACCCAGTCTAAGACCGATATCATCAGCCATATCACCAACCTGGTTACATATAACATTTGTTGTGAGCAGTGGAGGAGTGGGACTAGAAAAGGAAACAGTGACCCCAAAAAGCCAGGGAACTATAGACCGGTGAGCCTGATGTCAGTGGTGGGTAAGTTGTTGGAGGGGATTCTGAGGGATAGTATTTACATACATTTGGGAAGGCAAGGGCTGATCGGGGTAGACAACGTGTCTTTCTGCATGGGAAATCATGTCTCATTAATTTGGCTGAGTTTTATGAAGAGATAAAAAAAGAAGATTAATGAAGGCAATTTGGTAGACATTGTGTATATGGACTTCAGCAAGGTGTTCATAACTTTCTAATTGGTAGACAGATTAAAGGTTCGGTCACATGGGACACAGAAGAAGCTAGTCACAACTGGCTTAAAGGAAGAGGGATGTTTTTCACACTGGAGGCTTGTGACCAGCTGTTTGCTGAAGAATCAGTGCTCAGTTCACTGCATTTCTTCATTTATGTAAAGAACTAAGATGTGGATATCGGGGCCATAGTTAGTAAGTTTACAGATGACATCGGAAATGTGGTGCAGTAGATTATCTCAGAGTACAACGAGACCACAGTTAGATGGGACAAAGGGGCAAGGAGTGACAGATGAAGTTTATTTCGACAAATATAAGGTTTTGCATTTTAGGAAGAAATCATACACTTAATGGCAAGGTCCTGGGGACTGTTATGGAACAAAGGGACCTAGGGCTGCAGGTACATTTTTTCCTTGAACGTGGAATCGCAGGTAGACAGAGTGGTGCTGAACATATTTGGCACATTTGCCTTAATCAGTCAGAGCATTGAGTATAGGGTTTGTGGTGGCATGTTACATCTGAACACCGTGTTGGGAAGGCCAATTTAAAAAAAACTGCATACAACGCGGTTGTCTGCAGAAAGGATTTACACAGATGTCCCAGGTAGAGGTTGATTAGGTTGATGTGTTTCTCCCTGGAGTGTCAGAGGCTGAAGGGTGACACTATAGAGGTTTATAAAATCATCAGAGGAATTGATATTCTGAACAGCCACATTCTACTCTTCACAGTAAGGTAGACCAGATTCAGAGGCATAGGTTGAAGGGGAGAGGGCGAATGATTTAGAAGGGACCTGAAGGTAAATGTTTCACACAGAGTGGTGTGTGTACAGAAAGTGCTGTCAGAGGAAGTGCTGAAGTCGGTTACAATCGAACATTTAAAAAGTATCTGAAAGAGGAGGGATATTGGCCAAATGCTGGAAAATGGGACTGCATCAGATTTGATATCTGATTGGAGTGAACAGATTGGACTAACGGGTCTGTTTCTGTTCTGCATGACTCTCTGATTCTATAAGAAGGATGACGAAAAATTCTGAAAGGACCTTTCAAGTGGGAATTCTCTTCACTGGAAGTTTATCATGCCTCTCTGTTCACATTGATTGAAAGCTGCATTACTAAATATTTGACGGGGAAGTAAGTCACGGATATTGGGATACAGACAGGAAAGTGGGGCTGAGTCCACAACCTGATCAGCCACAATCTTAGTTCCTGGTGGAGAAGGCTCAAAGTATCTAATGATCCACTCCTGCTCCTCAGTCCCATGTTTGTGTGTTCCATTCAGCCCCTCAAACCTGCCAGATAGGGACAGTTGGAGGCTACTTACTCCTCTTACCTGGTGCACAGAAACAGAGGAGACCATTCAGCCTCTCAAGACTGCCACACACGCTATGAAGTGACTTGGGAAATGTAATTGGAAAATCCAGGCACAGGTATGAAAGAGGCCCCACATCTCTCTTCACAGAGCTTCCCCTCTCTGCAAATTGTGCTTCATTTATTGGTCATGCTGTAGACGCAGATTGATTCTGAATACAGCCCATATACACACCAGAGATGGCTCACAAAATCATCTGGTCTGCCTGACTGCAATATTCAGTAATTGCACATTTATGACAATAACACCCACTAACTCTCCAATAACAGAATGGGAGAACATCAGAAACAGGGGCAGGTCATTCACTCCCCAAGCCTGCCTTGCCCTTCACTAAGATCATGACTGATCTGCTCTCGGTCTGAAATCCTCTTGCATACCCAATTCTTAATCCCCTCAACTCTCTGTCAGGTCAATATCCATCTACCTCCTCGTCAAATACTTTCAGTCGTCTTGCTCCCTAACATTCTTGAGAAGAGAAACCCTGACATTCAATACCATTTGTTTGAAGAAAACACGTGTTGTTCCTATACAATGGCCTATTGATAAGGACAAAAGAGGTTGGCTCAAGGATTCAGGTAAAAATGACTGGCCCTGATATCAAGGCAGTGGTTGGCTTTTGTTGACATCAAGGAGCTTAACAAAACTGGACTTAATGGGAATCAGAGTAAACTCTCCAGTGTTTGGAGTCAAACATGGCACAAAGGAAGATTCTCATCATCTCTGTCCTGGGTCACCTCGGTGGGAGATCCTCAGGGAAGCTTCCTCTTCACAAACAGCTTTAGCTGCTTCATCAATGTCTCCCCTCCCCCACCCTCCGCAACATAAGATCAGAAGTGGGGATGGTCGCTGAAGATTCCATAATGTTCAGAACATTTGTCGCCCGTCAGCTCCTGAACTGGTCTCTGTCCATGTGCAGCAAGACCTAGACACCAGTCAGGTTTGTGCTATTAAAGTGTCTGTAACATTCATGTAACAGCACTGCCTGACACTGCACATTGCCACAGTAAAACAAGAGTTCATTCAGCACCTCACGCTGGTTTCACAGGAATATGGGGAAGTCATTCAGCCCATAGACACTATTGGAGATGAACAGGGACAGCCCATTCAGTGCCTCCAGCTTATTACTCAGGAAGAGAAGGAGTCTAGTGTGATGGACCACACCAGAGCGCCTTGAAAATATTTGAAGGCAGTAGCCTTGACTCTAATGTTTTCGTATTTTAAAGGAAATGTAAACTATCTTTTCCAGATGCAATCTGAATGGTCAAACTACTCGGTGTGAAGCAAACACTATTTATTTAAACACTGAAGATAAAATGAAACCAAAGAAAGAGGAATTTAGAATAACTTAATTCTATTGGACACGTTAACAGAATAATAGATCGTGGAGTGATTACTAATGAACTGTTCCAATATAGGAAAATCCCATAAACACAGCCCTTGGCAGAAAGGAATATTCAGACACAGAATGTCACAAACATTTCTCCAATCCAGGAATTAAGAACAGCAGCAAGAGAAAATTCAGAGAGAGTAGCAACCAGGTGACATTCACTGAAGCTTCCAACTCTGTGGAGACCCCAATATTTTCTGATGTTGCTGAGAAACCAAAACCCAGTGATCCTAATCTGTGAGAGTTGGCCACACCCATTCAAACTGCATTAAAATAAACCCAAGGTCTCCCTCGCTGTTTCCCCATTGGTCTTGACTATCCAGCTCATTCAATCTCTCTCTTAAAAGAAACCAGGACAAAATAACCTCTTATAGTTGCAGTATCATCACACTTGTCAGCAAATCGAGCTGTCGAACAGGAACCACGGGTAACCCAATCCGGCCCTTGGCCATGCCCAACCAGACAAGGAAGAAGTCATTCAGTCCTTTGAGTCAATTACACAGAAACGAAATGAGGCCATTCAGCCCGTTGAGGCACTTATACAGGAACAGGAGGAGGCTATTCAGTCAGTTGAGCCACGTATATAGGATTAGTAGGAGGCCATTCCTACCTCAATGCACTTACACAGGGGCAGAATAGGGTAATTGATGCTGATCCTGATAAAGGGCTTATGCCTGAAACGTCAACTCTCCTGCCCCTCGGATGCTGCCGACCTCCTGTGCTTTTCCAGCCCTACACTTTTCAACTCTGATCTCCAGCATCTGCAGTCCTCACTTTCTCTCGGCCTCCAATAGTAAGAGACGGAAATATTTTCACTCTTTCTGACATGTTACTCAACAGCGTGATAATTTATGGAATGGGGACAGAAATTAAGCATTCCCTGTTTAACATTAGGTTGGAGTGCCAAGTCAAGGTTGGGGAAGTAACAGTGAGATTGAGTGACAGGGTGTCAGTTCCAGGAATGCAGTTTGTTCTTGGGAATGATTTAGCAGGATTAAAGGTAGGAGAGGCACCCCTTGTGATGGTGAAGCTAAATTAAGACCAGGGAACTGTGGAATTAAAAGAAAAATACCCAGGGAATTTTCCAGACAGTGTAGTAACAAGATCCCACTGTCATAAGTTACAATAGGAAGGAAAACCGAAAGAAAAAAACAAAGGAGTTGATGCACGGAAGACTCAGGTTAAAGCATTTCTAGTGGCTGGAATACACAAGGACGCTGTTATTTTTTGTTGTACATGTCATACATTCCAAATGGTAGGTACGTCACAGGCAGAAATAAAACCAGCACCGTTGTTGTCAATTCCTGTATCCGAAGAACCTTTCACGTGGGTTATGATTAGTCGTGTAGCTCCCCTTTCCAAATTAAAGTGGAAAACAATATCTGCTGATCATAATGGATGTGTCCATCAGATTTCCAGAGGCAATTCCATTACGGAGTGTTAAGGCAAAAGGGGAGGTGGAGGAGTTGGTAGCTTTCTTTACTCGCTGTAGGCTACGCAGTGTGATTCAGTCAGACCAAGGGTCTCATTTTACCAGTCAGCTGTTTAAGGGCATCTTGGACAGCTTTGGCACACAGCAGTTTAAATCAAGTGCATCGCATCCCGAATCCCAGGGAGCCTTGGAAAGTTGGCATCAGATGCTGAAGACAATATTAACGGTGTACTGTCAGAATTACCTGAATGATTGGAATAAAGGTGTCTTATATTGTTTGCCATTAGAGTTGCCCCAAATAAATCTACTCACTTTACTTCCTTTGAGTTCATATTCGTATATGAAGTGAGAGGTCCTTTGAAATTAATTAACTATAAACTGACAGGACCAAAATCGGAGATCTCACACTTGGATTATGTATCTGAGGTGAGGGAGAAATTAGATGGAGTAGGTGAGTTAGCTATACAGCACTTGAAGACGACACAGCATGGAATGAAGGAGATGGCAGATAAAAACTCTGAAACTTTGATGACAACTTCCCGTGGGGATAACGTGTTAGTATTGCCACCAGTGGTAGTAAATCCCTTCAAAGTCAGGTTTAGTGGACCCATTCAAATTAAAAAAAGTGTTGAGTCAGTTCAACTATCTGGTAAAGATACCGGATATGACAAAAAATGTTAGAGTACGTCATGTGAATGAATAATGCTCCAGACACATTTAAGACTCAGGAACAGAGTTGTGGCCAGATGTACAATTTGTGTAGTTTATCTGTATGATGTAGTGATCTTTAGCAAGTGATTGAAAGTTCACATGTTACAGTTGGCAGAGCATGTTGAACGATTACAAGAAGCAAACTTGGTAATAAACTTAAAGAAAACAGAATTCTCGAAGGCAGAGGTGACGTTCTTGGGACATTACATTGGACATGGAAGGTTGATCCCATGGAACACAAAGACGAAGGTCTTTGAGGAATTTCCACAACCATCCTCGATTTTTGGAACTGAGTGGATTCTGTAGAAAGTTTGTTCCAAACTTCAGCAGCGTATTGGCACCACTGATGGATTTACTAAAGAAGAACACAGAATTATGCTGGACAGAACAATGCCAGGAGGCATTTGAGAATTTCAAAGCAGGATTAATCACCGCACCAGTTTTAGCTGAACCAAATATTTTGTAAACCTTTGAAAATTGCATTTGATGCTCGGGATATAGGGCTCGGAGATGATTTGACACAGTAAGATGATGACGCAATTGAATGGCCAATTAGCTACTTTCCGAAAAAATTCAATATCCACCAGAAAAAAATGCAACACCTCCATTATTAAAAAAGAATGATTAAGTATCGCACTTGACTGACAATATTTTAATGTTGATATGATCAACAAATTGGTAGAGATGGTTGTGGACAACGACAAACCTCTCGCATTTTTTGAATATTTAAAGAACAGAATATGAGAGTATTTCATTGGAGTCTTATTTTACCGACCTTAAACTTACAAAATGTACATGCTGTGGGTCCTAAAATGTGATAGCAGATTTGATATGGCAGATTTAAAGGAAAAAGTTTAGATAAGGTTTGACTTATTGCAATGTTAGTTATGTGTGCAGAATTAATATGTATGGTACAGCTGAGATTAATACTTTTGTAATTCATATTAATGGGATTAAGAATTAGAGGAAAATAAATGAAGCCATCTTTTCATTCTGCTGTTTCATGTTTTTTTTCCCTGAAGGGGGGAGGTGTTATGAAGCCGAAATCATGTCCAGTCATTTTAAGACAGAACAGGCTTTGCTGACTAGAAGGTACAGCCACAGATGCCAGCTAAAAGTCGTTTATCAGAAATTGCCGCTTGACCTTTATCAGGTTGGGATGTAGGTTGAGAAATGACAAATGGAGTTTAATATAGACGTGTGAGGTCTTGCATTTTGGAAACTCAAATCAAGCTAGGAGTTTCATGGTGAATGGGAGGGTCTTAAGGGGTGTAGTGGGCAGAGAGACCTTGGTGTTCAGTGCACGGTTCTCTAAGAGTGGAGTCACAGGTAGACAGGGCAGTGAAAAAGGCTTTTGGCACATTGGCTGAGTGCTTAATCGGTAGAGCTGTGAGAGGCGAAGAAATGGCGATGCTGAAACACGAGGAGTGGCAGCGATCACCTATTTCCAAAAGAGACATTGATAGGGTGAGGAATTCCATACTTTACTCAGGATTGATTGGTGTGATTTATTGTCACGTGTATCTCAGTACAGGGAAACACTTTGTTTATGAGCAGTGGAAGCAGATCATAGTAAGCATGGCCAGACAGATCATAGGGTGGAAATAGATTGGACAGAGTAAGGCATACAGGTTTCACTGAACAGGACATGCACTAGACAAGATCAACATGAATAAGGTCAGCATTATTTGAACTTAGAGAGTCCATTCATCAGTCTAACGTGACTTTCCTAATAGTTTATATGCCTTAATTAACTCTCCCCACATGAATGCGAAGTCGGCATGGTGGCACATTGGTTAGCACTGCTGCCTCACAGTTAATCTATCAATTAATCTGGAGCAGTTACCTTCCCAGCATACGCAGCTGTGTGCACCAATTGCTGCATTGCTGTGTAACACTGTATTAGATATCACTGCCCAGCGTGGGGAAACTTGCAGCTCATGCTGGAAGCGACAGGATGTGCAGCACCTCTCCATTTACAGCTCCATATCTCCATTGTGGCATGACGCAGGAGTGCTGTAGACGTGAAACTCACTGCCAGAGAGAGATGGCGGGGGAATCAGTTTAAATACCAACAAATGGGAGGAGCTTGGTTAAAAGAGAGGGGGAGATTGAGAGAGAATTTCAGAGAATGATCTGATGGTAGGTTTAAAAATTGTGAAATGAGAATATTTCGATAGCGTCTTGCAATATAAGCCACTGTTTCTAGGAATGATGGGTGAGCAGGATATTTGTGTAAGTTATGATGATTGAGAATTTTGGATAAGCATTTGTCCTGCAGCGTTGTAACTGGGAGTAGTATCAGCAGAGTCACTGGGCTGAATCGAACAATAATTTGTCTCAGTGCTATTTTCATTGAATGTGACAGAAGAAATATCTGCACGAGGCAGAGCTAGTTTCCAGGTGTTATTTTATCGAACTCATCTCATTAACTACCCACCCTACCTCATGGTGTCCCTCTCATTCAACACAAGCACGATTTTCCCACCCACTATGGCTGGAGGTGCTCACCATCACCCGGATGCCCCTGGATATGCAGTGATCCCTGGTACTGCTGCCATCATGAAAAGGCCAATGGGCACACGCTTGAGCTTTCTCAGTTTGGAGCTGCCCTGCACGGTTTACCCGAGCAAGCCAGATAAAGGGAAATTACACCACAGCTTGACGACAGAGGCACGGAGGTCATGGTGAATGGTCTAGTACAGAGGGGGACCATTCTCTTCCCAGACCATGGTCTGAGCACACCACCCAGCTCAGTGCAGTATCTGCGGTCCGAAGAAAAGTCCAGCAATACAGCAAAAGCATCAATAACCTTCCCCGTTCTGTCAGGATAAGAGTCAATGTATTCTCTCTACTCTCTCACACTCATTGTATATCTGTTAGTGCCTTCCCCAGAATAAGGCTCCATCACTCTTACCACTGCAATACAGCACCTTCTCTCTCTCTCACCTACGCAATACTCCCACATGGTTATAAAATGTTCTTATGCGTGCAGTGTCTAGAATTCTCTGGTTGATGTCGTTCGTACAATGTTCCAGATAATTTTCAAAATAATTAAATTTCAGCAAAATGTTCATCCCCCAGTATGTAACGCATCAGAGGAAGGAGCAGAGTTTTATTTTTTTTAAAAAATCACTCAGGATGAAAGTGCATCATGAGGCCATTAATCCTCTCAAATATGCTCCACTAATCAAGCAAAGGGAGCACCTAAACACTTGAAGACTCACTCTCTTCTTGAAGACAGGCGTCACTTTGAGTTTCGCCAGTTTCACTGGAACACTCCTGTAATCCCGAGAGTTATGGAGTATTTCACACAGTGCCACCAGTCACTCTGTAACCATTTCTGTCAAAACAAACTATGTATTCCTGATGAGCTGTTTACCTTTGGTCTTTTCTGTTTGAGAAAAGCCTTGTTCATTTTGTTAGAGACAATGCAAAACTTTCACCTGACTACAATTTTGTTTATAATATTGAAACTCTTCGTGCCTTCCCCTGTGAGGAACAATGTAAAATAATGTTTTAACTTCTCTGCATGTTCCCTGAAATCAGTTCCCCAGTCACATCCTACAGGTGTCCCACATATTCTTTCCTGCCTTCCTTCCAAGGGTCACACACACATCATGAATGTTTTTTATTCGATATGGGAAAACTCTAGAGGTTAGTTTCTTTTCATATTTCTTGCCAGTTTTGAAATGTTTTTTCTTTGTATTTTGTTTTATTCAATCTGCTTCTTGTTCCAAAAGTAAACTTCCCAAATGTGGCTGACGCTAGAGCTCAACAATCTAAATTCTTTAGTTTGTGATTGATTAGCATACTTCACAGCATTTGTGCATCATGGGTGATTCATCTTCACATCTTCATATCATCTTCTTTTTCAACAGAGCCAAACATTACTGAGAGTTATTAATCAGTACCTGCTTAAATGTTCCCACACCCCTCCCCCCCACCCCTTCCCCGCCACACACATATCTGCTGACCTTCATCTGTGTCTATTATCACACTCCATATTTGACCAGATATATGACATAAATCTGCATTTGAAATGCCTGGCTCTTTTCAATCATTCAGGGGGAACCTACGTATGTGGCTGACCACATGATCAGCTGAGGGTGACTCCATTCTCCCAGTTTCCTTGGCTCTGTCATTTCTGTTCGATGATGTCACATTCCAGTGGGAAGCTTCCTACATGTCATCGTTTTCTCTCAAACAAGAAATTCCCTAAATCTGATGGACTGAGTTTTCAGCTGTGTCTATCCCATCTCCCTCACTTCTGCCCTCACTCTGTCCCTTCCTCCCCAGAACAATGATAGATCTCCCCTTGTCCTCACTTCCTTCTGCACTAGAACCTGCATTCACAGAATCATCCTCCACCACTTCCACCACCTCCAGCAGGACAGCACCAGTAAACACATCTTCCCCTCCCGCCAACTGTCAGAAATTCACAAGGACCATTCCTTCTGTGGCAAGCTCCATTACCTCGAACAGTTCCCCACACCCCCATGGCACCATCACATGTAAAGCTGTAACTTTTGCCCATTCATCTCTTCCCTCTTCACTGTCCAAGGCTCTAAACACACCATCCAAGTAAAGCAGCATTTCACTTGTACGCTTTCAATCCAATCTCCTGTCATTGCTGCTGACAATGCAGTCTCCTTTACATTACTGACCTAAACAGAAACTGATTTGATGAACATCTCCACTCTGTCTGTAGGAATGACACTGACATTCTGATTGCTCCTAATTTCAAGAACCTACATTGCTCTCAAGATAATGAGAATTCTTAGAGGAGGTAACGACGGGTTGGACAATAGAGAGTTACCTATCTGAACTGCCAGAAGGCCTCTGATATGGTACTCCACAGGAGGCTGCAGAGTAAGATAAGGACCCATGGTTCTCAGAGGACAGGTACTAGCATGGATAAAAGATTGCCTCTCTTACAGGATGCAGAGTGAGGATAAAATTGTCTCTCTCAGATGGCAGCCAGTGACTTGCAGTGTTCCACAAGAGTCAGTGTTGAGATCACAACATTTCACTTTATAGGTTAATGACCTGAGTGGCGGGACAGAAGGCATTCTGGCTACGTTTGCAGATGATGCAAAGATAGGTGGAGATGCATGTAATATTGAGGAGGCAGGGATCCTGCAGAAAGATTTCGACAGTTTAGGAGAGTGGAAAAAGGAGTAGCAGATGGAATACAATGTGGGGCAGTGTGAGGTCATGCACTTTGGTATGAAGAATACAGGCATGGACTATTTACCAAATGGGAAAAAAATATCAGAAATCTGAGGAACAAAGGGACTTGGGATTCCAAGAGCAGGATTTGCCTGAGATAAACTTGCAGGTTGAGTCAGTAGTTAAGAAGACAGATACAATGTTGTCATTCATCTCGAGAGGAGTGGGATATAATGGTGGGGATTCTGAGGCTTTCTAAGGCTCTGGTCAGACCACATTTCCAGTATTTTGTGCCTCATACCTCAGGAAGGATGTATTAGCCTTGGTGTGCGTCAAGAGAAGGTTCACCAGAAATGAAAAGCTTAACACATGAGGAATGTTGGAGGATTCTGGGTTTATACTCGATGGAGATTAGAAGGATGAGGGGGGGATCCAGTTGAAACTTACAGAATACTAAATGACCTGGATACAGACAGAATTGGGAGGACGTTGGCACTGGCAGGAGGACACAGGCTTAGAGCAAAGGGAAAACCCATTAGAACGGAGGTAAGATGAAACGTCTTTAGACAGAGTGTGGTGAAATTGTGGAATTCCTTACCACAGAAGGCTGTGGAAACCAGATGATTTGGCACCAACGATATAGCCAGGAAAGGGACTGAGGATCTGAAAAGTGACTACAGAGAGTTAGTTTGGAAGCTGAAGAGCAGGACGAGTAGAGTAGTGATCTCAGGTTTGCTACCAGTGGCACGGGCTAGTGAGATGAGGAACACTCAGCGAATGCAGATTTACACGTGGCTGCGAGGCTGGTGCAGGAGGGAGGGTTACAGATACCTAGATCATCGGGATACCTTCTGGGTAAGGTGGGACCTGTACATGAAGGACGGGTTGCACCTGAACTGGAGGAGCACAAATGTCCTGTTTGGGAGGTTTGCTCGTGTGATTCTGGCGTGTTTAAAACGCGTTTGGCGGGGGGGTAGGAATAAGACTGCATGTCTGAGAGGGGGTTAGTTGAAGACGGGACAGTGACAGGATGTATTGAATCTATCAGGAAGGTTTTTCACGCGATGAAACAAAGGGATCAGTTAAAGTGCATCTGCTTTAATGCAAGGAATGTCTGGATGAAGAATGACAAACTTAGATTATGGATCAGTACTTGGGGCTACGATATCGTGGCCATAACGGAGGCGTAGGTTTCACAGGGGCAGGGATGGCTGCTTAATGTTCCAGGGTTTAAAACGTATAAAAATATTTCGGGGCAGCACAGAGTCTCAATGATTAGTACTGCTGCCAAACAGCGCCAGAGACCCGGGTTCAATTCCCAACTCAGGGAACTGTCTGTGTGGAGTTTGCACATTTTCCCTGTGGGTGTGCTCCGGTTTCCCTCCATAATCTAAAAATGCACAGATTAGGTGAACTATCACATGCTTAATTGATTAAGGGTTAAATGTAGGGGAATGGTTCTGGGTGGGTTGTTCTGTGGAGGGTTGGTGTGGACTTGTTGGGCCGAAGGGCCTGTTTCCACACTGTAAATAATCTAAACTTATCTAAAAAAGAAAGGAGTGGGTGGAAAATGAGGAGAGGGTGTAACATTGCTAATCAGAGAGTGTGTCACAGCTACGGAAATGAAGGTTATTGAGGAAGGTTTGTCTACTGAGTCAGTATGGGTGGAAGTTAGGAACAGTCGCTGCATTTGGGGGTTTTCTACAGACCATCTAATAGCAGTAGAGAGATTGAAGATCTCATCGGCGGGCAGATTCCAGAAAAGTGCAAAAGTAGCAGGGTTAATGTTATGGATGATTTCAACTTTTCCAATATCGACTGGAACCTTCTAAGTGCAGATGGTGTGGATGAAGCCGTTTTTGTCAGGTGTGTTCAAGATGGTTTCCTTGCTCAGTATGGAGACAAACCAACAAGGGGAGAGGTTATTTTGGATTTGGTATTTGGCAACGAGCCAGGACAAGTGTCAGAACTCAGGGTGGGAGATCACTTTGTCGAAAGTGATCACAACTGCCTCACATGTAGCATAGTCTGCGAGAGTGAAAGGAGCAGTTTCCAAAGGAAGATATTTAATTAGGGAAAAGGAAATTACAATGCTTTCAGACAGGAATTGGGAAGTACAGACTGGGAGCAATTGTTCCACAGAAAGGGCACAGCAGGCATGTGGAGACTGTTGAAGGAGTAGTTGTTGCGAGTGATACACAAATTTGTTCCTCTGAGACAGGTAAGAAGGATAAGATTAAGGAACCTTGGATGACGAGAACAGAGGAACTTCTCGTCAAAAGGAAGCAGGCAGCTTACGGAAGATGGAGGAAGCAAGAATCTAACACAGCTTTAGAGGATTACAGGCTTGTTAGAAAGGAGCTTATAAATGGACCGAGGCGAGCCATGATGGGGCATGAAAAAGGCTTGGCAAGAAGGATTAGGGAGAATCCAAAGGCATTTTTCTCATACGTGAGGAATAAGGGAATAATTAGTGAGAATGTAGGGCCAATCAGGGATAGAGTAGGGAACTTATGCATGGAGTCTGAGCAGGTAGGGAAGCCCTAAATGAGTTTTTTGCTTCGATTTTCACCAGAGAAAGGGAACTTGCTGTAAATGAAAACTTAGAGGATCTGGTACAGATCAAGATTGGTGAAAACTATGTGCTAGAAATTTTGGAGAACCTTAAGATAGATACGTCCCCAGGGCCAGATCGATCCTAGACAGCTCCGGGAAGCGAGAAAGGCGTTTGCTAAGCTGCTGGTGAGGATATTTGCTTCCTCAGTCTCTACAGGAGTCGTACCGGAGGATAAGAAGGAGGCGAATGTTGTTCCTTATTTCAAGAAGGGTAATAGGGAAATCCCTGGCAATTACAAACCAGTCAATCTTACGTCTGCGGTCAGCAACATTTGGAAAAAATTCTGAGGGATAGGATTTATAACCACTTGGCAAAGCATTGTGTGATTAAAGCAGTCAGCATGGCTTTGTGAGGGGCAGGTCATTCCTCACAAATCTTATTGATTTCTTTGAGGAGGTGTCAAGACAGGTCGATGGTGGTCGAGCAGTGGATGTGGTGCATGTGAACTTCAGCAAGGCATTTGATAGGGTTCCCCATGGAAGGCTCAGTCATAAAGTCAGGAAGTATGGGATACGGCGAGATTTGGTTATCTGGATTCAGAATTGGCTGGCTAGCAGAAGGCAGACAGTGGTTGTAGATGGAAAATATTCTGCTTGGAGGACAGTGTTGAGAGGGATCCCACAGGGCTATGTCCTTGGGCCTCTGCTCTTTGTAGTTTTTATAAATGACTTGGATGAGGAGGTTATGGGGTGGGTTGGTAAATTTGCATATGACACAAAGATTGGAGGCGTCGTCGATAGTATTGAGGGCTTGTGTAGGCTGCAGCGTGACATAGACAGGATGCACAGCTGGGCTGAGAAATGGCAGATGGAGTTCAACCTGCGTAAATGCGAAGTGATTCAATTTGGAAGGTCAAATTCGAATCCTGAATATAGCATTAAATACAGGATTATTGGCAGTGAGGAGGAACAGAGGGATCTGGGTGCGCAAGTGCATAGATCACTCAAAGTTGCCACCCAAATGGATAGGGTGTCAAGAAAGCATGTGGTGTTTTGGCTTTGATTAACAGGGGGATTGAGCTTAAGAGCCGCAAAGATTTTTCTGCAGCTCTACAAGTCCCTGGTGAGACCACACTTGGAATATTGTGGCCAGTTGTGGACCCCCTACTGTAGGAAAGATACAGGGTCTTTAGAGAGGGTGCAAAGAAAATTTACCAGGATGCTGCCTGGACTGGAGGGCTTGCTTTATGAAGAAAGGTTGAACAAGTTTGGACCTTTCTCTCTGGAGACAAGGAGGAGAGAGGAGATTTGATCGAGGTGTATAAAATAATGAGAGGAATAGAGAGAGTCAATACCCAGAGACTTTTCCCCAGGGTAGGATTGACTAGTATGAGAAATCATAGTTTGAAGATATTAGGAGGAAGGTATAAAGGGAGACGTCAGAGGTAGGTTCTTTACGCAGAGAGTTGTGAATGCATGGAATGCATTGCCAGCTCTGTTGGTGGAAGCAGAGTCATTGGGGACATTTAAGCGACTGCTGGACATGCACATGGATAGCAGTGAGTTGAGGGATGTGTAGGTTAAATTACTACATTTTACATTAGGATTAAATCTCGGGACAACATCGTGGCCTAAAGGCCCTGTTCTGTGCTGTACTGTTCTATGTTCTATTTAGTATTTTTAAAAGAGACTCAGATAAGTTCTTGATTGACAAGGGGTTCAAAGATAACTGACAGGAAGCAGGGAAATGGGGTTGAAAATTTATAATTCATGATCGAATGGCGGAGCAGACTTGATGGTCCGAATGGCTTCATTTCTGTTCGTGTTGAGTTGTGGCCTTATGATATTTCGGTCCTGGATGGCACGGTGTCTCAGTGGTTTGCACTGCTTCCTCACAGCATCAGGAAACTGGGTTCGATTTCCTTTGGGTATTCTAGTTTCCTGTCACAGTTCAAAGTTGTGCAGGTTAGGTGAAATGGCCATGCTGAATTACCGATTCTGTTCAGGGATGTTCATATTAGGTGCAATAGTCCATGGTCTATGTACAGTATTATGGTAGAGAATGGGATTGGTTCGCATACTCTTTGGAGAGTCAGTATAAACTGTTGGGCTGAAGGGCCTGTTTTCACACTGTAGGGATTCTCAGAAAATGCAGGCTGCTGCAATGTTCCAATGAAGCACAACCCACGCTCGAGTAACAGCTCAATTTACACTTTGGTGCGTTACAGTCTGTAGGAGTTAATATTCAATTCCATAAATTCCCAGCCTGAACTCATTATAGCTGTTCTCCATTTTCCGTACACTCTCCCTCCTGGGCTCCCTAAGTTCGTGTCTTGTTTATGTTCCATTCAACAGAGAAAATCAATTTCTAATATTTACACATTAATTTACACACATTATATATGTGTGTCTCTTTCACCACAATTTCAAGCCCATTTGTCTTTCACACTGGGCCTCCAAACACTCTTTCCCACCTCTGCCAAGATACTAAAACACTCACTTTCCAATCCTTTACACGTCTGAAGAAGATTTACACTGGACTAGAAACTTTAACATTGTTTCTCTATCTCTGCAGATGTTGCCCAACCCCTAGGTTCCTTCAAAAATGAAAAGTTACAGAACATATTTTCAATGTAGCAAAGGTCATTGGATACAGGAAATCTGAAACAAAAACAAAAATTGTTGGACTTACTGGGTGCTTTGAGGAACAGTCACAGAACCCAAAAGATTAACTCTGCTTTCACTCCACAGATGCTGTCAGCCTGGTCAGTGTCTTCAGCACTTTCTGTTTTTGAATAAGTTTCAAACATGTGTGTCAAAGCTGCTCACACGCCCTGTCCAACATGGAGAGCCATACACTGGGAAGTGAATGATAATGCAACGTGTACAAATTCATTTGCTCTGAAACGACATAAGGCTGTCATCACCGACACGACAGAGCTCTTAATCATGGTCATGGAGAGAAACAGAGGGAAACACATTCGCTTTAAACAGAAGATGACATTACTGGAGGGGAAAATATTCAGGTGAAAACGTTAAATGCTTTTGAGGAATGCGACAATTGGAGGCATGGCATCATGAAGGTACCCAAACAGGATGAGAATTTTTTTAAAAAGGAAGTGTTCCCACATGAGAAACTGGGATAGGGCACTGTGTACAGGGGAGGAGGATGACCGTGTCCCTGTGCGAATGAGGATAGGCAGCAGAATTGCAGATGTTGCAACTCAAACTGGGCATTCATGTGATGCTGTAAATCGTAGCAGCTGTAGTAGCAGCAGCAGTAGAAGCAGATTTATATTCAACCACCATATAATCTCTCAGTCTACCATTAACATGAAGCCGATCTCCGGTTCAGTGATGAGTGTGGGTGAACATGCCACGGTCAGAACTGTGTGTACATAAACCTGATGACAACCCATTCAAGCTACTGCACTTACTGCTTACATTAACAAACAGCAGAACTAACATCTGATAGAGAGGGCGCCATGATCCCAAGACTGTGACCATTTCTTTTAAAACCAGCTGTGAATTACTGCTGGCCTGTCTACTCTTACTCTTATCTGTTAGAAAAATCCTTGTTCCTTTTGTTAGAGACGGTTCAAGAAATTCCCTCCTATTACCATTTTGTTTACATCTTTGAAATACTTACTGTACCTTACCCTGTGAGGAAAGATATAAAACATGGGTGTAAATTATCTGTCTGCTCCCTGTAGACAATTCTTCAGTCACATCCTCCAATTATCCTCAGTATACTTTCCTAATTAATTTCACCTAAGATCACACTCATCTTGAACTTTTCTATATGCTCGGAAAAGATCGTGCTGCTTTCTTTTTGTATTTCTTGCCAATTTACTACATCATGTCTTTTCTCCCCTTTTCCTTGCTTTCTAGATTGATACAGTCATATAGCGCACAAACAGACCCTTTGGTCCAACTTGTCCATGCTTACCAGGTTTTCCAAACTAAACTCGTCCCATCTGATTGCATTTTGCCCATATGCCTCGAAACTTTTCCCATTCATATGTTTGTCCTAATGAGTTTTAAATGTTGTAGCTGTACTTGCACCTCCCACTCTTTCTCTGCCAGCTCATTCCATATTTCCCTCTGTGTGAAAACATTAACCCTTCATCCATTTCAAATCTCCCCTCTTTCACCTTAAACCTCTGCCTTCTATGGTTGAACTCCCCCATCCCGTGGGAAAGACCTTGGCTGGTCACTCTATTCATACCTCTCATGATTTTATAAACTTCTACAATGTCACCCCTCAACCTCCTACACGCTGTCTGACACTAACTTTACGAACAAGCATTTCAAGATAAGCACTGCAAGTTTGAAACAGTATTCAAATGACAGGTAAATAACACTCAGCTCAAGCTTTATACTGTGATTTATTTTTCTCCATGTTATAAAAATGAGGCAGCAGGAAACTGTTACGAGTACCAATAAGAGGTCAAACACCTGAATTGCTTTGTCGAAATGGGGTGATGATCTCTACAGTGAAAGTGCATCACTGGCATGAACCATATAAGAAGGGGAATTCTTGTACCACACGGTCAGCGTGCAGTTGCCTTTAGCAGAGTGAGATGAAGGCTGAGTTTTACTTTAAAAATTTGGATCACAGTGTGAATTCAGTGCAAAGGGGGAGAGGTCTTTTCAATAAGGTTTACTCAAAGAAGGAAACTTTCCGGAGTGAGATGTGAGTGGGAGGTGTAAAACAGCATGAATGGTGAGGCCGAGCCACACTGAGACAAGAGGCAAAGTGGCAGCACTAAACACAGCTTGATGCTACTGCTGAGTAGGTAGACTTGGGGAGGGACCATAATGTAAGATAATGTACTCTGTAATTTGAGAGTGAGAACCTGGAATCAGGAAGGGGACACGAGCAGGCAAGAGGATGGAGCAGCAATGGCAAGAGTTTCTGGAGGGAATTCAGGAAGCACAGCTGAAATTCATACCCAGCATCTGCTTCTGGTCCCTGAAATAAACATCCTAAATCTAGCCCTCCACTCATGCTCACCCATAGTATCCTTGAGAGCCTTTGTCAACCATGGGTGCTTCATCTTCTTATCGAGTTCTTCTTTTTGAATAGAAACAATAATTACTGAGCAGTTTGGGATATCTGCTTGAATGTCTGCTCACATATACTCACTGGCCTTCCTCTGGGTCTATTTTCACATCCGCTTCAGGCCAGATGTGAGGCAGAAATCCTCAATTTAGATGCCTGGTTCTTTTCAATCATTCAGGAGGAACTTCTGCATGTGGCTGAACACATGATCAGCGGAGGCTGACTCCATTCTCCAAGTTTCTCCATCTCTGTTATTTCTGTTTGACGATGCCACATTCCTGTGAGCTGTGTCTAACGTGACGCCTTTGCCTTCAAAGCAGAAATTCCCGAACTCTGGTGGACAGGGCCTTCAGCTATGACTGTCCCACCTCCCACGGTGTTGCCCTCAATCCTTCCCCTCCATCCCCGAACAATGATAGATTCCTCCTTGTCCACACTTCCTCCTGCACGAGAATCCACATTCACATATTCATCTTACGCCATTTCCACCATCTCCAACAGGACAGCACCATCAAACACATCTCCCCCTCCCGCCCATTGTCAGTATTTCTCAGCGACCGTTCCCTCTGTGTCACCGTCCATCACCCCAAACGTTTCCCCACTTCCCCATCGCACCATCCCATGCAATTGTAGAAGTTGCAACAGTTGTCCATTCATCTCTTCCCTCCTCACTATCCAAGGCCCCAAATATAGCTTCCAGTTGAAGCAGCATTTCACTTGTAACATTTCAATCTGATCTCCCGTCATTGCTGCTCACAATGCAGTCTCTTTATATTGGCGAGACCAAACAGAGTTTGCTTTGAGGAACACTCCCACTCTGTCTGTAGAAATAACCCTGATGCTCTCATTGTTTCCCATTTCAATAACTTACATTGCTCTCATGCTAACATTTCGGTCCTGGGTTGCTGCAATGTTCCAAGTCAACACAACCCAAGCTCGAGTAACAACTCACTTTAAACTTTCCTACGTTACATCCTGTAGGAGTTAATGTACAATGTCATAACTTCACAGTCTGACCCTATTATAACTGTTCTCTAGTTTCCGTACAATCTCACTCCTGGCCTCCCTATGACCTTGTGTGGTTGTATCTTCTTTATCTTTTACTCAATAGAGAGAACCCCTTTTCCCCATTCACATCTTAACTTAAAGCTTTTTCACATGATCTTCTCGTTCACCACCACTAAAAGCATGTTTATCTTTTGCCACACCCTCTTTTACCCGTCAACCCACTACCAACATCTGTCAAGGGATTATAAAGCTTATTTTCCAATTCTTTTCAGTTCTGAAGAAGTGTCATACTGGACTTGAAACGCTAACTCTGTTTCTCTGTCTCTGCAGATGATGCCAGACCTGTTGAGTTTCTCTAGAAATGAATAGGCTCAGAACAAGTTTTCAATTAAACAAATAACTATGGATACTGGAAATGAAAATGCAAAAAATTGCTGGAGAAAATGGGAGCTCTGTAGAAGGTTCACTGGTCCTGAAAGATTAACTCTGCTTTCACTCAAAAAGATGCTGCCAGTCCTGCTGAGTTTCGTCAGCAATTTCTATTTTTGAACAAGTTCCATAGACGTATGTTAAAGCTGCGCAAACGCTCTGTCTCACACAGAATGCACTGGGATGTGACCGATAATGCAAGGTGCACAGATTACTTGATCTGAAACTGCATAAGGCTGGCATCACTGACACTGCAGAGCTCTTATCATGCTCAGCTAGAGAAACAGAGGGGAACACATTCACATCAAACACAGAAGATGGCATTGGGGGAATGGAAAAGATTCAGATGTATATGTTAAGGGTTTGAGTAAAGTAACAAATTGGAGGCGTGACACCAGGGTGAGACCTTCAGCAGAATGATAATAGGAAAATGGAAGTGTTGCCACATTAGAAACCAGGTTAAGACATTGAGTACAGGGCTGATGGGTGAATGGGTCTTGGTGTGAACTGAGGGATAGTTAGTAGAATTGAATTGAACATATTGGAGCTCAAAGTGGGCATTCATGTGGTGCGGTAGAATCACAGCAGCAGCAGAATTGTATTCAACTACAATCTGCAACATTTTCCCCAGAATAATCCCTCAGTTTACCATTAACATCAAGCTGATACACGGTTCAGCGACGAGTGTGGGTGAACATGGTAGGGTCGGAACCATGTGTACCTAAACCTGATGTCACTCCATTAAAGCTACCGCACTTGATTGGTTATATTCGAAACAACAGGACTAACATCTGATACAGAGGGCGAAATGATCCCAAGACTAACAGAACAGATCGAGGTTGTGCAGTGCTGCCACACCCAGACATAAATGTCGATGGACTATTAAACAACCCACTGGAGGAGAGGACTCCATAAATATCGCCATCCTAAATCACGGGACAGCCCTGTACATCAGTGTAAAAGACATGGTTGTATTATTTGCACCGTCCTCCGCCAGAAGTGTTGAGTTGATGATCCATCTCACCCTCGCCATGCTGCCCACAGAATCACAGATGCCCGTCTTTAGTCAATCTGATTCACAGTATGTGACATGAAGAAACAGCTGAACACAGTAGATACGACAAAGGCAGTGGGCCCTGACACCATTCCTGCAATAGGACTGAAGACTTGTGCTGCACAACAAGCCGTGCCCCTGGGGAAGCTGTTTCATTCTAGCTCCAACTCTGACATCTCCCTGGCAATGTGGAAAAGAACTCAGCTATGTCCAATCCCATAACAAGGGAATAACTACAGTCTGACCATTTACCACGCCCTGAGTCCCATCGCAATTGTCACATTGGTGGGAGTTCTTTCTGGCAGATCTGTCAAGCAGCACAGAAATAACCTGCTCAGTTTGGTTTCAGATAGGTCCCCATGTGGAGATGGTGTTGTTGTGGAAATATCACTGATTACTAATCGAGACCAGGCTAATGCTCTGGCAGCTGGTGGAAGTTATAATTTATAAAATATCGAGATGCAAAACCTGGAGTCATTAACAGTGACCTTGAAGCCAATGTCGACTGTAAACACCAATTTTCTTCCTCAATGTACTTTCAGGAATTGAATCTCCTGTGCTTTCCTGGTCTGGCCTAGAAATGACTCCAGACACACAGACATGTGATACACTGCTCAATGGTCTCGGAAACGGCCAAGCAAGACACTCTGTTGTATCAAACTGCTCCGAGGTCTTAAAGGATAAAACCGTACAGATCACCCGGCACCGGCCTCAGTATTGCAACGGGAAACACTATCTTATTGACCCTGCAGAGACCACCTTCCTAACATCTGAGAGCTGGTGGCAAAATTTACAGAGCTTTCCAACAGACTGGACAGAAATTCGGGAAAGGAGTAGGTCATTCAACACACTGAGCATCCTCCGTTCTAGGTCATGGTCAAAATCTCCTCAATTCAGTTTTCAACACAGATATCCTTTAGCATGTTTAAACATCGGAACACATAAAATAGGAAGTACTGTACTCACTCTGGTCCATAAATTTTGATCCTCCATTCGATATACAGGCAGTTATCCAATGAGGTGTGTTTATTAAACGCAATTTCGCTGCAACACAATTAGTGAATTGTGCCCCTTTCTTTATAAAGCGAGCTCCCATTCACTGTTATGGGAGTCCGTCTCTGGCACCATCTGAACAGTAAAGCCCAGCCTCAGGATCCCTCTGTCTGCCAAATGCACCCTCAGTGTGTTCAGATAAAGCAGGTCTGTAATCCGCTCTGCAAGCCTTGAAACTCAGCCTGAATGTTGGATTTGTCGTCTACATTTAGAAGGAATTTTATTTCAAACCTGGAGGGGAATATCTTGGAGAGAACTGGAATTCCGCATCACGTGGTCAGTGAGCCCATGCGATTTCTGGTGAAGATCTTGGTGAAAGGTACAGTGCTGTCGTCAGTGACTGTAGTGTTATAGTGTGGCATTTTCTGCACTAACTCATTACAATGTACAGTTTAAAGATTTATGTAGCCTGTGCTATTGTTTGCAATAGGCCGACTATTATTTTTGTTTTGATTTTTACTGGTAATTTTGGGTTTGCACCAAAGCCTCTGTTTCCCATTGGCCCCATTGTTGATATTGCACCGTTTTCTATAATACGGTATTCCACAGGAACACAGCTGCCACAGTATTGGATAACTATCTGTAATTATTGCTGATTCTATACCTCCACACCAAACCCCTGCACTCTCCCCATCCCTTCTGTGTCTTGAAATCCTTATTTATATTCAGTACTTTAGCTTTCCCAGCCTGATCAGGGAAATAATTCCCCAAGTTCACCAGTCTCTGAGTGCAGACATTTAATCTCATCTCAACACACTTTAGCCTGTCTGTACCCAACACTGTGAGCCTGTGTTTTGGACATCCCACCCAGGGGAATTATCATCCTTGCTTCCAATCTGTCTCGCCATGTCAGAGTTTTATATAGTTCACCCATTTTCCTAAACCTCAAGGAATGCAGGCACAGTCGTCCCAAACTCTGTTCCCACAACAAGCCTGTCATCCCAGAAACCAGTCTGGTCATCCTTCGCTGCTCTCCCTCAATGTCGGGTTTGTCGTTTCTTAGGTATGGAGACCAAAACTGCACTCAATACTGCACAATGTTCAAGATGAGGTCTCACCTAGGGCCTGAACAGCTGCAGTAAGACGCCCTTACTCCTGGATTCAAATCAACCTGAAATGAAGGTCAGCATTTTCAACATAATTGTGTATTCCCGTGACAGCTGGGCCTGCTCTAACCTGAGTGGGAACCGAACAACAAGCGGGTAAAGTGTGGCTGCTGCTGTACAGGGTCTTAGTGAGATCACATCTGGAGTAATGTGCACAGATTTAATCTCCTCACTAAGAAAGGGTATTGGTATTAACTCAGATATTATTCCCTCAACTGATTTCTGCAATGAAGGTGTTAATCATAGAATCCCTACAGTATGGAAGCAGACCATTTGACCCATCGACTCCACGCTGATCTTCCGAAGGCCATCCCATACAAACCCCACTCTCCAACCCCCTTCCCAACTCAATCTCTGCAACCTAGAATTTTCCATGGCTAATGCACCGAACTGGCACATCTGGGGACTGTGGGAGGAAACTGCAGTACACGACAGACACACTTGTAAGCACAGGGAAAATGTGCATAATCCACACAAACAGTGACCCGAGACTGAAATTGAACCCAGTTCTCTGGTGCTGGGAGGAAGCAGTGCTAACCACTGAGCTACCCACTGTGGGCAACGCAACCTGCCTGCACAATTCAACACTCGAAATGTGGCATAATAGCAGGGAGATTCCATAAGTCCCCAAACTTGTCATTGTGCAACAGGCTGAGGACAATTATATCTTGAGCGGCTTGGTCAGGATCAGGTGCAGGACATGCAAGACATCGAAGCTATAATGTAGGATCACCAGGAGGACATTCAGCCCATCGTGTCTGTAAAGCAGGAACAGAATGAATCCATTCAGCCACCCATGCCTCTTACACAGCAATTGGAGCCAATCTTTTACAGCCTCGTGCCTATTTCACAGGAATTTAAATGGACTGTCGAGGTTATGGAAAGGGAAGAACTTAGAATAACCAACTTCAATCAGGAACGAAAAGTTATGAGCAAACGATTGAAGACAAATTGTTCAAATCTGTTGTTAAGGAAATAACAATAGGAGACTTTGAAAGTCAAACCACAACCCATCAAAGTCAACATGATTGAATTAAGGATAAACCATGTTTGAATGATTTTCTGAACTTTTTAAAATTAAAACGTGTGACAAACAAGTTGAATAACGGGGATCTGAAAGATGTATTATATCTGGACTTCCAGAACGCAATGCTTGACGAAAGATTAGTATGCAAGACAAGAGCAGATGAGTTAGGCCAATTTATTTGCTTGGAGAGAAACTTGGCTAACCAATAAATAACCATGATATGGAGGTGCTAGCTTTGGACTCAGTTGAGTCAGGTCAATAATCATATGGCACCAGGTTATAGTCTGATGGGTTAATTTGAAAACACAAGCTTTCATTGTCCTGCTCCTTCGTTAGAAGTTAGAGAGAGAAAACCTTAGGCACAAAGTTTATAAGGAAAGTTTGAAAGGCTTGTACAACACATGCACATGAATTGGTCACATCTAAGATGGCTACTAAATCTTTAATCTGTTAGAATGGAGATGCAGATTTTGATTGATGAATATGCAAATCCAGAGTTTCTTTCAAGTCCTGCCTGGAGATACCTTCAGATATTATCGATGTACAGGAGGTGACCCCTCCAGTCATACATCGTATTTTAGGCATGCAGTATCGTTTGAAGTCTGTATATGTCTTCACCTGGAATCAGACAAGGTTTATTTGCAAAGTTGGAGTTAATAAAATATCGTATTGACTGACTGTCTACAAATTGTTTTTTTTTGAGAAAATATAATGCATCTGGAAATACAAACGGGCAAATGAAAATTCATCTTTTCGCGCACGTGCGAGCGTGTGATTGAAAACAAGGTGGAGTGTCTGTGGGAGGGAGAGAGTGTGTGTTTGTGAGAGAGTGAGGGGGAGTATGTGTGTCTTTGGGAGGGAGAGAGAGGGTATGCGTGCATGTGAGAGAGGGGAGAGTGTGTGTGTGTGCATGTGAGAGAGGGGAGAGTGTGTTTGTGTGGGGGAAGTAGAGAGTGAATTTGCATGGGTGTATTTAAAGGGGAGAGGGAAAGGATGTGTGTCTCCTCGTTAAAACACAGGCAGGTTTGGCAGATCCCTTTCCCCACAAACACTCTGTGGTTTCAGAGCTCCCCCCTCTCTGCAGCCTCTGCTCCATTTGTGTTCATGTTGCAGACCCAGATGCTGTAACTGCAGTCCCCATGCTCCATCCAGCGTTGGTTCACTAAATCCTCAGGTCTCCCTGAATGTCTAAGGCAACTCACAGCACAACCTCCAGTAAACCATCTCCATCATCTCCACTAACCTTTCCATGACAGGAGGCAGTGAGATTCCCCTCAGCTCCTGTTCCTTGACAATAATACTCGAGGGGTTTCCTCATGTTATGGTCTGCAAAATCAACTGAGAGGGACAAACACAGGCCTTCAGAGGTCAGGCACAGACCAAGTTTCAAAGATGTGTCTCAAAGCTGCAGGAACCCCCTTTCCAACTTGGAGCAACAGCCTGCCACATACCATTTCATTTTTTCTGAGCTTCACAATGCCTGCACTCGATACACTCGAGAGTAAAAAAAACAACACCAGGGAAAGGTACAGAAAAAAAAAACAATTAATTAACTGATAACATGTTGTGAAAATATGGATAAGGAGACTGGGGAGTGGGAGTAACTGGAAAAGTGAGACAACGGTGGGTTCAATCTCAAGAACAGGAGCATTCAAAAAAATTATTGCCAGAACAGTTGAAATGGTTAGTTACATCAAATCGTGAATCTGCCTCACAGAACCATCCAAGTCACCATAAACTGGGACAAGGCACCAGCCAGAATGGAGAGCTGTGCAGACCATGCTACTGGACTGCTCTATAAACTGGACTACCTGCCCATCATGGGGACCATTGCAAACCTTATCCAGTATATTGCTACTATACTTGCACTACAGAAATGTCTTGCATGGGAAGATGCGTAACCCATGCAGTAAGTGACAGTAAATGCACTCCCACAAATGTATGGTTCTGTATCTCCACTGCCGAAATATAAGATAAGAGATTGTTTGTGTGTGTGTCTGTGTGTGTTGGTGGCAGTAGATGTGAAAATTATTATTTGAAGGAGAATAGACATAGAGGAAATCAGCTGAAGTGTGAACAACTGACAGAGTTTTGTGTCATTAACAGAGGGAGACTGAGGACCGTGTTATAGACAGAGGTGACGACATGCTTGTGAATATTAAAGTAAAGGCATTTCCAGACCCAACAACAATATAAAGCAATCCGTACAGGAATGATGGGATTTTGGTCTGCCTTTTGATACAAGCCATGGAATACCGACTCAGATTTGGTTCAGCAACAGCAGATTATTGGCTTTATTTAGATTGTGTTTCATAGTTGAAGGGTCAAACAGCAGATGGGATGAACCAGTGAAGTATATTCTGCAGATGACAAGAGATAAATTAGGAATGGTCAGGATATGGTGTCAATAATCAGCTTGTGGCGAAATGGACCACCGTAGTTGTGACTCGTCTGTTTCAGCCTCAGTTATTGGCCAGGGATGAGATGTAGTCAGAGGAAGGAATTGGAGTTTGCATCCAGAACAGAAGACAGTGACCTCCAAGCGTTCAATATTTAAATAGCAAGGGCAGTGATGCAATGAATCCTGAGTCATACAATAAAGTGAGTTGGTCAACGGACAAGGCACAGTGGCAGAACTAAAGAAGGAGAGAAAGAATGAACAAGTTCACTGTTGTTGTTGTGGTTTGGAGCGTGAATACTTACAGATAGAGTAAGTGAAAAGAACAGTAATATAGTCGCACATGGTTAATGCAAATAATAAATCGACAGTGAAACTTACCAGGGACACCAACAATAGGATAATAAAAACATTGAATAATGTGAAGAACATATTTGATCCGCGATGATAACGACCACCAATAATATGTAGAAAAAATCCAAACATAATAGGATAAACCTCTGTCCATTGTTGGAACTTTTCAATCTATTGTTCTCAAATTCTGATCCGTTGTTGTACCATTCCAGTCTAATGTTCTCAGTTTCTGATCTCTCCCTCTCTCTGGAGCAGCCGATCCCTGTTAGTGCTATCGGTGGTGCTCCCGCCCATACTATAGGATAACATATTGAATCGAGCCCTTTTATCATTAAAAGATGGAAACTGTCCACTGGGATAATTAGAATCCATGGAGACTGACATTAGTCACAGTCACCAAACAAACAGGTTCAGTTAACCAGTTCCTTACATGATTTTGCATAACACAATGAAAGGGAACATTTACTCGGTTTGGATGGAATGGATGAGAGTTGCTGAGGGAAAGATCATACATCTTGCAATCTTTTTAATCTGTCTTCCCTATATATGGGAGTATTGTCGGAACACTGCACTGTTGTATATGATTCACCCTGTTTATAAAAGGAGACAGGAATAAAATAACAGACGAGCTGCATAAAATGTTTGGTGGAGACGTTTCTAGATACCTTTGTGTAATGCTGCTCCAAGTTTGAAATGACCTGTTATCAAGTCCTTTCTTAACCTTGTGACATCATTCAGAGCATTCAAACTGCTGCTCAAGAACAGGGAGAAACAGGAGGTAGTGACTCAACTGCTCGAGACTGGGACAGAGGAAGAGGAGGCAGTCTTTCAACTGTCCGAGACTGGGACACAGGCACAGGAGGAGTCACTCAACTGCTCGATACTGAGAGACAGGGAACTCTGGAGGCTAGTGAGGCCCAGATCTCTGTTCCCCAGGAACAGGAGGAGGTGACTCACTACCCACCACTGTGAGACACTGGGAGAGTAGAGGAATTGGCTTGGTACTAACAGAAATATCTAAATAAGTTGCATGAACGAGCCATTCAATCCTGCAATACTGCTCTAACATGCTTCAAAACCATGGCTGATCTGATTGTAATTCCCTCATTCCATTTTACAGAGATTCCCCTCTTTGCGGCCTCGCTCCATTTGTTGGTCATGTTGCAGATCCAGATACTGTAACTACAGTCACCATGTTTCATCCAGATTTGGATCCCCAAAGCCTCTGGTCTTCCTGAATTTCCACAGTAGCTTAAAGCGCAGCCTCCAGGAAACCATCCCCAGCATTTCCAAGAACGGACAAAAACTAGAGTTAAGTTAAATGTCAGTCAAAGGCAAATGAGAAGCGTGGTCTGAATCACTAACAGTTGTGAGGATTCCTCATGTTACTGAGCACATGAGCAGCAGAGAGTGATTAATACAGGCGATCAATGAATAGGCACAGAGCAAGTTACAAAGGTGTGCCTCGAAACTGTGAAAACCCCATTATCCAACATGGAGCACAGGGCAGGACACTGGGAAGTCAAAGAAAACGGAAGCAATACTTTTTTGAACACTGTTTCTAAGCTTCTTAGTGTTGGAAGCTGATGCTCTTGAGTGAGCAACATTTAAGGGCAGGAAAAGATATAGGACAGTTATTCACATTAAAACTGGACAATTAAAACTCGATGGCGGGGAAGCAATTTAAACACCAACAAATGGGAGGGATTTGTGTAATAGACAGATGGAAAGAGACTCTGAGTCAGTGTTATGGAAGGATGTGCTTGCAGGTATCAGAATGCTGAAATGAAGACATTTCGATCATATCTAGCAACATAGGTTGGTATGTCCGGGCATGATGAATTAATACGCTATTGGTGCAAGGTCAGATAGAGTCAGAGTCTCGGAGATGTACAGCACAGAATAAGAAGCTTCAGTCTAACTCGTCCATGCTGATGGGATATCCTAAATTAAACTAATCGCATTTGGCCAATATTGATGTAAACCCTTCCTCTTCATGTACCCATCCAAATATCATTTAGACGTTATAATTGTAAAAATCCTCCACCATCTCCTCTTGCAGCTCATTCCACACATGCACCACCCTCTGTGGGAAAACGTTGCTCCTTCGGTCATTTTTAAATCTTTTCCCTCTCATCGGAAATCCATGCCCTCAAGTTTTGGGGGAAAAGGCCTTGGCTATGCACACTATACATGCTCCTCACGCTACAGGAATAAAATAACCCAATCATCAAAGTTTGTGAGAACCCAATCTACTCGCACTCTCCCTATAGATCCAATCCTGGCAACATCCTTGTAAATCTTTACGGACTCCCTTCAAGTTTCACAATATATTTCCAAAAGGAAGGAGACCAGAATTGTATGCAGTGCACCAAAAGTGGCCAAAGTAATGTGCTGTACAGCAGCAACATGACCACTCAATTTATATAGGCAAAGCACTGGCCAATGAAGGCAAACATACCAAATGCCTTCTTCACTATCCTACCTAACTGCGACTCTACTTTCAAGAAACTATGAACCTGCATTCCAAGGTCTCTTTGTTCAGCAACACTCCCCAGGGTGTTCGCATGTGCTGCCCTGATTTGCATTTCCAAAATGCAGCACCTCCCATTTATCTAGATTAAAATCCACCTGCCAGTTCTCAGCCCATCTGCCCATCTGAGTAAGATCCCATTATACTCTGATGTAAACCTTCTTTGCTGTCCACTGCACCATCATTTTTGGTTTCATCTGCAACCTTAGCAACTATTGCTGCAATGATCACATCCAAATCATTTATGTGAATAGGGAAAAAGCAGTGGAGCCAGCACTAACCCTTGTAGCACACCAATGGTCACAACCCTCCTTTTCGAAAAACAATCCTTCACCACCACCCTCGGTCTCCTGCCTTCGGGCTAATTCTATATAACCTATAGCTAGTTCTCCCTGTATTCCATATGGACTAAACTTGTTAACCAATCTACCATGCAGGAACTTGGCAAATGCCTTACTGAATTCCATATCAACAATATACACCTCTGCCTCAATGAATCCTCTTAGTAACTTCTTCAAACATACTCAGTCAATTTCGTGAGACACAACTTTCCATGCTTCGATCCATGTGGCCTATCACTTATCAGTCCTTGCTTTTCAAAATCCATGCAAACCTTGTGCCTCTTAATCCTAATCAACAGCTTGCCCTCCACTGAATTCTGGCTTAATAGCTTTTCCTTACCATCCTTCTTAAATGTTGTCAATAATCACACCAATTTCGCAAGCCTCCTATCTTCCGGTACCTCATCTGTGACAATTGATGACACAAATATCTCAGCAAGGGGTCCAGCAATCACTTCACTCGCTTCCCACAGAGTTCTCGGGTACATCTGATCAGGTCCTGAAGATTTTCCCAACTGTACGGGTTTACGAACTCCAGCATCTCCTTCTCTGTAATACAGGCACTTTTCAATATGTCAAGACTTATTTCCAAATGTCCTTTAGCTTGCATATCCTTCTGCACAGCCAATACTGACGCACGATGCTTGTTTAGTATCACCTCCATCTCCTGCGGTGTAACACATCGGCAACTTGACTGATCTTTATGTGGCCCAATACTCTCCTGAGTTATTCTTTTGTCCTTAATGTATGTGTAGAGTCCCTTTGGATTCTCCTTAACCCTATTTGCCAGAACTATCGCATGTCCCCTTTATGGCCTCCGGATTTCCCTCTTATGTATACTCCTTCTGGCTTTAGACCCGTCTTGACAGTCACTTTAAATCTGGAATTAAGTGCCAAATGACAATGATGAATCCATTTTCGATTTTTGGAAAAACCCATCGGGTTCGCTGATGGCTTTGAAGGAAGCAAACTGCATCCTTACCAGACCTGGGTTACATGTGACTCCAGACCGACAACAATGTGTGTGACTCGTAACTGGATTAGTGGTGCTGGAAGATCACAGCAGTTCAGGCAGCATCCGAGGAGCAGTAAAATCGACGTTTTGGGCAAAAGCCCTTCATCAGGAATAAAGGCAGAGAGTCTGAAGCATGGATAAATAAGCTAGAGGGGGTGGAGGTGGGGAGAAAGTAGCATAGAGTACAATAGGTGAGTGGGGGAGGGGATGAAGGTGATAGGTCGGAGGCGGGGGGAGGGTGGAGTGGATAGGTGGTAAAGAAGATAGGCAGGTAGGACAAGTCAGGACAAGTCACGGGGACGGTGCTGAGCTGGAAGTTTGAACTGGGGTGAGGTGGGGGAAGGGGAAATGAGGAAACTGTTGAAGTCCTCAATGATGCCCTGAGGTTGAAGTGTTCCGAGGCAGAAGATGAGGCGTTCTTCCTCCAGGCGTCTGGTGGTGAGGGAGCGGCGGTGAAGGAGGCCTAGGACCTCCATGTCCTCGGCAGAGTGGGAGGGAGAGTTGAAATGTGACTCGTAACTGCCTGCTGGGCAATTAGTAATGGGTAATGAATGCAGGCCCAACCAGTGATATCCTCAACCCGTGAATGAGTCCTGAAAAAACCTTGACTCCTGCCCTCTCTACCTGACATATGCTTCCCTCTTATCCATGACCAGACACTCAATTTCTCCCGTCCTCAAGCATTCCTTACACCTATCAGCCTTACACTTCACCCTAACAGGGACAGACTGTCTCTGTCATTTTGACATTTCCTTTTTGAAGGCTTCTCCCTTCTCAGCTGGCCCCGTAACTGCGAATATCTGTTCCAATGCAGTTTGGACGTTCTTGCTAATATCATCAAAATTGGCCTTCCTCCAAGTTAGAGCGTTACCTTTTAGTCCCAGTTCATCCTTTTCCATCTCTATTTTAAAACTAATAGAATTATGATTATGTGTCTCCTGCCCTGCCATATTTCCCAATGGGAAGGTGACGTTTAGCTCCTTCTCTGTGATGGAGAGCATTGGTAAAGAAGCTGCAGCATTGTAACTGGGATTGGGGTCAACAGTGTCTTCGTCTCATTGGTCTGAAGCGAAAAATAAATTATCTCAGTGCCATTTTCATTGAGTGTGCACAAGGTCGAGCTAATTTCCTGGTGCTACCTTAACGAACTCACCTCATTAACTACCTACCCCACCCATGGTGTCTCTCTCATTCAATGCCAGCCCTATTCTCCCACCCATCACGGCTTGAGGTGCTCACCATCGCACTGATGCCCCTGGGTATTCCGTGATCCTTGGCACTGGTGCCATCTTTAAAAGGCCAGTGGGCACACAGTTGAGCTTTTCTGATGTTGGAGCTGGTTTGTACAGTTTACCCCGAGCATGGTAGATAAGGGGCAATTACACCACAGTTTGTCAACAGGGGCACAGAGGTCCTGGTGGATGGGCGAGTACAGAGGGGGACCATTCTCTTCCCAGAAAGGGTCACACTATCAGACCCACCGAGCTTGGTCTGAGCTCCCCACCCAGCTCAGTGCAGTATCTGCAGTTTGAAGAAATGCCCAGCAATGCAGGACAAGCATCAATAACCTTCACCGCTCCGTTAGGATAAGGGTCACTGTATTCCCTCTGCTCCCTCACACTCACTGTATATCTGTTGCAGCAGCGACCCAGAACAATGTTTATGCTCCACCACTCTCACTGCTGCTTGCAGTACATTCCTTCTCTCTCTCTCTCTCCCCATTATCCGCCCCCCCCTCCCCCCACCACCACACACACACACTAATAATACTGCATGGATACAACACTGTGGACTGTCTCCCTCCAGATACCTCATCATATCTCCCCCCACCTACACCAGCACTAACAGCAGAGGTACCCACTCCCACCCTCCCTCCCCCTGTCCCTCCCTTTCTCCCATTCCAGGAGAAACAGGTTGGAATAGCACAGTAAGGGTCAAGCCGAGTGGTGGAGTGCCGGTATCAGTTCCCTCACGTCCCCCCTCCCCCTGCCATGTTGGGAGTACCGTGGTACGAGCCGGAGAGGACTGGGACGCCTGGAGTGGAGATTCTGAAACGTCCCAGCAACCGAGTAAGGAGCAATGGTCAGTGAAGGGCAATTCTCACTTTTAACCCACTGGCAGCTCTGTTTCCCCCCGGCACAACTTGGAAGCCGTGGCCCTGATGCCATCTCCCTTTTGTGTCGAGCTGGTACAAATGGAATCCCCACGGTCTCGGTGGGCAGGAGGGTGGGCTCACAACACATCGTCACCACCACCTCCCAGGAAGGGAGCACGGAGAGTCCCTCCTACACCTCCTCCTGTAAACATCTCAGATACTAAGACTAATCTGTGAGATTTACTGCTTTCCCCACTTGTCCTGACATCTTCAGTAACCTGTTCTCATATACATCCTGGCCCTTTGTTCCTGCACCTCCTTTATAACGGTACAATGTGTTTTATATTGTCTTTCAATGTCCTTCCTACTAAAGAGCATCACCTCACACTGCGCTGCATTGATCCTCATCTGCCATACACCTGAACACTACATCAACATATAACTTTCCTGTTGGAGTTCCACAACGTCCTCAACAAACTTTACAATTCTTTCAGGTTTGGTATCTGCAACTATTGAAATTGTCCTACAGTCACACTCCACTCAAAAATACTGACACACACCAAACAGAGCGAGTGAAATATTGAGACACTCTCCAGGTCTGTATTACTGTCAATGTATGGTGTGTCTGTATTCGTGTGTGTATCTGTGTGGGGCGCGTCTGGCAGTCTCTGTGGTATTTAAAGTGATGTAATGTCCCCTGATATGAGTTCTGAGTAAGGATCGCTCGATTCAAAACGTCAACTTTCATTTTTGTCCAAAGATGCTTCCACAGCTGCTGAGATTTCTGTTGTTGTCAATCTCTGTTGCACCCCTACCCCGATCCCCCACCCCCTACGCCACTGTAATCGTGGTGCTAAAGTGTGTAAACGATGGGGGATTCAGTCTGGGAGGGAGAGATGGAGGGCAGCAGCTCACAGCACAATTCAACCTGAATTTTGATTGCACTAAACACACACACACACAAACACACACACAGACACACACACACACACACACGCGCGGACACACACTCACGCACATGCACACACTCGGTTGGTTTGGAGAGGATTGTCATTGTACTGAGGCCCTCAGAGTGGAACATGTTCATGTGGAGAAATATCTGCGCTGTTTCTGCAATGTGGAAATGGTTTGTCAATGGGTAGTATTTCCAACACACAGTGTACACATTAAAGCATATTTCCATTGCAATTATATCCAAGCAATTCCGAGTGAGCGACTTTCCAAGGCGATGAGATTAATTATAATGCACTTCCTGTAACTTGGAATTTTTAATGTTTTACTTTTACAAGTAACCTTACATGTGAGAAAGGATTGAAAAGACCTAAACCAGACCAGCAGAGTATGGGCTTGTATCACTTTAAAGAAAAGAAGGAAAGGGAGAGGAAGGGAGAGTGGTTTTGACCCAGTTTCAGTAATTCACACCAAAAACAAGAGCTCCCATTGCACAGAGATGCAGAGACACAGATCCACACACTAATGCAGGAACACATGTAACAAGCTCAGAGAGAGAGACATGCACACAGAGGTTAATAGAGACACATGTAGACACACAGGAATAGACAAACACGAGCAGAAATATGCACATACATACTTGGACATGCAAACACACATAGACACATCGAGTTATACGGGGTATTTGCAAACAGGCCTTTCAGCCCATACAGTCCATGCTGACCATAATCCCAAGCTAAACAAGTCCCACCTCCTGCGCTTGGCCCAGATTTGTCCAAAAGTTCTCTTATTCTAGTACATAACCAAATATGCTTTAAACGTTATAACTTCACTCACAATCTATCACTTCCTCAGAAAGTACATTCCCTTCACGAACCACATGCTGTGTAAAAAATGAATCACCTTACAGGTCTACATCAGGTGGACCCAAAACATTTGTAGGAAGTTAAGGAAGTGATTGCTGGGTCCCTTGCTGAGATGTTTTCATCATCAATAGCCACAGGTGAGATGCTGGAAGTCATGAGTTTGACTAAAGTTTTGCCTTAAACAAAATGGTAAGGAAAAGCCAAGAACTATAGATTGGGGAACCTGACATTAGTGATGGGCACGGTGTTGGAGGGAATCATGAGCTACAGGATTTAAATGCATTTGGAAAGGGAAGGACTGATTAGGGATAGGCAAAAGTGAGGACTGCAGACGCTGGAGATTACAGTCTAGATGAGAGTGGTACTGGAAAAGCACAGCAGGTCAAGCAGCATCTGACGAACAGGAAAATCGACGATCTGGACAAAAGCCCTTTATATGCATCGTGAAATGGGGGTGTGCTTGGATAATCGTGTCTCACTAATTTGATTTTGATTTTGTTGAGAAGTAATGGACAGGATTGATGATGGCAGAATGCTGGATGTGATCTATATGGACTTCAGTTAGGCATTCGACATAGTTCCCCATGGAGACTGGTTAGCAAGATTAGATCACATGGAATACAGGGAGAATTACCCAGTTGGATACAGAACTGGCTCAAAGGTAGAGGACAGAGGGTTGTGGTGGAGGGTTGTTTTGCAGACTGGAGGCTTGTGACCAGTGGAGTGGAGCCAACAGACCGAGGAGTGGCAGATAGAGTTTAATTTAGATAAATGTGAGATGCTGCATATTGGAAAGCCATATCAGGGCAGGACTTATACACTTAATGGTAAAATCCTGGGGAGTGTTGCTGAACAAAATGCTCTCAGAGTACAGATTTATACTTCCTTGAAAGTGGATTTGCAGGTAGATAGGACAGTGAAGAAAGCATTTGATATGTTATTGGTCAAGTGCATTGTGTATATGCATTAGGAGTCTGGATTGCGACTGTGCAGGACATTGGATCGGGCCACTTTTGGAATAATGTATGCAATTCTGATCTTCCTGCTCTGTAGGAAGTATGTTGTCAAACTCGAAAGGGTTCAAGAAGGGTTTACACTGAGGTTGCCATGATTGGAGGGCTTGAGCTACAGGGAGAGGCTGAATAGGCTGAGCCTGTTTTCCCTGGAGAATCAGAGGAGGAGGGTTGATGTTAGAGGTTAGTAAAATCATGGGTTCAATGGATAGATTGAATAGCCAAAGTCTTTTCCCTAGGGTAGTGCAGTCAAAAACTAGATGGCAAATGTTTAAGGTTGATGGGAAAGACAAAAAAGAGCTCTAATGGGCAATATCTTCATTTAGAGGATGTCCGTGTGTAATGAGCCTCCAGAGGAAGGTATTGAGACTGGCACAATTACAACATTTAACAGGCATCTGGATGGACAGATGAATGGGAAGGGTTTAGATGGAAATTGACCAAATGCCGGCAAATGGGAGGAGAATAATTTTGGCTGTCTGGTTGCCATGGACACATTGGACCAAAGGGTCTGTTTCCATGCTATGCAGCTCTATGACGCCATGTCTTTTAACAAACTTCCTCCTCTTATCTTAAAACAATCCCCCACTCCAGGGAAAAGGCACCTACCATTCAACATTACCGATACCTGTCATGATATTATCAACCTCTAAAAGGTTAATTCTCAGCCTCCTACGCTCCAGTAGAAAATGTCCGAGTCTGTTGAGCCTGTCCTTATATGCAAACACTCCATTCCCAGCAACATCCTGATAAATATCTTCTGAACTCTCCCGAACTTGATAATATTCTCGATATAACAGGGCGACCAGAACTGCACAAATTCCTCCAGGACATGCCTAATTAATGTCCTGTGCAACCTGAGAATACCGTCCCAACACTTGTACTCAAAGGACAGTCCACTGCTATTCGTCATTTATATAAATGATTTGGATGAGAACGTCGGAGATATAGCTAGTAAATTTGCAGATGGCATCAAAATTGGAGGTGTAGTGAACAGTTAAGAACGTTACCACAGAGAAAATAGAATCTTGTTCAGATGGGCTAATGGACTGAGGAGTGGCAGATGGAGGAATATTTAGATAAATGCGAGGGGCTACATCTTGAAAAAGCAAATCAGAGCATGACTTATATATGATAAACTCCTGGACAGTGTTGCTGAACAAAGAGAACTTGGAGTACAGGGTCATATTTCCTTGAATGTAGAGTTGCAGTTAGATAGGATAGTGAAGTAGGTGTTTAATATGCATTCCTTTATTGTTCAAACCACTGAGTGAAAGAGTTGGGAGGTCATGTTGCGGCTGTGCAGGACATTGGTTTGGCCACTTTTGCAATATTGCGTACAATTCTAGTCTCATTCCTATCGGAAAGATGTTGTGAAACTTGGAAGGGTTCAGAAAAGATTTACAAAGATGTTGCCAGGGCTGGAGGATTTTAGCTGTAGGGAGAGCTGGAATAGGCTGGGGCTGTTTTCTCTGAATCATTAGGGGCTGAAAGGTGAATTACAGAGGGTTATAAAATCATCAGAGGCATGCATAGGGTAAATAGACAATGTCTTTTCCCCGGGGTGGGCGAGTCCACAACTAGAGGGCATAGGTTTAAGATGAGAGTGGAAAGATGTAAAAGGGACCTCAGTGGCAATTTTTATGCATAGAGGGTGGTATGTGAATGGATTGAGTTGCCAGAGGCTGGTCAAATAAAAATATTTAAAAGATATCTGGATGAGTATATAAATATGAAGGGTTCAGAGGGATATGAGCAAGTGTTGGCAAGATTGACAAGATTAGGTTACGGTAACTAGTCGACATGGACAAATTGTACCAGAGGGTCCGTTTCCGTGTGGTACATCTCTATGACTCTATGTCTATATAATGAAGGGTATCAAGTGAAACACCTTCATAACCAACCTGTCGACGTATGAAGCAAACTTATGCCCGAACCCCTAGGTTGCTCTGTTCTAAAACACTACCAATGGCTCAACATTTAATTGTATACGTGTTTTTTTAGTTTGTTTTACCAAAGTACAATACCTTGCATTTATCAACAGTAAACTGCATCTGCAATTATTTAGTCCAGTGAGTGATAATACTGGGGAAAAAAGGCTGGAAAGTAATCAGTTGCCTTGTATCATGTAATCGTTTTAGGAAGAGGGCAGTCACACGTTAGAGATGGGAAACAGTGATCGGTGTTTCAGGCCAGAAAGTATGCTCTGTCTTTGTCTCTGATGTTCAGTATTGATATCTATTCGAGTTACTTCACAGTGCAGTGTTTGTCTGCAGGATTTCATTCCCTCATATTGCAGCCTACAGATAAGAGCCACTTAAACTGGAAATAATAGCCAAGTATTTAACGATGTTCATAGTTTATCTCGAAGGCAGAGCACATAAACTCGACATCCTACAGTTGAGGCAAGTACCTTGCATTTTTAACAACGTTATTATTTTAACTGGGTAATTCAGTAAAGTGAACCAGATTTCAATGAATCCATACCGATCTGAAAGCTGGCATTTAAAGTTAAATATTTGGCCATGGTTTAGATCTTGTGTAGTCGATAGTATCCCTGCCTCTGAGGCAGAGCTCTGTATTCTATTCCAATTCCTGAACTTGTCGAGTAGTGTTGCTAGCTCGAGACCAGATTGTTTGGATTCAGGTGCAGCATGACAGGAAAGGCTGATGAACAAACATATAGGAGAATAATGTTGCAACTTATGGGGCTATTGTGGAATGGTGGTACTGTCCTTACCTCTGGCCCTCCAAGTTCTAATCCTACTAGGAGTGCTTTATAATATGCCTGAACGCGTTGACTAAAATGATTTTAACATTGTGGTTTGATCACGATGGAAGAGGTGTCAGTATTAAATTTCAGAAGTTAAGCCCCGGAAGCACATTAGCACCTTCTAGAGGTTTATAAATTCATGAAGTGCATGGATAAGGGGTGAGTAGTGAAGATGTTTTCCCCATGCGTGGAAGTCCAAAATTAGAAGGCATAGATTTAATGTGAGAGGGGAAAGATTTTAAAGTGACCTTGGGACAACTTTTTCACTCAGAAAGTGGAGCATGCACATAATGAACTGCCAAAAGAAGTGGTGGAGGTTGGTATAATTACAACAGTTAAAATGCACCCAGATTGATATATTAATAGGAAGGATTTAGAGTGCTGGCAAATAGATTAGATTCCCTACAGTGTAGCACAAGTCCACACCAACCCTCTGAAGATATACCCACCCAGAAGCATCTCACCATATTTACCCCTAACTAATGGACCTGACATTATGTGCAATTTAGCATGGCCAGTTCACATAACCTGCACAACTTTGGACTGTAGGAGGAAACCCACGCAGACACAGCGAGAATGTGCAAATTCCACAACGTCAGTCACCTGAGCCAGCAATCAAACTCAGGTCCCTGGTATTGTGAGGCAGCAGTGCTAACCACTGAGCCACTTCACCAAACCAAGTAGGGCACGATTAATTTCAGAAATCAGGTTGGCATGGACGATTTGATCAAAAGTGTTTGCTTCCGTGCTGTACAACTCTTAAGATTCATCAAGCCATTTGATCTAGTTCCCTGTGTAATCTTCATTGTCCACTATATGGCCAAACTTGGTTACATCCACAATCTTTCTAATCACGCCTTCTATAATTCTCAATTGAATCATTTGTCTAAATGTCAAACAAAAATGGATTGAGCACAAGTCCCTGTGGAACACCACTGTGCACAGTGTCACAAAGCTGGTCCCTTTTCTCGAAAAGCTTCCTTTTCTCAAAGATACTGTTTCCTTGACTTTTTTTTCCCCAGAGGGGTCATAAATAGTTCTCGGCTCCAAGGTGACTGGTTTGGTACAGAGATTAAACGGTTTTGTGATTAAAGGTACAATGAAAGGGGAGTGGTCAGCTCTCGAGAAAGCAATTCAGTCCTGAACCTGTTTGTAGTTTAGCTGTGTGGACAGGCTCTCTCTCTCTCTCTCTCTCTCTCTCTCTCTCTCCTTCTGCCCTTCTAACTTTAACCTGTAAGCATTTGTTCCATTTGTATTGTTTATAAGGGGTGTTTGCTTATTGGGATGGCTGTGTACTTCCAGAACAGCTAATTATGTCTAGTTTGAATAGATTGAGTTCTGAAGGGTTTCTTTATTCTGTTGTTTGTGTTTCATTATGTAGTTTCGTGAATATTTGTTTGCCTGTTTTAAAACCTGATAATTTTCACTGTGCACTTTTTGAAACATATTAAAAAGTTGTGGTTTGCGCTTCCTGCTCAAGAATATTTTGAGTGGTCTGATCTAGTCCATAACAACAGGCCTCCAGTCTGAAAAACACCCCTCCTCAATAAGGTCTCCTGTGATTAGGTAAACACACACACACACATACACAGACACGTACACGACACACACACACAAACACACATACACATGGACCCAGACACACACACAGAGACGCACATACACAGATACACACACACAAAGACACGAATACAGAGACACACAGACACATACACACGCATAGACACACACACAGAGACAACACATGCACACAGACACACACGGACCCACAAAGAGACACACACACCAAAATACACACACACGCTCAGACACACACAGAGACACAAACGTGAATGCGCATTCCACACATTCACACATCTTAGCGTCTTTAGGATATAACTCAATAAGTTATGATTAAAGATGGGCTCAAGGCTTGTTGTGAGAGGGTAGTAGAACTGGCTTGAAAAACATGTCAGCCATGATCAATAGTTCAGTAGACTGGATGGGCCAAATGGCCTTTTTACTGCTCTAATTTTGTACGCTCTATGGTACGTGCATTCGTCTGTGTTAGTGTGTATTTGCATATGCATGTGTGTCTGTGTGTACGAGTTTTTGTGTGTCTTTGTTTTTGTGAGGTTGAGTGTGTCTGTGTGTGTGTGTTTGAGTTTGTCTGTGTGTGTCTTTGAGTGTGTCTGTGTGTGCCTGTCTGTATATGTATCTGTGTGTGTGCCTGCACATGTTTGTCCTCTTCATTACATTTAGAAATGGAAATATCAATGTACATTTTTGTAATTTCTATACTGTTTGTCAATCATCTTTCCATCATAGCTTGAGGAACTTTGTTTCCGTCATGAATTTGTTATTTTAACAGATGAAGGAAATCTACATGACTTCTTCCGAGCACGACCCTGACCCATTGTGAGACCTATATCATAGGCCATATCATCAAACTGGTAACACCGATAATTTGCTGTAACCAATGGAGAAGTGGCAGTGGAAATGAAAACAGTTAATCAACAACCCAGGGAACTCTGGACCGGTGAGCCTGACATCAGTGGTGGGTATGTTGTTGGAGGGGATTCTGAGGGATAGCCAATTGCATGCATGTTCAAAGGGAAGCTTTGATTGGGGATAGTCACCATGGCTTTTTGCATGAGAAATCGTGTCACACTAATTTGACTGAGTATGTTAAAGAGGTGACAAAGCAGATTGATGAAGGCAGTATTATAGATGTTTTCCATTTGGACTGGAACAATTTCTTCAGCAAGATTATGCATATTAGGCAAGTTAGTAAGGTTAGGACACATGGGAACCAGCGCACCCAAGCCAATTGAATAAGAAAAGTAGGTTGAAGGGAGGCGACAGAGGTTGGTAGAGGATTGCTTTTCAGACTAGAGGCCTGTGAACAATAGTGTGCCACAAGGATCAGTGCTGAGCCCACTGCTTTTCGTCATTTATATAAATGATGTGGATGTGACCATAGGTGGTAAGGGTAGCAAGTTTGCAAATTTTTTGGTGTTGTGGGTAATGAAGAAAATTATCTCAGAGTGCAATGAGACCTCGATCAGATGGGCCAATGGGCTGACGAGTGGCAGATGGATTTAATTTCGGATAAATGTGAAATGCTGCATTTTGGAAAGCAAATCGGGGTACTTAATTGAAATTCATTGGAGGATGTTGCTGAGCAACAAGAGAGAGAGATGTAGATGCAACACTCCTTCAAAGTGAATAGGATAGTGAACAAGGTGTTTGGCATGTTTGCCTTCATTTGTCAGAGCATTGAGTTTCGGAGTTGGGATGTCATGTTACAGCTGTACAGGATGTCAGTGAGGCCACATTTTGGAATACTGTGTGCAGTTCTGGTCTCCCTGCTGTACGAAGGTTTCTGTGAAACTTGAAAGGGTTCAGAAAGGATTAAAAAGGATGTTGCCAGGTTTGGAGAGTTTGAGCTATAAGCAGAGGCTGAATAGGGAAAAGTGGTTTTCCCTGTAGAATCACGGGCTTAGGGCTGACCTTATAGAGGTTTATAAAATCATAAGGGGGATGGATTTTGTAAATAGACAAGGTCTATTTCCCAGAATAGGTGATTCCAAAAATAGAGGGTATAGGTTTAAGGTGCGAGGGGAAACATTTTAGATGGAACTTAGAGGCAATGTTTTCATATAGAGAGAGGTGTACATAGGGGATTATCTACCAGAGTAAGTGGTGGAGTCTGGCATCTTGATGGGTATCTGAATAAGGAGGTTTAGAGGAATATGAGCAAAATGCTGGCAAATCAGACTCGATCAGATTGGGATGTCTGGTCAGCACGGACAAATTTGCATCTATAAGACTCTTATAAGAGGGATGAGGAGACATTCTAAACAGGCATTTCATGTGGGAATTCTCTTCCCCACAAGGTTGAGATGCTTCTTTGTTTACATTGATTGAAAGCTGAGTTAGTTAAATATTTGACAGAGAATTGAGTTATGGATAACGTGATACAGTCAGGAAAATGGGGCTGTGACCATAACCTGATCAGCCACAATATTAGTGCCTGGTGGAGAAGGCTCAAAGTGTCTAATGGCCCACTCCTGCTCCTCAGTCCCATGTTTCTGTGTTCCATTCAGTCCCTCAAACCTGCTAAACAGGAGCAGTTGGAGGCTACTTCCTGCTGTAACCTGGTGCACAGAAACAGAGGAGACCATTCTGCCCCTCCAAACTGTCACACACAATTTGGTCTGGTTTGGAAAATGTAATTGGAAAACCAAGGCTGAATATGAAAGAGGTCGCTCATCTCTCTTTATAGATTTTCCCCTCTCTGCAACTTGTGCTTCATGTGTTGGTCATGTTGTGGACCCAGTTTTACTGTGAATACAGCCCGCATATCTCAACCAGAGATGGTCCAGATAATCTGGCAACATTCACTAACAGAGTTTCCAGGAAAATAACACTCTCTACTTTCCAATAATACAATGTGGAACGCCACAAATAGGGGTATGTCATTCATCCACATGCCCCCCCCCCCCCCCCCCCCCCGCAAGCATGTCTTCACCGACAATAAGATCATGAGGTCTAATATCCTCTTTCATGTCCAACTCTTCACAGCCCTCAACTCTGATTGGTCAAAAAGCACTCCCTGCTCCCACACTGTGACCTATTGACATGAGCAAAAGACGTGAACACTAGGGCTCAGGGAAGAGTGACCGGCCCTGACATCAAGGCATCAATGAACTAAGGACAGTCTCAAGGAGCCTGAGCAGGATTGCACTTAATGGGAATGAGTTGTAGACTTCCCTGGTTAGAGTGATTTACAGCATAACACACAATGATTGTGGTTTGTGTTCAAAAATCCATGCAGTCCTGGACATGTCTGCAAAAGATCTTCAAGGTAGCTTCCTCAGCACAAACATCTTCAGCTGCTTCATAAATGTCTTGCCCACACCATAAGATTAGAAGTGAGGGTGTTCATTGAAGATCACACAATATTCAGGAAAAATGTCCCCCTTCAGCTCGTGAACTAGTCTGTGTCCATGTGCAGCAAGACCTGGACAACATTCATGCTTGTTCTGTTGGAAGTATCGGTAACATTCATGCAACAGCCATGCTGGACACGGCACATTTCCACAGATAAAATGAGGAGATTATTCAGCTCCTCACGGTAGCTTCACAGGAATATGAGGAAGTCATTCAGCTCAATGAAATTATTGGAGAAGTGTAGAGATAGCCCATTTAGTGCGTCCAACCAATTACACAGGAAGAGAAGGAGTGACGTGTTATGGACGGTAGCAGATATTATCAAAAATATTTGAAGGCGTTGGCCTAGACTCTATTAATAATTAAGTGTTCTGATACATTAATATTCCCATAAACATGTACTTGGCAAAATGGAAAGATCAGACACAGATTCTCAGATGCAGATCTCCAATCTAGGAGGGAAAACAAATCAAGTGAAAATTTAGAGAGAGTTGCAGCTCGGAGGCTTCCACTGAAGCTTCCAACTTTGTGGAGACCATAGCTTCTAATGTTACTGAGAAACCAAAACACTTGCTGTAATGTGGCTGCTAGAACTGCACACGGTATAATAACTATGGCGTAACCTTGATGAATCAACACTATGTCTACAGTCCCGTGTGATTTCTTAACTGGCTATTACACTGTCCAGTCACATTCAGGGATGTGTGGAGAAACACTCTCTGACCTCCCTAGTGTTCTGCTATTCATTGAATTCTCCCCTGTCTGGTTCCTTCTTCCAAAGTGCATCACCTCATATTTATCAGGGTTCCATTCCATCTGCCATTGATCTGACCATCTGACCATTCTACCTGTATCTTCCAGTAACATAAGGCCTTCCTCCTCACGGCCAACCACCTGGCCAATCTTTGTATCAAACACAAAATTACTTATTACGCTCAGCCCCCACCCACCCTCCACATTCACATTTACATCATTTATGAATACCACAATAATTAGATATACTGCACTGCTTGTTGTGGTACACCACCAGATACTGGTCTATCTCTACCACCTTTCCAGTAACTTGGGACCACATAGCTATTTTCTAGTCCTCTAGCACCTCCGTTTTCTGGTCAGATTCAACTAAAACATTTAGGTCAGGACATTTCCTCTCTTGTTTCCAACAGCATCCTGCGATACAACTCATCTGAACTTTACAGCAGACAAAACCATCAATCCCAACTTGCATCTTACATCAATCTGTTCGAGAGCCTCCCAGTCCATCTTCATGAATTCTGCACGTGTATTGTCCTTCTCCCAACTAAAACAGATGTGAAGCTCTCATGTCACAGTCTGTCAATGTTCCCCAGTTTCACATACTGATTACCCCCTTGGTTTTGAAATGGGTCCTAATTTTTCCCTGGTTATTCTGTTCAGCTTTATGTTGTAGAACATCCTGGATTCCCCCTAACTTTGCCTGCTACACTTCTCTATTCCCCTGTATTAGTCAGTCTGCTGTGGGTGAATTTTCTAAGTTTCCCTGAGATCACCTCTCATTCTTTGAAACAGTACAGAACACAGGTATAATCTCATCCACACTGCATGCAGTCTGTGCAGAACGCCTTTACAGCGATATTCCAATTTCCGTTAACTGAAGGCCAACTTCACTTTTATCTTTCCATTTCCCAAAGTCGCCCCTGAACCACGTTGGTTCAATTTTATTTACTATTTACTTTCTGAACTCTGAAACATCCACCTGAATATCTAACTATATCACATCCAATAGCTCTCCATTATCGCCCCCTACAAGAAACATCTTCAAACCATTTCAAAAAAAGTTTGTTGACAGTGATTATTCGGGTGAGATCCAAGATGGCGGCCAACAGTCGGTCTGCCCTGCTGAGCTCTGCACCAGAAGCCAGACTTTATAATGCATCACCCTCTCCTTCTTCCCTATTGTGTTAAAATCGGTGTTTTTTGATCCCCAGTATTGCTCTCTGCCATTTTAAGTGAGTAAGGAAAAAGACTAAGGGAAAATGACCACGAGGATCACAACCAGCAGGGCACTGCAGCAATGGATACACCCAGGGCTTTAATGTCGGCCTCCGCAAGCACACCAGGGAGCTTATTTGTGGAACAGACCCTGGTGTCGGAGTGCAGGAGCCTGCGAGAGAAGATTGATTCAGCAAAGGAGGAGACCAGAACTATGCTGTAACTGATCTCAGCCAAGCTGCAGAAGCATGACCAGGAGATCCAGCATCTCAGGCCACACGTTGTGGAGGTGGAAGAGCGGACCACGGCTTTAGAAACCATGGCAGAATTCGCAGCGGGTCGGGTCCAAGCCCTGGAATGTTCAGTACACGCCTTAGTAGAGCAGGTCGAGGACCTCGAAAATCTGAGCCGTCAGAAGAACATTAGTTTGGTTGGGCTGCCGGAACGGGAACAAGAAAGCCAGCTCATCAGCTACTTGGAACAATGGCTCACACAGTTTTTGAAGCTGGAGGTCACGGCAGACTGGGTGCGGGTTGAGTGGGCCCACCGGGTCGCTGTGTACAGGCCCGGATCGGACCAGTATCCCTGCCCAGTCCGAGTGCAACTCCAGCACGATAGAGAAAACAGGTGCTGGAAGTTTCTCGAGCTCTGCAGATGGATCTATAGGTTCTGATCTACAAAGGATCACGAATTATGTTTTTTCCAAGACCTTTCTACGGCTGTGATCCACAAGAGGCAAGCCTTTGATAAGGCAAAAAGGAGGCTGAGGGACGTTAATATTCTGTACTTGGTAAGATATCCACCAATATTATGTTCCAGCCATGTGTTTAATTTTGACTCACTAGAAAACTCAAAGGACTTCCTGTACACCTTAAAATAGACTGGCTGGTTCATATAATATGGACAAATGTATTCCCTTTGTTTTCTATGGGGTTTGCCTGGTTTACCTCGTTTTGGGCTTTTTTTTAAGTATGTGGAGGCTCCATTTTTCCTTTTTCTATCTCCTCATTTCTTCCTCCTCTCCCATTATCCTTTGCTTTTTTCTATCATTTGCTTTTTCTTTCTCTCCCTTAGTACGAAATGGGAAAGGGGGTTGGGGAGGTGGGGCGGTTAAATTTTGTTTCACCAGGACTGCCTCGGGTGAAAATATGGATGGGACAGGGTTGAATGCCCACTTTTAATTTTCTTGTTGTAAGACCCGTGTAGCATTTTTTAACATTGATTTGCCTGGGTTGGGAGCGGATTCAGCGAGGAGGAGCCATGGGGGATTAGTGGGTTGCATGAACGTCCCCTGTGGGAAAGGAGAAAAGTCTCTGCTTACTTGTGTTCTATGTTGATTCATGGTAGAAGTAGTTGTTAGAAGTTTTGATTTGGTTGTTTTTGTATTTATATTTTCATGTTTATACGAACTGTTTACAGCTTTCACTGGGCGCTATAAATGGGGTTCTTCTCCCAGTGCGTCATGGGCTGCTTCGGATGGTTATAGCTCACCGCTCATTTAAATGGTGCACCTGGAATATTAAAGGGAGCCATTCACTGATTAAGAGAAAAAATAGAAAAAAAAGGAAATGGTTGATGTAGCCTTGCTGCAGGAAACACATCTAACCGATAAGGAGCATTTAAAGTTCCAGCAGGGAAGGTTCAGACGGGTGTTTTCTCATCCTTTAATTCAACAACGAGAGGAGTAGCTATCCTCATTCATAAGAACCTTCCACTTTAGTTGGTGAACAAATTAAGAATGAATCTGGGTGGTCTCTGATCCTTAAAGCTTTAATACATCGAGAGGAATACTGGACCTTGAATTATATTGCCCCCAGCACACCCCCTCAAATTTCAATTAGATGCCCTCACAAGGTCGATGATCCTTGAGGTACGTCATACAATTAAGGGGAGACTCTAATTGACGTATGGACCCCGAGGTGGATAGGATGTCGAGGGGTTTTGCGGGTATTTCCCCGCCACCCAGGCAGTGATATATAGTGACCTGAAAGCAGCGGATTTCACTATTGGTGTAAGGTCTGACAATGTTAGTATTGGCAGTGGTAGCCAATGAAATTGCCCCCTTTCACTGTTACAATTTACATTAATGATTGTGCCGTTGGCAGAAGCCATCCAGAGCGACACCAATATCACAGCCATGGAAGTAGGATCAGGAAGGCATAAGATCACCCTTTAAGCAGATGGCGTTCCGCTCTTTCTAACTAACCCAATGATATCTGTGTCCTGTTTAATACAAATGATTAATTTATTTGGATCTTTCTCAGGGTATAAAATCAATTTTATGAAATCAGAGGCCATCCCTGTTGGGGGTCTTATTAGAGTACCCGACCTTGGGGTGGAAACTGATTCCCTTCCAGATGGTCACAAGGAGGTTGAGGTATTTTATTTTCTCATCCAAGCCTTCGATTAATTATATAAAGATAACTTCGTACAGTTGCTACAGAAGATAAGACAGAATCTTCCAATATCCTGTTTGAGTTAGTTCTGTTTAAAATGAATGTCCTTCCTTGTTTATGATACCCCATGCCAATGCTCCCTTTGACGCTGCCCAGGCAGGCACTACGGAGGCTTAACAGTTGGCTTTGATCTTTCATCTGGCGTCACAGATGGCCTCCTATTTAGCTGGTCAAATTGCAGCTTCCACAGTGAATTGGGGCGTTTCAATTTTCCATACTTTAAGAAATGCCAACTAAGTTCCTTGCGATCCTATATGGCTGATGCCATATGCCTTCCAGGCAAAATTCCCCTCATTACTCTGTTGTTCATGAAGAAGATGACGACTGTTATGGAGAATTGCAGAAACCGATTGTCCTTAACACAGTGAAAGCATGGAGAATGATGTGACAAGTTGAGGGCACTTTACAAAACAGAAACTTTGGCTTTCACTGGCATTTTAGGATTGGTAGGATTCCAGCCGGGATTTATGGATTCTGGCTTTAGGCTCTGGGAGTCCAGATGAGTTCCCTTTTTGGGAGAATTTTTTGACAGGGAGGTCATGATGAATTTTGAGCAGCTGAGCCAGGAATATGAGGTACCTGGGAGGGACCACTTTTGTTACTTTCAGCTTTAGGACTTTATACAGAAAAAGACTATATTAATGGTTCGTCTTTGTAAGTCAGATATGGATACGAGAGTGCTTCAGAGTACGGGCACTCTCTCATTCAGCGCCTTCTGTCATTTATTAGGAGGTAGTGTCTCGAAAGACATTGACCCTGTTACACCAGAGCAGGAAGAGGCTATTCAGCCCCTGGAGCCTGATATACAGTTACGGGAGGAGGCCAGTCAGCTCCTCGAGTCGATAACACTGGGCCCAGAGTAGGCCATGCACCCCAGTATCCTGTTATACAGCAATAGGATCAATCTATTCAATCTCAAGTCTGTAACATAGGAATTGGAAGAGGCCACATACGGACTGGAGATTTGTGCACTGGGATACCAGGAGGACATTCAGTCCCATCGAGCCTGTTGCACGGGAATTGGAGAAGGATGCAAACTATGAGATTTCTTATGGGAAAGGAGGAAGAAGTTTACCTCACGTGTCTCGTATATGGGAACAGAAGGAGGCCAATCATTCCCTCCATCCTATATCAGGGATGCAGGAGAGACCGTTCAGTATCTGCAACCCGTGATGGATGAATATGAGAACGTTTTTTCATCCCTCAAACTGTTACACAACAACAGGAAGATTGCATAAGCCCTCACGATCCTTACCCATCAACAGGAAGAGGACAGACAGACCATCGAGATGGTGATGTAGAACACCACAAAGACATCAGCCCATCGATTTTGTGCACAAGGAAGAGAATGAGTCCATTCAGCGACTCCGACCTCTTACAGAGCAATCAGAGCAGGTCATTTCACGCCATGTGCCAATTATACAGGATTGGAGCGAACAAAGAGATTATAGAGAAGTAAGAATTTAGAATTATCACCGTCACGATGGAATATAGAGTAGTGAGAAAACTGTTGAAATTTAAGAAATATTGTTAAAGTTGATTATTCAGGAATTAATGACAAGAAATTTGAAAAGTCAAACCACAATCCATCAGAATTAACATGATTTGGATCATGGGGATCCTAGAGATGAAATATTTGGACTTTCAGAAGGCATTGAATAGCTCTGCACAAATGATTAATCTGTAGAATAAGATCGTTTACAATTAAAAGTAATTTATCAGCTTGGATACAGGCTTGGTGAGGCAACAAAATACAGTGAGATGGAAAAAATATGGGCCATTTTCTGTTTGGCAAAATTCAACTTTTAGGAAACCATATGTCTTGGTCCCCATGCCCCAACTATTTACAATCTATAGTCTTACGTAGTTGAGAGGATAGAACATGTTATAACCAAATTAACAGATGACACTAACTCAGGTGAGAAATTGCAATGAAGATGCAAGAAATTAGAAAATGTATATGGATAGGTTGGGGCAACATTTGACAGAAAAAAACTGCATAACAAAAAGTATGAGTGTATCCATTTGGATCAGTGAAGCAGAAAGGCAAATTATTATCCAAATGGAGAGAGACTTCAGAATGATTAGGTACAAAGGGATCTGGCTGTCCGCTTCCATACTGCAGAATACTCAGATATAGGTACAGCAGATAATGAGAAAGGTAAGTGCAACTTTGGCATTTATTTCTAAAACAATGGATTATAAAGGGAGGGAGGTGTGAGATCGCAACTGAGTACTGTGTGCAGTCTTGGTGTCCTGACTGTAGGAGGGATGTATTTTTTTCATGGAGGCAGTTCAGAAGTGGTTTACTCGATTGACTCCAGAGATGAGGAGATTGTCCTCTGAAGAGAGATTGAGCGGTTCAGGCCAACACGACCTGGAGTATAGAAAAATGAGAGGAGATGTCGGAGGTCTGGACGATGTTAAAGGTGATTTACAATGTAGATGTGAAGTGGATATTTCCTCGTGGGACAATCTCGAAGGATCCTAAAACCATAGTTTTAGGATGAGGTCGGGGAGAAATGAAACAGGGGTAAGGAGAAAATACTTCTGTCACAGAGTTGGGAATCTGTGTAATTCAGTGCCCCAGAGTGCAGTAGGTGCTGGGATATTGAGTAAATGAAGGAATATGGAGAGTGGACAGTAATGTGGAACTGAGGCTGCAATGACATCAGCTAAGATTGTATTCATTGGCAGAACAGGCCTGAGGGGCTGCATTGCCGAACTAATGCTCCTCGTTCTTATTCAGCCCTTTGAATGTGTTACATATAAATGGGGGAGGACTGGTTATCAGACATGAAGCAGGCACTCCGGATAAATCAGCCTTATTCAGTTTGACAGAACGTCACCAGTGGAGTCACACAGTGACCAGTGCTAGGTCCACAGCTCTTTACAATCTGTATCAATGATCTGCTGTGTTAGATCTAAAATTACCCATTAAACTAAGATAAACAGGAAAATAAATTATCAAGGGAAGGTGGAAAGTCTGTAATTTGACATGGATAGGTGAAGTCAATGGATAAAAGCTTAGCAAATGGGATTTAAGATAATATATAGTCTGTCATTTTCTTTAGGAAGAATGGTAGATAGTATGTTACTGAAGCGGAGAAAGACTACAGGACTTAGTGATGCAGTGTGAAATGGAGGGTTCATTCTGACACTAGAAGATACAGGAAGTGTTGATCCATTTCCTTGATGTTCCCAGGGACCCCATTGCTCTCAACCACCATAGATATCCTCCTACTCCAAATGGTGACGTTGACGTCGGCATACTGGGAGATGATGGAGCTTTCACCCACTCCTGCCTGGAAAGTTCCGGATCATAGAAGCTGAATGAAACAGTGACCCGAACAACCCCTGGCAGCACCGTCCTCCCCCTGGTGTGAAGCTGCAGGTCGTGTTTCAGGAAGTGACACCGCTCTGTGACCAGCTCCTTGTTCAATCAGGGTCCCCTCACACTCTGCTCTTAAGTTAAATGTAACTTGGGAAGCTGTTCCTGGAAAACCCAGAGTGGATACAGCAGATCCCTTTCCCCAAGGACACTCACTCCGTGGTTTCAGATCTTCCTCTCTGTGCCGCCTCCACTCCATTTATTGTTCAATTTACAGACCCAGATGTTGTAACTACAGTCCCTATGTTCCAACCAGAGTTTTGTCACCAAATCCTCAGGTCTCCCTGAATGTCTGAGGCAGCTCACAGCACAACCTCCAGCAAACCATCGACAACACCTCCACTAACTTTTCAATAACAGGAGTCAGTCAGAAGCCCCTCAGCTACAAGTTAGAGACCTGCTCTTTTACAATAATACTCCAGAGAGTTTTCCTCGTGTTACTGATTACACAATCATCTGAGAGGGACAAACACAGGTGCTCAGAGGACACGCACAGACCAAGTTTCAAAGGCGTGTCTAAAGCTGCTGGAACACCTGCCCAACATGGAGCACCATGTGGTGGGCACCAGAAAGTGAACAACAGCCCAGCACACACACACACACACCTGCCCATGAAGTATCATTTGGAACACACCTAAAAGTGAACAACAGCCCAGCGCACACATCCTTTTCTATGGGGCACCACATGGGAAACACCAGGAAGTGAACAGAAGCCTGACACGCACCATTTCATCATTTCTGAGCTTCACAATGCCAACTCTCGATATACTCGGGAGCCAAATGGGACCCACAGCCGGGACGTCCAGGAGTGCACTTGCCACACATTTTGCACATTATTTCTGAGCTTCATAATGATTTCCCGGGGTTCCAGGGAAATGAGCAACAACGGCCAGGTTAAGGTACAGAAAGACGGATATTCATGTTATAATTTGATGATTACTTGATCGACAAGTTCAAAAAACAGGCAAATGGGAGAAACTAGATGAATAGTACTTTCGTAGGTCCAATGACAAAAAAATATATCAAGTCAATGTGCTGATAAATCAGCTAAAATCCACGTCACAGAACCAGACACCATAACCCAGATGATATATATGTGCAGCATGTAGCAGTATCCAAACCAGGCTTGTCTACTCTTCAATTCAACCCAGCAATCTGTGCAGACCATGAACTACCTCTCCAGCACTGGAAGCTATGCGGTGAACAGCAGGGAATTGCTGTGTAAACCAGGAGCATTTACCCTCATAGCATATAGAGCAGTGTGCACCACCCCAGTGCATTGACCTGTAAACCAGGAGCTGTTACCCTCCCAGCATGTAGAACTATGTATACCACCCCAGGGCATTGATCAGTGATACTGTGTTAAATCACTGCCCAGCATGGGGAAACTTGCAGCCCGTTCTGGAAGTGACAGAATGTGCAGCTCACATCCATTTGCAGCTCCATAATCTCCATTGTGTCAATGAATGGAGAATATCTCAAGGGGAAGGAGGATGTTGGCTTTAGGTTAAGTAGGCAAGTATCAGACAAGGCTCTAGAGGGTTATAAGGTAGTCAGGAAGGAAGTGAAGAATAATCTCAGGAGAGCGAGAAGCGGGCATGAAAAAGACTTGGTGAGTAGGATTAAAGTAAAACTTAAGACATTCTACACTTTTGTGAGGAACAAGATGATGTCCTGAGGGTAGGGCTCATCAGGATAGTGGAGGGAACTTGCGCCAGGAGCAGGAGGAGGTAGGGGAACATAGAACATAGAACAATACAGCGCAGTACAGGTCCTTTGGTCCTCGATGTTGTGCCGACCTGTCATACCAATCTGAAACCCATCTAACCTACACTATTCCACGTACGTGCATATATTTGTCCAATGATGACTTACATGTATTTAAAGTTGGTGAATCTACTACCGTTGCAGGCAAAGCATTCCATACCCTTCCTACTCTCTGAGTAAAGAAATTACCTCTGACATCTGTCCTGCATCCATCACCCCTCAATTTAAAGCTATGCCTCCTCGTGCTCTCTGTCACCATTCTTGGAAAAAGGCTCTCCCTGTCCACCCTATCTAACCCTCTGATTATCTTGTATGTCTCTATTAAGTCACCTCTCAACCTTCTTCTCTCTAATGAAAACAGCCTCAAGTCCCTGAGCCTTTCCTCGTAAGACCTTCCCTCCATACCAGGCAACATCCTAGTAAATTTCCTCTGCACCCTTTCCAAAGCTTCCACAACCTTCTTATAATGCAGTGACCAGAACTGTACACAATATTCCAAGTGCGGCCACACCAGAGATTTGTACAGCTGCAGCATAACCTCATGGTTCTGGAACTCGATTCCTCTATTAATAAAAGCTAAAACACTGTATGCCTTCTTAACAACGCTGTAAACCTGGGTGGCAACTTTCAAGGATCTGTGCACATTGACACTGAGATATCTCTGCTCATCTACACTACCAAGAATCTTACCATTAGCCCAGTACTTTGCATCCTGGTTACTTCGACCAAAGTGAATCACCTCACACTTGTCCACATGAAACTCCATTTGCCACCTCTCAGCCCAATTCTGCAGCTTATCTATGTCTCTCTGTAACCGACAACATTCTTCATCACTATCCACAAATCAACCAACCTTCGTGTCATCTGCAAATTTACTAACTGACCTTTTATGTCCTCATCCAGGTCATTTATAAAAATGAGGAACAGCAGTGGACACAACACTGATGCTTGCGGTACATCACTAGTAACTGGACTCCAGGATGAACATTTCCCATCAACCGTCACCCTCTGTCTTCTTTCAGCAAGCCAATTACTGATCCAAACCGCTATATCTCCCACAATCCCATTCCTCCGCATTTTGTACAATAGCCTACTGTGGGGAACATTGTCGAAAGCCTTGCTGAAATCCATATACATCACAGCAACCGGTTTACTCTCATCTACCTGTTTGGTCACTTTCTCAAAAAACTCAATAAGTTTTGTGAGGCACGACCTACCCTTCACAAAACCGTGCTGATTATCCCTAATCAAGTTATTCTTTTCTAGATGATTATAAATCCTATCTATTATAACCTTTTCCAACACTTTACCAAAAACTGGAGTAAGGCTCACTGGTCTATAATTACCAGGGTTGTCTCTACTCTCCCTCTTGAACAGGGGAACCACATTTGATATCCTCCAGTCTTCTGGCACTATTCCTGTAGACAATGACGATTTAAAAATATATGCCAAAGGCTCAGCAATCTCCTCCCTGGCTTCCCAGAGTATCCTCGGATAAATCCCATCCGGTCCAAGGGATTTATCTATTTTCACACTCTGTAGGATTCCTAATACCTCTTCCTTGTGAACTCCAATCCCACCTTGTCTAGTAGCCTCTATCTCAGTAAGCTCCTCGAAATCATTGTCGTTTTCTCGAGTGAATACTGTTGAAAATATTAATTTAGTGTTTCCCCTATCTCCTCTGACTTCACACACAACTTCATATTGCTCACAATTGATTAGCCGTGATTTTACTATCGTCATTCTTCCATTCCTTAAATACCTATAAAAAGCATTAGGATTTACCCTGATACTATCTGCCAAACACTTCTCATGTCCTCTTCTGGCTCTTCTGAGCTCCTCTTCAGGTCTTTCCTGGCTACCTTGTAAACCTCAAGCGCCCTAACTGAGCCTTCACATCTCATCCCAATTTTAAGCCGCCGTCTTCCTCTTGACCAGAGATGCCACTTCATTTGTAAATCACGGCTACCACGCTCTACAGCTTCCTCCCTGTCTGACAGGTACATACTTATATCGGACACACAGTAGCTTTTCCTTGAATAAGCTCCACATTTATAATGTACTCATACCCTACAGTTTCCTTCCCCATCATACGCTTCCTAAACCTTGCCTAATCACATCATAATTGCCTTTCCCCCAGCTGTAAATCTTGCCCAGTGTTATACACCTATCCTTTTCTATCACGAAAGTAAACATGACAGAATTGTGATCGCCATCACCAAAGTGCTCATCTATTTCCAAGTCTAATAACTGACTGGGCTCATTACCCAGTACCAAATCTAATGTGACTTCGACCCTTTTTGGCCTATCGACATACTGTGTCAGGAATACCTCCTGCACACACTGGACAAAAACTGACCCATCTATCGTACTCGTACTATCGGGTTCCCGTTCAATATTTCGAAAGTTGAAGTCCCCCATTAAAACTACCCTGTCACTTCTATCAAGAATCATCTTTGCTATCCTTTCCGCTACATCTCTGGAACTATTCGGAGGCCGATAGAAAACTCCCAACAGGGTGATCTCTCCTTTCCTATTTCTAACTTCAACCCATACTACCTCAGTTGACAAGTCCCCAAACATCCTTTCTGCAAATGCAATACTGTCCTTGACCAAAACTGCCACACCACCCCCTATTTTACCATCTTCTTTGTTCTTCCTGAAACATCTAAATTCTGGAATCTGCAACAACCATTCCTGTTCCTGCTCTAACCATGTCTCCGAAATGGCCACAACATTGAAGTCCCGGGTACTAACCCATGCTGCAAGTTCACTCACCTTATTCCTGGGTGCTCCTGGCGTTGAAGTGGACACACTTCAAACCAACCTCTTGCTTGCCGATGCCATCTTGCATACCTGAAACTTGATTTTAGACCTCCCTACTCTCAACCTTTTCTATGCTCGAACTACAATTTTGGTGACTATCCCCCTGCTGGATTAGTTTAAACCCAGCCCAATAGCCTTAGTGAATTTCCCACGCCAGGTCATTGGTACCGCTCCGGTTCACATGAAGACCACCCTGCTTGTAGAGGTTTCACCTACACCAGAAAGAGCCACAATTATCCAAGAATCCAAAACACTCCCTCTTGCCCCATCCCTGGAGCCACGTGTTCACCTTCTCTCTCTCCCTATTCCTTGTCTCACTAGCACGTGGCATGAGCAACAAACCAGAGCCAACAACTCTGTTTGTCCTAGTTTTAAACTTCCAACCTCGCTCCCTGAATTTCTGCCTTAAATCCCCATCTCTCTTCATACCTATGTCGTTGGTGCCTATGTGGACCACGACTTGGGGCTGCTCCCCCTCCCCCTTAAGGATCCCAAAAACACGATCAGGGACATCACGGACTCTGGCACCTGGGAGGCAACATACCAACCGAGAGTCTCTCACGTCCCCATAGAACCTCCTGTCTGTCCCCCTAACTATGGAGCCCCCAATGACTACTGCTCTGCTCCTCTTCCCATTTGCCTTCTGAACAGCAGGGATAGAATCTGTGCCAGAGCCCTCTATACCACTGTTTTCCCCTAGTATGTCGTTCCCCCTACAGTATCCAAAATGGTATACTTATGGTAGAGGGGAATGGTCACAGGGGATCTCTGCACTGCCTGCTGGTTCCCTTTTGGTCCTGTGACTGTAACCCATTTGTCTTTATCTTGTACCTGAGGAGTGACTACCTTCCTGTAACTCCTCTCAATAACTCCCTCTGCCTCCCGAATGAACTGAAGTTAATCGAGCTCCAGCTCCAATTCCCTAATTTTCAAGAAGCTGGAGTTGGGTGCACTTCCCGCAGATGTAGTCAGCAGGGACACTGGTGGTGAACCTTACCTCACACATTCTACAGGAGGAACATTCAACTGCCCTCACCTCCATTCTCACTATTCTAAATTCCCAAAGATACTGTTGAAAATTAAAAAAAAATACTCGTTACCTGACCGATCTGGGGCACAGGTCTTTTGTTTTTGGTTAGAGCAGGATGGGTGGGAGACACCACCCGAGTAGTGTTGTGGGTAACGCAACCACACAAATATATGCCTTCCCAGAAGTCCTTCGCTTCTCCCTCCTTAATGAATGCCATGCTTCAGAATTCAGGACTGAGAGGGACCTTCATGTTTTTGGGTACAGCGTGAAACAGGCTGATATGCTAGAACAGGAGGATGCACCAAAAAATTTGAGAATCACAAGGATAGACAAATTTCTTGTCCAGATGGAAAAAAAACCTAGGATACTAAAGGAAGCGAGAGAAGAGATTGCTGTGTGTTTTGCGATGATCTTTGTGTCATCACTTTCCACTGGATTCGTGCCAGATGATAGGAGGTTGGCAAATGTTATTCCCTTGTTCATGAAAGGGAATAGGGATAATCCTGGGAATTAGAGGCCAATCATTCTTTCGCCAGTGATGGGCAAAGTACTGGAGAGGATTTCAGAGACACGAGTTATGATTACTTGGAAAACCGTAGAATGTTTAGAGGCAAAAATGTGATGCTGGAAAAATACAGCAGGTCAGGCAGCTTCCGAGGAGCAGGAGAATCGACGTTTCGGGCATAAGCCCTTATTCAGGAATTAGAGGCAGTCAGCATGCCTTTGTGAGAAGCAGGTCATGCCTCATAAGTCTTACTGAACTTTTTGTGGATGTGAAAAAAACATTGATGAAGATAGAGCAGTGGATGTGGTGTATTTGGATTTTAGCAAGTAGTTGATAAAGTTGCCAATTGTAGGTTTATTCAGAAAGTAAGGAGGCATGAGACACAGGGAAATCTGGCTGCCTGGATACAGAATTGGCTGGCCCATAAAAGACAGAGGGTAGTGGTAGATAGAAAGTACTCAGCCTGGAGCTCGGTGACCAGGAGTGTTCTGCAGGGATCGGTTCTGGGAACTCTGCTCTTTGTGATTTTTAGGAGAGTTGAATGGGAAATTGGGAGGGGGGTTAGTAAGCTTCCCGACGGAGGGTTGGTGGTGTTGTGGATAGTGTGGAAGGTTGTTGTACGTTGCAACAAGTCATTGACAGAACTGAGCTGATGAGTGGCAGATCGAGTTAAACCTGGAAAAGTGTGAAGTCATTCACTTTGGAAGGTAAAATTTGCATGCAGAGTACAGGGTTAAAGGCAGGATACTTGGTAGTGTAGAGGAATAGAAGTATCTTGAGTTCCATGTCCACAGATCCACTAGGTTGCCACCCAAGTTGACGTGGTTGTTGAGAAGGCGCAAGGTATGTTGGCTTCACAAGCTGGGGAACTGGGTTTCAGAGCTGTGAGGTTATGCTGCAGCTCTATGAAGTTAAGTGCTGTTCTGCATTGACAGCTTGTGAGCAGCTATGAGTAGCTAGCAGTCCCAGAATGTACTGGAAAATGGAAAATATGTAACATTTGGCTGTTAAACAGATACCTTGAGTTTCGGTTGTTCTTTGGACAACTTTTCATATTTAATGAATCTGTTTAAATTATGCCTCAGGATAGAACATGGAACATAGAACAATACAGCACAGAACAGGCCCTTCAGCCCACAATGTTGTGCCAAACATTTGTCCTAGCTTAAACACCTATCCATGTACCTATCCAATTGCTGCTTAAAGGTCACCAATGATTCTCACTCTGCCACTCAAACAGGCAGCGCATTCCATGCCCCCACCACTCTCTGGGTAAAGAATCTACCCCTGACATCCCCCCTATACCTTCCACCCTTCACCTTAAATTTATGCCCCCTTGTAACACTCTGTTGTACCCGGGGAAAAACGTCTCTGACTGTCTACTGTATCTATCCCCCGATCATCTTATAAACCTCTATCAAGTCACCCCTCATCCTTCGCCTTTCCAATGAGAAAAGGCCGACCACTCTCAGTCTATCCTCGTATGACCTATTCTCCATTCCAGGCAACATCCTGGTAAATATCCTCTGCACCCTCTCCAAAGCTTCCACATCTTTCCTAAATTGAGGTGACCAGAACTGCACACAGAACTCCAAATATGGACTTACCAAGGTCCTGTACAGCTGCAACATCACCTAACGACTCCTGAATTCAATCCCTCTGCTAATGAACGCTAATACACCATAGGCCTTCTTACAGAGCTCTATCCACCTGAGTGGCAACTTTCAAAGATTTATGAACATAGACCCCAAGATCCCTTTGCTCCTCCACCTTACTAAGAACCCTGTATTCTACATTTTTATTTGTCCTTTCAAAATGGACAACCTCACACTTGACAGGGTTGAACTCCATCTGCCACTCATCAGCCCAGCTCTGCATCATATCTAAGTCCCTTTACAGCCGACAACAGCCCTCCTCACTATCCACTACTCCACCTATCTTTGTGGATAATAAACCCAAAAGATTTTGAATTTATTGTTTTGCCAACATTGAACCAGGGATGATTTGATGTTGAGGGGATAAAGAGGTAGGCATAATGAAACTTAGAGAGTAAACTGCCATGCCAAACACTCTCTATTAAATTTATGGGTTTTTTGCATGAAACATGAAAGACAGAAGATGACCCAGGGAGATTTATAGCTGAAAGGAGGACAACACTAGAGATGTCAGCCGCTGTGAAGATTTGAAATTAAGTAATGCAATTTTAATGTAGTTTTTTTTAAGAGGGAACTGTATGTTGTTATAAAGGTGGAGGCAGATAACAAACAGTTCAGAGAAAGGGAGCTTAGAACTGTGAATAGTTGTTGTTCAATGTTCACTTTTAGAGTTAAGGAATAAATTGATATTATTTTCCTTTAAATAGTGGAATTTTCGAGTTCTCTGTCACTCGTGCTTTAACAGATTATAAGTTAAGGTGAGCTTTTCTGGGTGTTTGATTTAATTAACAAATGGGTTCATTGCTGTGTCATAACAGCACACTTGGAACATTGTATTCAGTTCTGGTCGCCTTGTTATAGGAAAGTTGTAGAAGCTGTAGTGAGTGGGCAGAGGAATCCCTTGGGATCAACAGAAATATTGAGACACACCACACGATCGGTGAAATATTGAGGAAGTCACCATGCGAAAAATAAATACTGGCAGATCCTCTATGTCTGTATAAACGTCAGTGTGTCAGTGTTGGTGGTATGTCATTTATCTCTGTGTGCCTCCTTTGGAATCTGTGTGACTGCACCAGTCTCTTTGTGTACCTGTGCATCTATATTCATATCTGTGTGTATCTGCGTGTCTATGTGGGTATCCATGTACCGTGTGCGGATCTGTCAGCCGCTGCGGTTGAAAGTGATGCAATGTCCGCCTCTGCTGGCTTTCACAGTCTACTGCATTGATGGCAGGGGAGGGAGAAAACCAGAAGGGATTCAGTCTAGGAGGTCTGGAGAGGGAGATGGATCATAGCACCCTCCAAACTGACAGAACCATCTGCACATGCACACACAAAAACACACAATTGGGTGTGAATTAGATGTGGGAGGATCGTAATTGTACTGAGGACACTCAGAGTGGTGAATGCTTCTGAGGAGTAATATCTGCGCTGGCTCTGCAATGTGGAAGCGATTTGTCTTTGAAGATTATTCGTTACACAGAGTGTACACCTTAAAGAGTATTTCCACTGCAACTGCATCCACGCAATTCTGACCAAACCATTTGTAAGGTGATGCGATGAATTTATTACATGTTGTTTAAATTGAAATATTTTATAATTCACCCCTACAAGGTGAAAATGAGAAAGAATAGAAAAGTCCTGAAACTAACCCAGTGGTGGTGGTAATATATCTAGGTATCGGACAATACTGTTCTGCGCGTCCAGAGATATTTGCAAAACCAAACAGCCGTGCAATGTGAGAGATTCACAGTATTTGATGTCCAATGATAGAGAGAAGAAAAAAACTGACACTTGTTCAGTGGCATGGGGAGACCAGCAGAGGATGGCATTGTATGACTATAACCTTAACAGGGACAGATGTAGAAGTGCAGGAGGGGAGTAGGGGTTTATCTCAATTTGAATGGATTTACACCCAAACCGACAGAGCCATCATTTCACAGAGATGCAGACAAACATACACAGACACATTAAACACACAACACACATATATACAGGTATGGACACTTACACACAAACACATGCACATGCCTGCACACACACACACAGTGATTTGTTTAAGATAGCGATAAGTACATTTTTCTTGAATAAGGGAATCAATGGTCAGTTGGTGAAGGCAGGTGAATGTGGCTGAGAAATATTTTAACCGTGATCAAACGGCACAGCAGATCTCGGGGCTAAATGGCCTGATTCTGTTCCAAATTCCTATTTTGTGAAGGGATTCATTTTGGAAGTCGAATTTGAATGCAGATTACTGGGTCAAATGTCGGATTCGTAGCAGTGTGGAGGAACAAATGGATCTTGGGGTCCATGTCTGTAGGTCTCTCAGTTGCCACCTAGGTTGATAGGGTTGTTAAGAAGGCGTATGGTGTGTTGGTTTTCATTCGCAGCAGGACTGAGTTTAAGAGCCAGGAGATTATGCTGCAGGTCTATAAAGCTCTGATGAGACCACATTTGAAATGTTCTGGTCGCATCATTATACAAAGGATGTGGTAGCTTTAGAGCGAGTGCAGTGGAGATTTGCCAGGATGCTATCTGGACGAGAGGGCTTGTCTTGTGAAAAAAGTTTGAGGGAGCTATGGCTTTTCTCATTGTAGTAAAGGATGAGAGGTAACTTGATAGAGGTGAATTAGATGGTGAGAGTTACAAACACAGTAAATAGCCAGAGACTTCTTCCCAGGGCGGAAATGATTGTAACGAGGTAAGCACAATTCTAAGATGTGTGGAGAAAGGTTTTGGGAGATGTCAAAGGCAGTTTTCTTTTTACACAGAGAGTGGTGGTTGGGTGGCATGCACTGCCAAAAGTGGTAATAGAATCACATACATTAGGGACAGTCAAGTGACTCTTGCACAGGCAGATTGAAGAAAGTAAAATTAAGGTATGTCGGCTAAAAGCACGGTCAAAGTTTGTGAGAAGATTGGTAGCTCGGGTGCTCGTTGATGTGGTTCTGTTCACCGAGCTGGGAATTTGTGTTGCAGATGTTTCATCCCCTGTCTAGGGGGCATCCTCAGTGCTTGGGAGCCTCATGTGAAGCGCTGCTGTGATATTTCCTCCAGCATTTATAGTGATTTGTACCTGCTGCTTCTGGTTGTCAGTTCCAGCTGTCAGTTGCAGTGGCCGGTATATTGGGTCCAGGTCGATGTGCTTATTGATTGAATCTGTGGATGAGTGTCATGCCTCGAGGAATTCCCTGGCTGTTCTCTGTTTGGCTGGTCCTATAATAGTAGTGTTGTCCCATCGAACTCATGATGCTTGTTATCTGTGTGTGTGGCTACGAAAGAATAGCTGGTTATGTCATTTGGTGGCTAGTTGGTGTTCATGGATGTGGATCATTAGCTGTCTTCCTGTTTGTCCGATGTAGTGTTTTGTGCAGTCCTTCCAAGTCCTGAACTATGAAAGCAACCACCCCAACACACACAAAAGAATTTGCATCAAGACACTGTTCAAAAGGGCCACAACACACTGCAGTACACCAGAACTGCAAAAAGAGGAAGAACACCTATGCAATGTATTCGCCAAAAACGGATACCCCCGCAATTTCATTAACAGACGCCGAAGGGAAAGACAACGGAATGAGGACATGCAACAACCCAAAGGAGTAGCCACACAACCAAACATCAGGAGCATTTCTGAACTGACAGCTAGACTACTCCGACCACTCGGACTCATAACAGCACACAAATCAACAGCAACTCTCAGACAACAACTCACCAGCACGAAGTACCCGATACCCAGCATAAGCAAAACCAATGTAGTGTACAAAAACCCATGCAATTCCAGTCTCCCTGCCATAAGGATGTTGCGAAACTTGAAAGGGCTCAGAAAAGGATTGACAAGATGTCGCAGGATTGTTGCTGAATAAGCTGGAGTTATTTTCCCTGGAGCATCGGAGACTGAGTGGTGACCTGACAGAGGTTTATATAAACATGAGGGGTATGGATTGGGTAAACATTCAAGGTCTTTTCCCAGGGGTTTGAGAGTCCAAACCTAGACAGCATAGGTTTAAGGTTAAAGGGGAAAGGTTTAAAAGGGACTGGAGGGACAGCTTTTTTATGCACATGGTGATGTGTGTGTGGAATGAATTGAGAGAGAAAATAACAGATACTGATACTATGACAACATTTAAGAGATATCTGGATGGGTTTATGAATAATAAGGGTGTAGAGGTACATGGGCCAAACGCTAGTAAATGGGATGGATTTATTTACGTCTTCTGGTCAGCGTGGACGAGTTGGACCGAAGGGTCTGTTTCCATGCTGTACATCTCTATGACTTGAAAAGAGTGCATGTTATAGAAGAGGTGGTGCTGGACGTTTTAAAACACAAAGGTATGGAAAGCCCCAGTACCTGATTAAGTATATCACATGACATTGTGGGATGCGAGGGAAGAAATTGTGGAGCCGTGAGCAAAGGCATTTGTACCATTGACAGCCATGTGTGATGGGCTGGAAGGTGGGTGGTAGCATCGTGGACAGTGAAGGAGGTTTGTTGAGATTACAAAGGGATCTTGATAATATGGGTGAATGGGCTGAAAAACTGTAGATGGAATTCAATCTGAACAAATGCAATCTAGTGCACTTGGTAAAACACACAAGGGTAGAGCTTATACAATTAATGTTCTGGACTCGGTTAGAGTTTTAGACCAGAGCGACCTCTGGGTTCAGATACATAATTCTTGAAGTTTGCATCACACGGTGGATAAGACAGTGCTTGGCATGCCTGACTATTGCTCAGTCCATTGAGTGGCAGATTTGCGAAGTCATGTTGAGATTGCACAGACATTTGTAGGGCCTGTTCTGCAATACTCCATCCAGTACTGGATGCCCAGTTATGTGGAGGTTATTATTAAACTGCAGGGGGTTCAGAAGAGATTTACCAGGATGTTGCTGGACATTGAAGGCTTCAGTTCTGAAAAATGGCTGGATAGGCTGAGTCTTTTTTCACTGGAGTCTGGAGGTTGAGACGTGATGTTATAGAAGATTATTTTAAAAATGAGATATATAGATTGATTTAACGGTAGTTGCCTTTTCCCTAGGATGGGGGATACCTGGGGAGGGACCACATTTTTAAGGTTCGAAGAGAGAGATGTTGAAAAAAAAGACATGGGGGGAAATTGTTACACACAGGGTGTTTTGATTGTGGAATTAACGTCCTGAGGAAGGGGTGTATGTGGGTACAATTACAACGTATAAAGGACAGAGACACGAAACGAGTATTTTACATCAGTTTTTATTGTGGAAAGGAGCTGGAAGATATAGAATGTAGAGAAATAGATGGCGAGACCTTGCAAAATGTCCATATCACAGAGGAGCAAGTGTTGGATCTCTTGAAATGCATAAAGAGGGATAAATTCCCAGGATCTGATCAGGTGTACCCTCGAACTCTGTGGGAAGCGAGAGAAGTGATTACTGGGCCTCTTGCTGAGATATTTGTATCTTGGATTGTCACAGGTGAGATGCCGGAAGATTGGAGTCGTCTAACTTGGTGCCACTGTTTAAGAAGGGTGGTAAGGACAAGCCAGGGAACTATGGACCAGTGAGCCTGACGTCGGCCGTGTGCAAGTTGTTGAAGGGATTCCTGAGGGACAGGATGTACATCTATTTGGAAAGGCTCACTGGTTGTACATCTATTTGGAAAGGCAAGGACTGATTAGGGATAGTCAACATGGCTTTGCGCGTTGGAGACCATGTCTCACAAACTTGATTGAGGTTTTTGAAGAAGTACCAAAGAGGATTGATGAGGTCTGAGCAGTAGATGTGATCTATATGGACTTCAGTAAGGCATTCAACAAGTTTCTCCATGGGAGACTTATTAGCAAGGTTCAATCTGCCGGAATGCAGGGAGAACTCGCCATTTGAATAGAGTCAGACTGAATATAAATTCTGGCTCAAACCTAGAAGATAGAAGGTGGTGGTAGAGGGTTGCTTATCAGACTGGAGGCCTGTGACCAGTGGAGTGCCACAAGGATTGGGCTTAAGAATGGTGAATAGCCCAGAGTAAGGGAGTCCAAAACTCGAGGGTACAAACTGGAGGTGAGAGTGCAAAGATTTAAAGAGGGAGCTGAGGGGCAACATTATCCACAGAGGATAGTGCACAGAAAGAACAAACTGCCAGGGGCACATGGGAGAAACAAGAATAATGACAACATGGAAAAGACGTTTGGGCAGGAACATGGAGGGGAGAATGTTTGAAGATCTAAGGGCCAAATGCAAGCAAATGAGACTCATTCAGTATAGGAAACATGGGCAGCATTGACGAGTTGGACCACAGGTTCTGTTACCGTGCAATATCACTCTGTATCCAGTTAAAGAGGATTACAGTACCGAAATAAAGCATGTTGTAGACACTGAAACAAGTTACAGCGATAGGGATGGTCATCTGGAATGCAGTACGTTTCAAATATGTGGAGGGACTAGGGGGAAGGGATGTGGTAACAGGGACAGGAACTCTTACAGGAGTTAAGAATGACTGAAGGCACTGGTGCACAAGCCATGCCATAGGTACAGTGTTGCACAGTATTGAGTCTTAGTACAGTGTTGGAGGGAGAATACAGAACAGAAAGATCCCAGGCAGCATTCCCAACCTCTCGTCGTAGGCCTGCTTTCCCCTCTGTTGTCCTGATGCTCACTAAGACAGCACAAGCCTGGATTGATAACTATGAACTCGCCATGCTGTCTCAGTGCGACGTAAGTTAATGTAGACGTGGTGATTGAGCACGGGGTGTGTCTGTACTGTACTGCGCTCCCCCTTCAGCACTGTATCTATGTTATGTCTTGTTAGCGATGTTTGGATCCCTCTCATTGCTCTCAGCTCTGTGCACTGTGAGTGATCTTACCTTACTGCAGGAGTTATTGAAGGCTCCAGATCTCCCTGCCCTTTGTCTCTCTGGCTGACTAACCATCTTCAATGAGGTGTTGAACGAGACACCCAGCAGTTGGGAAGTCTATTAAGTCAGGAACTTCCTGAGTACCTACAGGAGACAGAGAAATAGACAGAATGGAAAATTAGACTGATGCAGTGAGGGTTATACATGGAGAATGGAAATGAGCCCCACAGATATCTGAAAAATCCCACTCCATTCCTGGCCTATGCTGTTGCATTTCTCTGGAGTGGAGAATTCTGTTAGCTCAGGATCTGGAGTAACTGCAAGAGTGGTAGGCGCTGACAGAGGCAGCAATTAGACCCACACAGTGAGGGATACCACATGGAGAGAGACGGAGTGATATCACCAGAGTGCTGGAAGACTTCAGGATCACACAGTCATGTTGGAAGAATGGGTTTAGCTTCATGATGCCCTGCTATCAGTGCTCAGGGATGAACAACCAGTGAGCAGGCGAAGTGATGGCCGAGTGTTATTATTGCTCGAGCATGAATCCAAAACATCAGCTAATGTTTAGGGAAAGTGGGTTTGAATCCCACTATCAATAATTTTAGAAATAGTAATTAACAATCCATAAATAAATATGAAACCATTGCTGATGTACAAAAGACCCAAACACTTGTACTTTAGATAAGGACATCTGCTCATCCTCACGTAGTCTGCACGATGTACCTACAGCAAAGTGTTAGCCTCTCAATTACTCTCTGAAATGGTCGAGCAAATTACTCAGATCGAAGCAGCTAGGGCTGGGCAAGAAAGGCTGATGAGCCAGAGACACCCACATCCCATACCCGATTTAATAAATAATCCATTAGGATGGTCCCACTGGAACTGTGCTGGGACCAGTGTCCTGGCCAATTATGTCGGTCGGGAAAAGGTGAAGTATAGGAGCAGCATGGGAATGTGGCTGAAGACAAGCAGAAAGGAACAGGAAGGGGCAGAGTTTAACTAAAACTGTACATCAGGGAATCAATTTGTGATAGAAAATTGTGGGAAAGAGTAAATTATGTTTTTTTTTAGGAATGGATAATGTCTCATCAATAACGTAGATTGATTTGTGACCCAAAGATAAAAGAGATTTAGACACCAGGGAGATGTGGTTACTGGGCGAACAAAAGGTGAAAAAAAATATTCAGTGGTTCACAACCTTGCAGAAACTCAGGCAAAATGGGTAACGCTAACAATAATGGATAACAAAGGCATTACAGCGAAAGCATTTGACCTCACATCACGAAATAGAGTCAGACTGAATGTAAATTCTGGCTACTACTTGCCAAGAGCAGAACAGTTTTAGCCACCGAACAGTATTCCATTGCTCATCACTGCATTACACAGGAACTTATTGGTATTTTTTAACAAACACATTGTGATAATTTTGGGAAACTTCAATCTTCCCATAATCTGGACAGTCACGCTGACAACAGTGATATTGGAAGAGGAGTTCAGAGATTTTTTAAAAAGTTTCTTTGAATAACGAATTGGACATCTGGCGAGGGACATAACTTTATCTCAGATCTATCATTGTGTGATCAAACTTAGTGAATGAGTAATGTCACCTGGAGAGATCCTCAGGGAAATTGTGATAAAGTGCAGTTTATAGAAATATAAAGTTTTAAAGTGAAAGGACAAGCTACAACTAGAAACAAAAACAGCCAATGACATGAGTTTGAGATGCGAACTGACCAAGGTAAACAGGCTAAACAGACTGAAACATGTGCCTGTAAATTGACAGTGGAAATCATTTGAAGGAACAGTGTAAATCACTCAACAAAAGGATACTCCATTGAAACAGACAGCAAGAAATTCCGACCGGCCCCTCAATCAGGACAAAATGGATCATATTAGATTATGAGGCTTAGAAGATTACCAAAAAGTACTTAAAATCCTGAAGTGAGAGAGTGTTTTAGAAGTAAGTTTTAAAGGGATTGCAAAGGGTCTGCTAGCAGGAGTTGGGCAGTGGGAAGGAGAATCAGTTTCAGGGTTTAATGTCGCAAAAGGAACAGGGAGAGGAGAAGGTGCTGGAGGTGGTGAGAGTGTTACAGAGAGTGGTCAGGACCTGAACAATGTTACAAAGCCGGTCTGAATTGCTGCAGCTGGAGGTGTTTGTCGAGTTAGGGAGGGACATAGGTAATCTCAATTATTCATTCATGGGATGTGGGTGTTACTGCTAATTACCCAGAGGACAGCTCAGAGTCAGCCATATTGCAGTGGGTCTTGAGTCATATGTTATCCAGCCCAGGTTAGAATGTCAGATGTTCTACACAAAAGAAGTCAGTGAACCAAATGAGTTCTTCCCACTGATCAACAATGCTTTTATGGTGGCCTGCCCAATGTCTTGTACAGATACAAGATGATGTACCAACTCCTACGCTTAATGCTCTGCCCAATGAAGGTAACCATCCTAAACACCTACTTCACCAGCCTGTCTACCTGTGACACCACTTTCAAAGAACTGTGTACCTGCATCCCTGGGTCACTATCTGACAACATTACATGTCTGTACATGTCCCAACCTGGTTTGTTTCACCAAAATGGCACAATTCACGTTTATTTCATTAAACTCAATCTCCTGTTCTTCAGCCCACTATCCCAGCAGTACTGTTCATCCTGTTGTATCACAGATAACCTTCATCACTGACCAGTTTACCAACAACTTCAGTGTCACACAAAAAAAACTTACTTAACTTACTTAACAATATTCCCATTCAAACTATTTATCCAAATGACAAACAACAGTGGACCCACCCCACCGCTGGTCACATGTCTCCAGTCAGAAAAACAACATGTCTCCCATCACCCTCAGTCTTCTACCATTAAGTCCAATTTTCTGTCTAGTTGATTAGTTCCTCCTGAACGCCATAACCTTTTACACTGATCTGAGCTTATTACCCAGTTTACCATATGACATGCAGAACACAGAACAGTACAGAACAAGACCCTTCATTGTGATGATATGTCAATCTTTTGTCCGACTGCAAGATAAAAAAAAAGTGGCAGATAGAGTTTAATTCAGATAAATGCGAGGTGCTGCATTTTGGGAAAGCAAAACTTAGCTGGACTTACACACTTAATGGTAAGGTCCTAGGGAGTGTTGCTGAACAGAGACCTTGGGTCCAGGTTCATAGCTCCTTGAAAGTGGAATCGCAGGTAGATAGGATAGTGAAGAAGGCGGTTGGTATGCTTTCCTTTATTGGTCAGAATATTGAGTACAGGAGTTGGGAGGTCATGTTGCGACTGAACACACATTGGTTAGGCCACTGTTGTAATATTGCATGCAATTTTGGTCTCCTTACTATCAGAAAGATGTTGGGAAACTTGAAAGGGTTCAGAAAAGATTTACAAGAATGTGGCCAGGGCTGGAGGATTTGAGCTACAGGGAGAGACTGAACTGGCTGGGGCTTTTCTCATTGGAACGTCAGAGGCTGAGGGGTGACCTTATAGAGGTTTACAAAATTATGAGGGGCATGGATAGGGTAAATAGACAAAGTATTTTTCCTGTGTTTGGGAAGTCCATAGGTTTAGGATGAGAGGGGAAAGATTTAATAGAGACCTAAGGGGCAACGTTTTCACGCAGAGGGTGGTCGGTGTATGGAATGAGCTGCCAGAGGAAGTAGTGGAGGCTGGTACAATTGCAACATTTAAGAGGTATTTGGCTAGGTTTCTGAATATGAGGGGTTTGGACGGATATGGAGCGGGTGCTGGCAGGTGGGACCAGATTGGGTTGGATATTTGGTCAGCATGGATGGGTGATACTGAAGTGTCTGTTTCCATGTTGTACATCTCTATGACTCTAACTTCCATACCCTTCATTTTATTATCATCCATGTGCCTATCCAGAATTATATTAAATGTCCCTAATACATCTAATTTTACTGCCACCGCTGGCAGTGCATTCTACTCAGCCACCTCTCTCTATGTAACGAACCTACCTCTGAGATCTCCCCTTAACCATCGCGAATCACCAGAAAATTATAACCCCTTGTAATAGCTATTTATGTCAGGGTAAAAAAATCTCTCTCTATTCACTCTATCTATGACTCTCATCAACTTGTTCACCTCTTCCAAGTCACCCCTCGTCCTTCTTCACTCCTTTGAGAGAAGCCTTAGCTCCCTCAACCTTTCTTCATAAGACATGCCCTCCAGTACAGGCAGCATCCTGAGAAATCTCCTTTTTTTACCACTTCAAGTGGGGTCTAACCAGGGCTCTATAGAGCTGCAACATAACCTCACAGCTTTAAAACTCAATCCCCAAACTAATGAAATCCAACACAATATATTCCTTCTTAACAAGCCGATCAGCTTGGGTGGCTACTTTGAGGGATCTATGGATTTGGAACCCAAGATCCGCCTGTTCCTCCACACTGACAAAGATCCTACCTTTAACCCTGTATTCTGCATTCAAATTCAATCTTCAAAATGAATGACTTCACACTTTTCCAGATTGAACTCCATCTGCTACGTCTCTGCAACTTGTCAATGTCCCGTTGCAACCTACAACAGCCCTCCACACTGTCAAACACTCCACCAACCTTTGTGTCATTGGCAAACTTATTAACCAACTCTTCCACTCACACATCCAACCTATTCCTAAACTCACAAAGAGCAGAGGTCCTGTAACCACTCTCTGCAGAAAACCACTGGTCACAGAGCTCCATGCTGAATGCTTTCCATCTATCATCGCCCTCTGTCTTCTGTGGGCCAGTAATCCTGTATCCAGACCGACAGGTTTCCCTGTACCCCATGCCTCTGCACTTTCTGAATGAGCCATAAAGATGTTTTGTCAGATTCTCTAAAGATTCAATAAGACTTGTAAGGCATGACCTGCCCCTTACAAAACCATGCTGACGATCTCTAATCAAACTATGGTTTTCCAAGGAATAATAAATCCTGTCTCCCAGGGACCTCTCCAATAATCTGCACACCACAGACATAAGACTGACAGGTGTGCAATTCCCAGGATTATCCCTATTCCCTTTCCTGAACAAGGGAATAATATTTTCCTGCCTCCAATCATCTGGTCCGACTCCAGTGGACAGTGAGGCTGCAAAGTTCATCACCAGGTGCTCAGTAATCCACTCCCTCGGTTCCTGTAGTAACTTTGGACGCATCCAGTCTGGTTCAGTGACTTATCTTTTACAAAATTCTCAGCACATCCTCCTTCTTCACATCCACCTGTTCACGTACATCAGCCTGTTTCACACTGTCCTCACAAACGACAAGACCCTTCTCAGCAGTGAATACTGAGGCATAGTAATCATTAAGGACCTCCCCTACCTCCTGTGACTCCAGGCACAAGTTCCTTCCACTATCCCAGATTGGCCTTATCCTCACTCTGGCCTTGCTCTTGTTCCTCGCACAAGTGGAGAATGTCTCACGGTTTTCCTTAATCCTTCCCAACAATGCTGTTTCATGCTCCCTTCTAGTTGCCCTAAGTCCATCTCTCGGTTCCTTCCTGGTACCTTCAGAGAATTCCTACAGTGTGGAAACGGGCCATTTGGCCCAACACCTCCATACCAACCCTCCAAACAGTATCCAACCCAGCCCCATTCCCCCACCCTATTACGCTCCATTTGCACTGACTAATGCACCAAACCTACCCATCCCTGAACACTATGGGTAATTTAGCATGGCTAAGGCACCAAACTGGCACATCTTTGGGCTGTGGGGGGGGGGAAACCGGAGCACCTGGAGAAAACCCACAGGGAGAATGTGCAAACACCCCACAGACAGTCGCCTGAGGCTGTAATCGAAATGGAGTCCGTGGTGCTATGAGGCAGCAGTGCTAACCACTGAGACACCGTGCCATCCAATGTAACTTTCTGGAGCCCTGTCTGATCCTTGCTTCCTCAACCTTAAGTAAGCTTCCTTCTTCCTCTTGATTAGATGCTAAAGTCCATGTGGACAACGTTGACTGCTCTGCCTTCATCTATCTTTGGTCACCTCCTCGAAGAGTCAATCCGGTTTGTGAAACGTGGTTTTCCACTCACAAAGCCACACTGACCATCTCGAATCAGCCCTTGCCTTTGTAAATGTAAGGATCACTTTTCTCTCAGAATCTCCTCCAACAACTTCCCCATCACTGGGCTCACGGGGCTGTAATTTCCTGGCTTTTCCCTGCAGTCCTTCAGTAATAGAACAGCATTAGCCAACCTCCAGTCTTCCAACATCTTACTGTGCCTGTTGATAATATACATATCTCTGTAAGGGATAATGCAATCTCTTCCCTAGCTTCCCACAATATTCTAGGATTGACCTAATGAGCTACTGAGGATTGACCTACCTTTATTTGTTTTAAGATTCCAGCACTTTCTCTTCTCTGGTGAGGATTCTTTCCAAGACATCACTATTTATTTCCCCACATTCCCGAGCTTCCATGTCTTTCTCCACAGTAAATGCTGACAAGACTATTTTGTCTAATATCTCACCCATCTCCTGTGGTTCCACACATAGGTGACCTTACTGATCTTTAAGGGGCCCTATTCTCTCCCAAGTTACTCTTTAGCCCTTATTGAAACTTGCATAAAGGCTTCTGATAATTCAAATACACAATATCCCCCATACCAGTACACCCCTCCTACACCCTTACAATTCTGCCATTTATATTCACACCAACAAATTCAATCCAACAGGCTCGTTGCTGTATCAGTCGGCATGGAGACCACTGTCACACACAGTTACTGTACTGCCCTTGCCATAAGTACATTCAGTGTCCTGACTGTAACCATATTGACATTCCCATCACTGTTTGGTGCCTACAAAAGAATTCCTGCTAACGGTTGCTGCTGCTTGCTTATTCTCAGCTCTACTTTTCATATTCAGATCCACATGACTGTCTCATTAATGCATTAACCTCATCCTTCCTTCATAACTTGTTGGTTTTTTGCCTAGTCTGCCTATTGGGACTAGATTGGGTTGGGATATCTGCTCAGCATGGATGGGTTGGATGCTGTACATCTCTCTGACTCTGACTCTATCCCAACAACCCTTCAGTATTCACTTCCCAGCGATGGTCATTCTGCAGCTAAATCTCCGGAATGACAGTCCCATCATATCTGTTCACTGTCATTCCATCTTCCTTATGGCGAATACAGGGAGTCATTCCTCAGTAGTGGGGGTTGAACAGATGGGTAGAGGTTACAGAGATAGGGAGACTTACAGGGCCTTGAGGATGTTAGAGTTAAACAGAGTTACAAATGGTAAAGAATGTCAGTGGGACAAAGGGGTTTGGGGATTGGAGGAATTTACAGAGATAGAGGGAGCTGGATTAGATTCTGGAGATAGGGATAGGGATGGAGAAAGGAAGAGGCAGGCCGTCTCAGAGGCACAGACAGGGGGCTGTTTCATCTCAGAGATTATTGTGTATACTAACAGAGATATGGAAGGTCGTCGTGACTGAAGACATCTACAGATATAAGAAGGCTTCTAGACTCTGGAGGCTACATATATAGGAAGGCAATGGAGAATGCCAGGTTACTGGGTTGGAGACAGTTACACAAATGGGGAGGGTTGCACAAACTGAAAGAGGTTCCTGTGGTCGGGAGGGGTATGGTGTCGGGAATGAGGGTGAAAGTTAACAAGATAAAGATCAAAGAATTGGAGAAGGATAAGGAGATTACAAATTTTTCACAGCTAAGGAAGGGTTGTAGGAGCTGGAGAAGATTACATAGGTAGGGACGGATGGAGAGGTTAAAGACAAATACATGGACATGGAGGGTGGTATTGGTGGGAGGAGCTTCCAGGGATAGACAGGGCTGTCAGGGTTTACAGGGATGAAGGGATTTAGTGTCTACTGGAGAAGGTTAGGGATTAGGGTGTTAGGGACTGGAGAACCTGACAGAGACAGAGACAGAGACACAGAGAATGATGTGGACTAGAGGAGATTCCAAACAGAGGAAGGATTATCGGGACTGGAGAATATTACAGAGATCACTAAAACAGCAATGGGCCTGGATTGATGCCTGCGATCCCCTGTGCTGTCGCATTGAGGACCAGTACAGCAGAGGTGAAAGCAGGACCCTCACAAGATGGTGGGAATGAGGCCTAGAATGTTGCTGTTCCTTACCCAGCTCTGTATCTATATCCGGTCTTCCAGGTCTGAGTATAGAAGTCTACTACCTCCACTCTGTGCTGTTTACTGTGAGTGATCTTACTGGTTGCAGGAATTACTGAAGGCCCCAGATCTCCCTCTCCTTCTCTCTCTGTTTCAATGAGGTGATGGATGAGACAGGAGTTAGGAACATCCTGATGACCTGCATGAGACAGAAATAGACAGAATGGGAAATTAGACTGATGCAATGAGAATAATTCATGCAGAGTGGCACTGAGTCCAGCAGAGATCTCGATAATCCCAGTCTCCATCCCTTGCCCGTGCTGCTGCATCTCTCTGGAGTGGACAATTCTGTTGACTCAGGATCTCAGACCATCTGTAAGAGGGAGAAATACTGAAAGAGCCAGTAAATAGACCGACACAGCGAAGGACACCACATGGAGACATACTGAGTGATAGCACATTATTAGATTTTGTATTAACAGGGAATTGTTTGAATTTGTAACAAAGACGCTGGGATAATTGTGAGGGGATTCAACCTTCCTATCTCATCATCTCTTTGGCAGTGGCTCACAGATGAGGCTGACTCTCTCCCACTCTCAGTGGGGGTGGGGGAGTCTGGAGTTGGCTGTACAGACTGATATGGCCTTCCAAAGACTCTGTTACACTTGAGGCAGAAGGTGGACATGGAAAGGGGGTGGGTGAGGCGTTGATATGACAGCGCGCTCCTTGTGCTGTTTTCTCCTGGATTCCCGTTTTCCCCACAGAAAGTCTCGAGGTGCTCGACACCTTCCCAATGCTCCTTCCCACTTCAGACGGTCTTGGCCGATTTGATTAAGAGATGAAAAAAAAACAATCAATTCTGAAGTAACCAACATTTAGAAATATGGAGGAGTGCAGTAGGAAGAGGAAACATTGTCAGTGTTTAATCAGAGTAGCGGAACAGGGAGAATTGAAGGTGCTGGAGGTGGTGAGAGTGTTACAGAGAGGGGCAAAGTCCTGAACAACATTACAAAGCCAGTACGGATTGCTGCAGCTAGAGCTGTTTGCAAAGGTAGGGATAGGCATCTGTATTTTTCATTGATTCATTCATGGCCTAAGGATGTCACTGGTTGGAACAGCATATATTGCCTTCCTGCTAATTGCTCAGAGGCAGCTCAGAGTCAGCCATATTGCTGTGGGACTGGAGCCACATGTGAGCCCGACCAGGTAAGAATGTCAGATGTCCCTCTCTTAAGGACATACGTGAACAAGTTAATTTTTTCCAGATAATCAACAATGCTTATACAGTGGCCTCACTAATGTCCTGTACAGATACACCATGACATCCCAACTCCTACTCTCAATGCTCTGCCCAATGAAGGATAACCCTCCCAAACACCTGCTTCACCAGCCTGTCTACCCGTGACGCTACTTTCAAAAAACTGTGTACTTGCATCCCAGTCTCACTGATTGACAACAGTACCCAGCCCGAACATTAATTGTACAAGTCCAGCCTGGTCTGCTTTACCACAATACAACATCTTGCATTTCTCCACCTGTTATTCCTAACCTCACTGGTCCAGCAGTACTGCTGATCCCATTGTACTCTTCGATAACCCTCTTCACTGTCCACTTTATCACCAATTTCGGTCTCACTCACAAACTTGCTAACCATGGCTCCTATATTCTCATCCAAACTGTTTATATAAATGATGCACAACAGTGACCCAGCACCGAACCCCATGGCACACCGTTAGTTACAGGCCTGCAGTTTGAGCAGCAACCCTCTATGAACATGCTCTGTCTCCTACCGTCAATCTGTTTTGTATCTAGTTAGTGAGCGCTCCCTGGTTATGTGTGATCTAAACTTACTATCCAGTCTGCCATGCAGAACCTTGTCAAAGGCCTTGCTAAAGTTCATGTGGACATCGTGTACTGCTCTGCTTTGACCTCTCACTTGTCTACCTCCACACTCAGGTTTGAGGCATGATTCCCCGTGCACAAAGCCATGCTGACGATCATTAATCTGTCCTTACCTTTCCAAAGGCACGATGATCGTTTCTCTCAGAATCTCCTCCAACAACTTATCCCCCTGCCATCAGTCTCACTGGTCCGTAGTAGCTGTCGATGATACAAATATCTCTGGAAGGGGCCCTGTAATTTCCTCCCTCGCTTCTCACAAGGCGCTGGGATACATCTGATCATGTCCCAAGGTTTTATCTAACTTTTTGCATTTTAAGACATCCAGCACCTCCTGTTCTCCAATGTGACATCAAGACATCCCTATGTATTTCCTAAGTTCCCGAGCTTCCATGTCTTTCACCACAGTAAATCCTAACACAAAATATGTGTTCAGTATCTCACCCATCAGCAGTGATCCCACACAGACAGCCTCATTGACCTTTCAGGGGCCCTATTCTTTCACGAGCTAAGTTTTAGCCCGTGTTGAAACTTGTCAAAATGCTTCTGAAATTTCAAATATCCCTCTACCGCAACTAGCCTCCCCACCCTTATCTATTCTGCATTTAAGGTCACACCAAAATATAGAATCCAACAGATTTAAACATATTCCCTTTTTTATAAAATCATACATCTCCCATTGTTTCTAAAGATCCAGTTATCATTTTTTGTCATATCCTTTAAAACACATTCCAGCACGTTCCCGACGTACTGTCAGGCTAACACCATTTGGTTTCAGACTGACTGCACAAAGGATTTGGGGAATCCTTGTGAATCAATCTGAAACAGGTAGCTTACAGGATTGGCAGGTCATAGCGAAGGCAAAGGGAATGGAGTCTAAAAATAGGGAGGTCTTGCTAAAACGATGCAAGGTACAAGTCAGACCACACCTAGATTATATTGAACAGTATGCGTGCCCTAAGGAAAGACATTCTTGAATTGGAGTCAGGCCAGGGAAGGTTCACTCGGTTGATCCTGGAGATGGCGGGATTTTCCAATGTGAAGAGGTAGAGTAGATTGCCCTTGAACCTAATGGGATTTTGAAGAATGCGAAAGAAATTGAATGAAACATCCAGGATTCTGAGGGGCTTTGACAGGGTAGATGCCGTGAAGTTAGAAAATCGAACAGGACAGCAGAGTAATAGGCCCTTCGGCCCACCATGGCTGTGCTGACCATGATGCTATTCTAAACTAATCCCATCTGTCTGCACATGGGCGATTTCCCTCTATTCTCTGCCTGTTCATGTTTCTGTCTAAATGCCACTTCAAAACTTTGCTCTCATTTCCACCTCTCCCACGTCCTGAGCAGCTTCCACCCTCTCGGTAAAGACAACTGGCCTCATTCATCTCACTTAAAACTTCTCACGCTCACCTTAAACCGATGCACCCTAGTATTTGATATTTCTACATTAGAAGAAGGATTCCAACTATCCACACTATTCATGCCTCTCCTAATGCTATATACCTGTACCCGGTCACCCCTCAGTCTCCGATACTCACGCAAAACAATCCAACTGCGTCCAACCTCCTTACAGTAAACACATTCTCATCCAGGCAACATTCTGCCAACCCTCTGTTGCACGCTCCCCAAAGCCTCCACATCCTTCCTGTAGTATTGTGATGAGAATGACACACAACCTTCCAAACATGGCCGACTGAAGATTCATTCAGTCACAACATGACATGCAAACGTCTGTACTCAATACTGTGCACCAATAAAGGTATGCATACCATACTCCCCCTTTACCACCACATCCTACTGTGTTGTTATTTTGAGGGAGGTATGGATTTGCTTCCAATGTCTCTCTGTTTATCAATGTTTCCAACTCGTCAATTAGTGCACTTCTCTCTTCCATTTGACTTCATAAATGCATGACTTCACACTTGTCCCGATGAAATTCGATTTGCGATTTCTTTGCACAACGTTCCAGCTGATCTACATATTGCTGCAACCTTTAACACTCTTCCTCACTATCCACAATTCCCCTCACTGTCCCTAATCATTACATGCCTTTCCGAATGTCGTCTGCAAAATTACCACTCAAACTGCTGACCTTTTCATCTGAATCACAGATATAAATTACACACAGACATCGCAGCACTGATCCTTGTGAAACATCATTGGCCACAGACGTCCAATCAGAAATTGACCACTCCACATGCCTCTGTCTACTATCACCAAGAAAATATTGTATCCAACTTAACAATGAGCATGGATTGTGATTTGATCTTCCACATCCCCCTTGCTATTTGGAAATCTTTCCATTCAAAATGACTCTATATTTTGATTCCCAGATTAAATTGGCTGTCTCACTAATGCACTGACTGCGTCCTTTCTTCACAACAAAACGGGACCTTGTTTGGTAGTTTGCTGATCCTGCCTAAATCCCTACAACCCCTCAATAATCACATTGCTGTCATGATCATTCTGTAGACACACCTCCACAATAACAGTTCGATCATATCTGTTCCCTTCAGTTAATGCTGTCATTCCATCTGCCTTGTTGCAAATGCATGGCGCATGACACCAAGAGAGGGCCTTTGAGGGATGGTTAGAGGTCACAGACTGGGAGAGATGTTTGGGTGTGCGACGATGTTGCAGGGTTAAACATAGTTACAGTTGCTACAGAATGTTCGCAGGAGAAAACATTTTATTGTTTGGAGGAAGTTAGAGAGATAAAGCGTCTTTGACTAGACTTCAGAGATAGGGATGTGTGTAGGGTTGTGGATCGTTACATGGTCTATGTTGATCAGGGTGTAGAAACATTCCCATGATTCCAGGATGTCGTACATTTAACAACAGTTGTGGGATCTGGAGAATATCACAGTGATAGGGAGGATGGTATGGACTGGAGAATATTACAGGGAAAGGGGGGGGGGTGGTATGGACTGGAGAATGTTGCAAACACATGGAAGATGATATAGACTGGAGAATGATGCACGGATAGAGAGGAAGGTTTAGACTGGATACAGTTACAAGGAGAGATGATTTTATGCACTGGAAGGTATGTCAGAGAGAGTGAGTGGTGTGCATGCCACAAGATATGACAGGGATAGGGAAGCTTGTAGAGGCTGGAGGAGACAGTCGTACAGAGGCTTTTGAGAGACCAGATTCCCTTATGAGCATAGGATGTGCTACAGTGAGCAGACCCTTTTGCAGATATAAATGAGGATACAATGGTCACAAAGCAGTCACACCTATACATAGGTATATAGGAACTGAAGGAATTGAAGAGATTACACAGACTAGGAGTGTTGTATGCAGTGGAGAAGATTAACCTGATAGGGAAGCTTTTAAAGACTCAGCAACGTTAGGAAATAATGGGAGTTGCAATGGTGAGAGCAGGTTTCAACAATTCGGAGGATAGAGACCTGAAGGAGCTTTGACAGATAGCGATGGTCCAGTAAAGGGAATTGTAGTGGCTTCCGTTTCTTAAGCAATCCATAAGCACTTAAAATAGCCTGTTTGACATGTGCATTATCTCTCGACCATTCATCAGACAGTGCTGCAAATACTTCACTGGCTGTGCCTACCAGCTTAGACTGAACTAGCATTACCCAGAAGACCTCGGGCCACTCTACCTGTCGATGCAATTTTTCAAATGAAATACAGAGTTCCTTGACAGTAGAGTCACAGGGAGTTAGGATAGCGAAGGCGGTGCTTGGTATGCATTCCTTTATTGGTCAGAGTATTGAGTACAGGAGTTGGGAGGTCATGTTGCGGCTGTAGAGGACAGTGGTTAGGCCACTTTTGGAATGCTGCATGCAACTCTGTTCTACTTCCGATTGGAAGGATTTTGTGAAACTTGAAAGGGTCCAGAAAAAATTTACAATAACGTTCCCAGGGATGAGCTATAGGGAGAGTTTGAACAGGTGATGGTTGTTTTTCCTGGAGAGTCGGAGGCTGAGGGTGACCTTATCGTGGTTTATAAAATCGAGAGGGGCATGGATAGGGTAAATAGACAAAGGGTTTCTCCTGGGGTGGGTGAGTTCAGAATTTTAGGGTGAGAGTAGAAAGATATAAAAGATAAAAAGGGGCAACTTTTTCACGCAGAGGATAGTACATATATGGAATGAGCTGCCAGAGGAAGTGGTGGAGGCTAGTAGAACTGCAACAGTTAAAAGGCATCTGGATGGGGATATGAACAGGAAGGGTTTAGAGGGAGATGGGCCGGGTGCTAGCAGGTGGGACTACATTGGGTTGGGATATCTGATCTGCAGGATGGGACCATGAATGGGTTGTGGAACCTGGAGGATGTTATGATTTGAATCACAGGTAATGTTTGATTGGATCTTACAGATGGTACAATTGCAACATTTAAGAAGCATTTGGATGGATATATGAATAGAAAGGGTTTGGAGAGAGATAGGCCAGGTACTGGCAGGTGGGACTAGATTGGGTTGGAATATCCTGTTGGCATGGCCGGGTTGGAATGAAGGGTCTGTTTCCATGCTGTACATCTCTATGACTGTAAGATTGACTGAATGGTCCAATCAAAAATTACCTGTGGTTCAAATCATAATAACCTCCAGGTTCCACAAGCCATCCCCTGTCCCATCCTGCAGGTTCAATGAATCCTGGAACCTCTAACCTTTTGCAATCCCACGTCCCTTCCGACATTTTTACCATCCTCCAGGTTCTGCAGCCCTTCATACCTCGTAACATGGCCCAGACTTTCCAACTCCTCCTTCCTCGGCAATGTTCCCCAGAAGAGCACTGGAGGATGGTGGGGGTTACAGAGATATGGAGGGACATCAGGACGGGAGGATTTTGCAGACATTAGGAATATATGGAGTTGAGAAGGTTTCACAGTTTATGAGTGTTGTAGGGACTGGAGGAACTTACAAAGATAGGGATAGTTTTAGATTGGAGGATTCTGCAGAAAACCTTTACGTGGTTAAAGGCAGGATTCTTAGCAGCGTGCAGGAACAAAGGGACCCTGTGTCCCTCAGGTTACCACCCAAGTTGACAGGCTGTTACGAAGGCGGATGGTGTGTTGGCTTTCATTAGCAGGGGGATTGAGTTTAAGAGATGCGAGATTTTGCTGCAGCTCTACAGAACCCCAGTTAGACCACACTTCGAATATTGTGAACAGTTCTGTTTGCTTCATTATAGGGAGGACGTGGAAGCTTTAAAGACAGTGCAGAAGAGATTTAACAGGATGCTGCCTGGACTGGAGAGCATGCCCATAGAAGGTAGGTTGTGGCAGCTAGGGCTTTTCTGATCAGAGCGAAGGAGGAAGAATGGTGACTTGATAGAGGTGTACAAGGGAATGAGAGGCATCGATAGAGTGGATAATGAGAGAGTACTTCCCATGGCGAAATGGCTATCACAAGGGGACATAAGTTTAAGGTAATTGGCAGAAGGTTGAGAATAGATATCAGAGGGATATCAGAGCATTCCGAAAAGACCACTCCCTCCGTGACTCCCTCGTCAGGTCCACTCCCCCCACCAACCCAACCTTCACTCCCGGCACATTCCCCTGGAACCGCAAGAAATGCAAAACTTGCGTCCACACCTCCCTCCTTACTTCCCTCCAAGGCCCCAAGGGATACTTCCATATCCATCACAAATTCACCTGCACCTCCACACACATCATTTATTGCATCTGCTGCACCCGATGTGGCCTCATCTATATTGGGGAGACAGGCCGCCTACTTGCGGAATATTTCAGAGAACACCGCTCGGACACCTGCACCAACCAACACAACCACCCTGTGGCTCAACACTTCAACTCCCCCTCCCACTCCACCAAGGACATGCAGGTCCTTGGACTCCTCCATCGCCAGACCATAGCAACACGATGGTTGGAGGAAGAGCGCCTCATCTTCCACCTAGGAACCCTCCAACCACAAGGGATGAACTCAGATTTCTCCAGTTTCCTCATTTCCCCTACCCCCACCTTGTCTCAGTCAAATCCCTCAAACTCAGCTCTACCTTCCGAACCTGCAATCTTTTTCCTGACCTCTCTATCTCAACCCCACTCCAGCCTATCACACTCACCTTGACCTCCTACCACCTATCGCATTTCCAATGCCCCTCCCCCAAGTCCCTCCTCCCTACCTTTTATCTTAGCGTGCTGGACACACTTTCCTCATTCCTGACGAAGGGCTTATGCCTGAAACGTCGATTCTCCTGTTCCTTGGATGATGCCTGACCTGCTGTGCTTTTCCAGCAACACATTTTCAGTTCTGATCTCCAGCATCTGCAGTCCTCACTTTCTCCGCGAGGGTGATGTTTACACATGGAAGAGCTGGAGAAGATTGTGGAAATGAGTAGATGGATGGAGACACTGGAGGAGCTTACATTGACAGGGTGGGTGCTGGCAATGAAAAGATATCACATCGATAGTGGGTCTTGTAGGAACTGTATTGAAAGAGTCACAGACATTGGAATGACTTCTGCAGATTGGGAGTATTACAGGGACTGAGAGGATTGTCAGGTCTCCGCAGATTGATCGTGTCTTTCAGAATAGAAGAGTTTATGTAGATATGGATAGCTTAAACCCAATGCATGCAGTCTTCATTTCAAGACCAGATACTGGATTAGTGGTGCTGGAAGAACACAGCAGTTCAGGCAGCATCCAACGAGCAGCGAAATCAACGTTTCGGGCAAAAGGGCTTTTGCCCGAAACGTTGATTTCGCTGCTCGTTGGATGCTGCCTGAACTGCTGTGCTCTTCCAGCACCACTAATCCAGTATTTGATTTTCAGCATCTGCAGTCATTGTTTTTACCTTGTTGATTTCAAGACCAGAGCCTTATTATCCCTCATCAGCAAAGGATCCCTAACCCTGCCAGCTTTTCCCTTTATCCCAATGGGGCAGACTGGTCCTGGAATCCTGAGATCACACTTTGAAAAGCCTCCCATTTGCCAGTTGTTCCTTTTCCTTCAAACAGACTCACCCAATCGATTAGAATCATAATATGGAGGTGCCGGTGTCGGACTGGGGGTGTACTAAGTTAAAAATCACCTGACATTCAGTTCCAGTCCAACCGGTTTATTTGAAAGCACGAGCTTTCAGAGCACTGCTTCTTCATCAGGTGGTTCGGGAGCACAATCCTAAGGTACAGAATTTATAGCAACCGGATGGCAGTGTCATGGAATACAATATCAAACAAATTTAGTTTAAGCCTTTCATCTGTTACAGTGATCACCAGCCATTCCAAAGCGAGTTGGATTATAACTGGGCATTGTGCAATTTTAAATTCACGGCATTGACGCTGGCCAGATCCTGCAGAATGGCCCCCAAACCTGACCCTGTTCCAGTTTTCCTCTTCAGTCTGTGGACCTGCTGATCTTTCTCCATAACTATGTTAAAACGAAGACAGTTGTGGGCACTGGACCCAAGGTGCTCTCTGAATGACACTTCAGTCACTTGCCTGACCTGGTTTTCTGAGGGGAGGCCCAGTGTTGCACCTGCCTGAGTAGAGTAGGGCCCTCTGCATATTGATTTAGGAACCTTTCTTGGACACATTTGAAAAATTGCCCTCCGTCCAGGTCTTTTTCTACTCGAGGTGACCCAGTCAGTACAGGGAATATTAAAATCTCCAGCCTGCACTCCTCTATTATTCCTATAGTTATCTGCAATCTCTCTACACAGCTGCTCCTCTGGTATCTGTTGGGTCGACAACAGTCTACAATACAGTCCCAACAAAGTGACCAATACCCTTCTTTCTAACTTCTAACCATGTGGAATTTTAAATGAATATATGTTTTAAAAATTGGAATTAACAATCCATAAATAAGTATTGATAAAAATCCAAACACTTGACCTTCAGAGAAAGACAACAGTTCACTCTCATGTGGTCTGCACGACATACCCACAGCAATGTGTTTGCCTCTCAATGACCCTGTGAAATGGGCGAGCCAGCTGCTTAGCTCAAGGGCAGCAAGGGATGGGCAATAAAGGCTAGTCAGACAGAGACACCCACATCCCATACCTGATTTTTTAAAAATCCATTCAGATTGGTCCCAGCACAGTTCCAGTGGAACAATGTCCTGGCCAATCACATTGGTAGATTTATGGACAGGGCTTTAAACTGACAGAGAGGATGCAGGGACAGGCTTCAGGTGAAAGGAGCTTTCCAAATCCAAAGAGAAAACGTGAAGCATCAGAGCAGCGTGGGAATGTGACTGAAGACAACAGAAAGGAACAGGATGGGACAAAGTTTAACTCAAACTGTAGATCAGCAAATCCATTTGTGACAGGAAATTGTGGGAATGAGTAAATTCTGTTTTTTATTAACGGACAAAGTCTCTGCAACAAGGTAGATGGATTTGTGACACAGAGATAAAAGAGATTTAGACACCAGAGAGATGTGGTTACAGGGCGAACAAAAGGTGGAACATAAATATTCAATGGTTCACAACCTTGTGCAAATTCAGGCAAAATAGACGACGCTAACAATAATGGGTAAGAAACGCATTACAGAGAAAGCATTTGGCATCAGATCATGAAGTAGAGTCAGTCTGAATGTAAATTCTGCCTACTACTTGCCAAGGACACAAGCAGCAGAACAGTTTTAAACCACCCACCGAACAGCATTTCATGGCTCATCACTGCAATAAATAGGAATTCATTGGAATGTTTAATACAGGCATGGGGAACATTTAGTGAAACGTCAATATTCGCAAAGTCTGGGACAATCACACTGACAACAGTGATATTGGAAGAGGAGTTCAGAGAATTTTTTTCAGTGTTTCTTAGAATAACACATTGTGCAACTAGCGAGGGACGTAACTGTCTCAGAGCGACTGTTCTGTGATAAAATTAGTGAATGAGTAATGTCACCTGGAGAGATCCTCCGGGAAATTGTGATAAAGTGCAGTTTAAAGAAATATAAAGTTTTAACGTGAAACACAGAAAAGACAAGCTCCAACTAGAAACAAAAATAGCCAATTACAGGAGTTGGAGAGGAGAACTGACCAAGATAAACAGGCTAAACAGAGTGAAATATGTGTCTGTAAATGAACAGTGGAAAACATTTGAAGGAACAGGTAAAATCCTCAACAAAAGGACATCCCACTGAAACAAACTAAAACTCAGCAGGAAATCCCCACCAGTCCCTCACTCAGGACAAAATGGATCATTTTAGATTATGAGGCTGAGAAGATCACCACAAAGTACTTGAAATCCTGAAATGAGAGAGAGTTTTAGGAGTAAATTTTAAAGGGATTGCAATGGGTCTGCTCGCAGGAGGAGGGCTGTGGGAAGGGGAACCACGGTCAGGGTTCATTGACACAATAGGAACAGGGAGGGGTGAAGGTGCTGGAGGTGGTGAGAGTGTTACAGAGAGTGGTCAGGGCCTGAACAGTGTTACAAAGCCAGTACGGATTGCTGCAGCTGGAGGAGTTTGCAGAGGTAGGGAGGGACATATCTATTTTTATTTATTCTTTCATGGGATGTGGGGGTCACTGCCTGGACCAGCATTCTTTGACCCCATGCTAATTACCCAGAGATTGTATAATACTTTGCTGGCCACAGGTGAAGTGCTGAATGACTGGAGGATCGCTAATGTGGTTCCTTTGTTCAAGAAGGGCAGCAGGGATAGGCCAGGTAATTACAGAGCAGATAGTCTGACAGCAGGGGGAGGGACATTATTGGAAACAATTGTGAGGAATAATCAACACTTGCAAAGGTAAGGATCAACTCGGTTTAGTCATCACGGATTTGGCAGAGGAAGATACTGTCTGAGGAATTCAGTTCAGTTTTTTTGAAATGGTGCTGAAGTGTATTGATGAGGGCAGTGCAGATGATGTGGTTTACACGGACTTGACTAAGTCCTTAAACAAGAACCAACATGGAAGGCTGGTCCAAAAGGACTGGGTTCCAAGGCAAGTTGGCAAATTGGATGCAAAATTGGTGGATAGAATACTTTCACCACCGGGTGTACCACAGTGATCTGTGCAGGAACCATTGAACATTAATAACTCGGATGTGAAAGCAGAAGGTATCATTAGTCGGTTTGCAGATGACATGAAAGGTGAGGGTGTTGTTCACAGTGAGGAGGATGGTCTCCGTCTGCAGTCCGATGTCGATCGGATGATAATCTAAGCAGAGTTTAGTTCTGATTGAAGTGAGGGAATAGTCTGTGGGAGGTACGATAAGCGAAGGACAAACATAATAAACGGTAGGTCCTTGCGGAGTACTGAGGAATACAGGGACCTTGGTGGACAAGTCCATAGATCCCTGAAGGTGTCAGCACAGGGAGTCAGGGTGGGAAAGGCACCTCAACTGGGAGCGGGAGAGGGACCCATATCCTGGTGGGGTGAATTGCTAGAGCTGCTTGAGAGGATATAACCTAGTCTGGCAGGGTTTTGGACCTTAAATAGATGTAAGGTCAGAAAGAAGATTGAGGCTAGTGCACGAGTTCAAAACAGCAATTTCAGCAGAAAAGGCAGGCAAGAACATAGCAGGGAATGGGGGAAAACTGATGATTAAACTGCATTTATTTCAATGCAAGGGGGCAGACATCTAAGGAAGATGAACTCAGGGCATGGATTGGAACATGGGACTGGGATATTATAGTTATTACAGAAACACAGCTGAGGGAGGGGCAGGACTGGCAGTTCATTGTTTCAAGATAGAGATGCTACAGGAAGGGGAGGCAAGGGAGGACGTGTGGTGGTGGGTTTTGATTGCATGAATCATCACAGCAGTACTTAGGGAGGATATTCCTGTGGGATCGCCCAGTGAAGCTATGTTAGTGGAACAGAGTAATAAGAATGGGTCATCACTTTAATACGATCGGACTGCTGACCCCGAATAATCCGTGGCAGACTGAGGAACAAATATGTCGGGACATCTTAAATATCAACCATAATAATAGAGCTATTATGGTAGGGTTTTTGAACTTTCCAAACCTAGACTGGGACTGCCAGTGTTCAGTGTTTGCAAGGCAGGAATGTGGTAATTGTGGTCCAGAAAACTCCCAATCAGTATGTAAATGGCCTGAAAAGAGAAAGGGGCAAAACCTGACCTCCACTTGGGAATCAAGGTCGGGAAGGGGACTGAGATGTGAGTGGGAAAGCATTTTGCCGAAGTGACCACAGTTCTAGTAGTTTGAAAACAGCTTTGGAAAAGGACAGGCCTGGTCCACAAGTGCAAGTTATAAAATGGAGCCTGACCAATCTTGATTGTATTAGCCAGGAACTTTCAAAATGTGATTGGGGAAGGGAATTATTTACAAGGAAAGGGAAGTTTGGCAAGTGAGAATATTTTCAAAGTGAGATAAACTGATCAATCAGCGGCAGCATTTTCCTGTTTGTGTGCAAGTCAATGCTGACAGCTTTCGGAAACACTGGCTGTCTATTGAGGGTCTGGTCAAGGAAAAGGGGCCATATGTTATTTATAGCCAGCTGGATCAAGGGAATCCCTGAGGATATACAGGGGCTGTAGGAATACACTTTGAGTAGAAAACAGGAATGGAGAAAGGCTAAATGAAATAGCCTCAGCAGAGAAGGAAAGGAGAATCCAAAAGTGATTGTAGCAGTATATTAAGTGTGCATAAGTAACTCGGGACAAAATAGTGTCCATTAAAGATCAATGAGGCCATCGATGTGTGGAACTGCAGGATATTTGCTAAGATCCTAAACAATTTTTTTCACTTCAGAACTTACTGTGGAGAAAGACTGGGGAACTCAGGGAACAAGAGTAATACGTTAGACCACAATTGGAGTTCTCTGCAATTCAAGTCTCTCTGCTACAGGAAGGATGTTGCGAAACTTGAAAAGGCTCAGAAAAGATTAACAAGATATTGCCCGGGTTGTTGCCGAATAAGCTGGGGTTACTGTCACTGGAGAGTCGGAGACTGAGGGGTGACCTTACAGAGGTTTATATAAACATGAGCGGTATGGATAGGGTAAGCATTCAAGGCCTTTTCCCAGAAGTTGGGGAGTCCAAAACTAGAGGGCATAGGTTTAAGGTTAGAGGTGAATGGTTTACAGAGGGACTGAAGGGACAGCTTCTTCACACACATGGTGATGGGTGTATGGAATGAGCTGAGAGAGAAAGTAATGGAGACTGATACAATTACAACATTTAAAAGGTATCTGGATGGGCATCTGAATAGTAAGGGTGTTGACGTATATGGGCCAAATGCTGGAAAAGGGAATGGATTTTTTTAAATCTTCTGGTCAGCCTGGACGAGTTGGGGACTGAAGGGTCTGTTTCTATGCTGTATATCTCTATGACTTGAAAAGAATGCATGTTATAGAAGAGGTGGTGCTAGAGGCATTAAAACACAAAGCTATGGCAAGTCCCAGAACCTGATTAAGTGTATCACAGGACACTGTGGGATGCTAGGGAAGAAATTGTGAAGCCCCTAGCAAAGGTATGTGTTCTACTGACAGCCATGTGTGATGGGCTGGCAGGCTGGAGGGTGGCATCATGGACAGTGAAGGATGTTTTCTGAGATTACAAAGGGATCTTGATGAAGGGAGTGAATGGGCTGAAAAACTAGAGATGGAATTCAATCTGAATAAATACGAGGTAATGCATTTGGTAAAACAAACAAGGGTAGAGCTTGTACAATTACTGCTTCGGTTAGTGTTTTAGAGCAGAGGGACCTCCAGGTTCAGGTACATAATTCTTGAAGTTTGCATCACAGGATGGATAAGACAGTGCTTGGCATGCCTGACTATTGCTCAGTCCATTGAGTGGAGGATTTGGGATGTTATGTTGAGATTGCACAGACATTTGTGAGGCCTGTTCTGCAATACTCTGTCCAGTTCTGGTCGCCCAGTTAACAGGGAGGATATTATTAAGCTGCAGGGCATTCAGAAGAGATTTACCAGGATATTGCTGGGTATGGAAGGATTGAGTTCTGAAAAATGGCTGGATAGGCTGAGTCTTTTTTCACTGGAGCCTGGAGGTTGAGACATGATGCAGTAAAGGTTTATGAAAAAAAAATTGATTTACAGATCAATTTAATGGTAGTTGCCTTTTCCTCAGGATGGGGGAGTCTCAAGAGGAGGGGCCACATTTTTAAGGTTAGAGGAGAGAGATGTTCAAAAAAAAGATATGGGACGATTTGTTACACAGAGGGTGGTTTGAGTGTGGAATGAACTTCCTGAGAAAGGGTTGATGTGGGTACAAATACAATGTTTAAAAGATATTTGGATAAACAGGTGAATAGGGAAGGGTTGGAGTGATATGGGCCAGCAACAGGCAGCTGGGAAGAGTTTAGTTTTAGATTATGGTGGGTATCAACTGAAGGGTCAGTTTCCATGCTGTATGGGTCTATGACAAGAATATGGTTTGATTCCATTATTGAAGAAAGGATCGGGCTGGGTCCACTGATGTGCATCATCTCCATAAACGATTTGGTTGAAAATATAGGAGTGATTGTGTGAAAGTTTGTTGATGATCAAATGAATGGTGTAGTGGGCAGTAAATACGGTTATCAAAGGGGATCTTGACCAACTGGGCAAGTGGACCAAGGAATGAAAGATGGAGTTTAATTCAGCTGTTGGATTTTGTTAGGACAAACCAGGGAGGACTAATACAGTTAATGGAAGGCCTCTGGCCAGGGTTGTTGAACAGAGAGAGAGAGAGAGACCAGGAGGTGCAAGTTACACTGTTCCTCGGAAGTGGCATCACTGGTGGACAGGGTGGGGAAAGCGACATTTGGCACATTTGCCGATATTGGCCAGCACTTTGTTACATACATTGGAGATATTTGTAACATTTGTAACATTGTCCTAAATACTTCCCTTGGGCAGAGGAGGCCACGGGGTGACCCTTGGTGAATAACCAAGGGTAGGTGAGTCTAAAACTCGAGGGGATAAACAGGAGGTGAGAGAGCAAGGATTTAAAGAGGGAGCTGAGGGGGAACATTATCCACAGAGGATGATGCATAGACGGAACAGACTGCCTCAGGCACATGGGAGAAACAAGAACAATGACAACACGGAAAAGAATTTGGGCAGGTAGACGGAGAGGAGAAGGTTTGAAGAGATAAGGGCCAAATGCAGGCAAATGAGACACATTCAGTTTAGGTAACATGGGCAGCATTGAGGAGTTGGAGCACAGGTTCTGTTTCCGTGCTGTATCACTCTGTATCCAGTTAAAGCGGATTAGTGTACCAAAGTAAGGCATGTTGTAGACACTGAAGCAAGTTACAGCGATGGGGATGGTAGTCTGGAATGCAGTACATTTCAAATATGTGGAGGGACTATCGGGAAGGGAGGAGGTTCCAGGGACAGGGACTATTGTAGGAGTTAAAAAAGACTGAAGACACTGGTGCACAAGCCATGCCACAGATACAGTGTTGCAGAGTAATGAGTCTTAGTACAGTGTTGGAGGGAGAACACAGAACAGAAAGATCCCAGGCAGCATTCCCAACCTCTCGTCGCAGGCCTACTCTCCCCTCTGTTGTACTGATGCTCACTAAGACAGCACAGGACTGGATTGATAGCTATGAACTCCTGATGCTGTCTCAGTGCAACAAAAGTTAAAGTAGATGTGGTGATTGACTCTGGGATGTGTCGATACTGTGCTCCCTATCCAGCACTGTATCTACGTCATGTCTTGTTAGCGATGTTTGGAGCCCTCTCATTGCTCCCTGCTATGTGCACTATCTTACCTCACTGCAGGATTTATTGAAGGCTCCAGATCTCCCTTCCCTTTGTCTCTCTGGCTGACCAACCATCTTCAATGAGGTTATGGATGAGACACACAGCAGTTGGGAAGTCTATTAAGTCAGCAGCTTCCTGAGTACCTGCAGGAGACAGAGAGGTAGACAGAATGGGAAATTAGACTGATGCAGTGAGGGTTACACAAGGAGAACGGAAATTAGCCCCACAGATATCTGGAAAATCCCAAACTCCATCCCTGGCCTGTGCTGTTGTGTCTCTCTGGAGTGGAGAATTCTGTTGGCTCAGGATCTGGAGTAACTGCAAGAGTGAGAGACGCTGACAGAGGCAGAAATTAGAGCCACACAGTGAGGGATACCACATGGAGAGAGACTGAGTGATATCACTGGAGTGCTGGAAGACTTCAGGATCACACAGCCATTTTGGAAGAATGGGTTTAGCTTCATGTATCAGTGCTCAGGGATGAGCAACCAGTGATCAGGTGAAGTGATGGCCGAGTAACATTATTGTTAGGGCATTTATCCAAAACCTCAGCTAATGTTCAGGGGAGGCAGGTTTGAATCCCATCATAAGATATGGTGGAATTTAAAATCAATAATTTTAAAAATAGCAATTAACAATCCATAAACAAATATGAAACCATTGCTGGTGTACAAATATCACAAACCCTTAGACTAGATTCCATACAGTTTGGAAACAGGCCTTTCGGCCCAACCAGTCCACGCCATCCCTCCAAAGAGTAACCCACTCAGACCCATCTCCCTCGACCTAATACACCTAACATAATGGGCAATTTAGCATGGCCAATTCACCTGACCTGCGTGTCTTTGGACTTTGGGAGGAAACCGGAGCATCCAGAGGCAATTCACGCAGACACGTGGAGAATGTGCAACCTCCACACAGTCGCCCGCGGCTGGAATCGAACCTGGGACCCTGGTGCTGTGAGGCAGGAGTGCTAATCACTGAGCCACCGTGCCGCCCACTTGTCCTTTCGACAACGAGATCTGATCATCCTCATGTGGTCTGCATGACATACCCACAGCAAAGTGTTTGCCTCTCAATTACCCTCTGAAATGGCCAAGCAAGCTACTCAGCTCACAGGCAGCTAGGGCTGGGCAATAAAGGCTGGTCAGCCAGAGACACCCACATCCCCTACCTGATTTATAAAAAAACAAATCCATTCGGATGGCCCCACTGGAACTGTGCTGGGACCAGTATCCTGGCTGATCATGTCAGTAGGTTTAAGGACAGGGCTTTAAACTGACAGAGAGGATGCAGGGACAGGGTTCAGGTGAAAGGAGCTTTCCAAATCCAAAGAGAAAAGGTGGAGCATCGGAACAGCACGGGGATGTGGCCATAGACAAGCAGGAAGGAACAGAATGGGACAGCGATTCACCAAAACTGTGCATCAGTGAATAGGATTGTGACAGGAAATTGTGGGAAAGAGTAAGTTATGTTTTTTTTTGAATGGACGAAGTCTCATCAATAAGGCAGATGGATTTCTGACACAGAGATAGAAGAAATTTAGACACCAGAGAGATATGGTTACAGGATGAACAAGAGTTGGACATAAATATTCAATGGTTCACAACCTTGCAGAAACTCAGGCAAAATGGACGACGCTAACAATATTGGGGAACAAAGGCATTACAGAGAAAGCATTTGGCCTCAGATCATGAAGTAGAGTCAGTCTGAAGATAAATTCTGGCTACTACTTGCCAAGGACACAAGCAGCAGAACAGTTTTAGTCACTGAACAGCATTCCATTGCTCATCACTGCATTACACAGGAACTCATTGGAATTTTTTGACAAACACATTGTGATAATTTTGGAAAACTTCAATATTTGTATAATCTGGGACAATCACACAGTCAACAGTGATATTGGAAGAGGAGTTCAGAGAATTTTTTTTTTAGCGTTTCTTTGAAAAACACATTGTGCAACTGGCTAGGGACATAACTCTCGCAGAGCGACCATGTGATGAAACTTAGTGAATGAGTAATGTCACCTGGAGAGATCCTTCGGGAAATTGTGATAAAGTGCAGTTTAAAGAATTTTAAAGTTGTAAAGTGAATCAAAGGAAGGACAAGCTACAACTAGAAACAAAAATATCCAATTACATGTGTGTGAGAGGAGAACTGACCAAGGTAAACAGGCTAAACAGACTGAGACATGTGTCTGTGAATGAACAGTGGAAAACATTTGAAGGAACAGTGTAAAACACTCAACAAAAGGACACTCCATTGAAACAGTAAACACCTCAGCAAGAAATTCCCACTGATCCCTCACTCAGGACAAAAGGGATTATACTAGATTATAAGGCTGAGAAGATCACTACAAAATGCTTAAAATCCTGAAGTGAGAGTGTGCTTTAGGAGTAAATGTTAATGGATTACAATGGGTCTGCTCGCAGGAGGAGGGCTGTGGGAAGGGGAGCCACGGTCAGGGTTCATTGACACAATAGGAACAGGGAGAGGTGAAGGTGCTGGAGGTGGTGAGAGTGTTACAGAGAGTGGTCAGGGTCTGAACGGTGTTACAAAGCCAGTACAGATTGCTGCAGCAGGAGGGGTTTGCAGAGGTTGGGAGGGACATATGTATTTGTATTTATTCATTCATGGGATGTGGGTGTCACTGATTGGACTAACATTCTTTGACCCCTCTGCTAATTACCCAGAGGGTAGCTCAGAGTCAGCCATATTGCTGTGGGTCTGGAGTCACATGTCGGCCAGACCAGGTTAGAATATTGTTTGTCCTTCCCTAAAGGAGGTTAGTGAACTAGATGAGTTCTTCCTACTGATCAACAATGTTTTATGGTGGCCCCACCAATGTCTTTTACAGCCTCAACATGACATCCCAACTCTTGCTCTTAATGCTCTCCCCAATGAAGGTAACCATCCCAAACGCCTGCTTCACCAGCCTGTCTACCTGGGACACCACTTTCAAAGAACTGTGTACCTGCATCCCTGGGTCACTGACTGATAACACTACCCAGTGCCCGAACATAAACTGTACAAGTCCCACCCTGGTTTGTTTAACCAAAATGGAACACTTCACCTTTATCTAATTAAACTCCATCTGCTATTCTTCAGCCCACTATCCCAGCAGTACTGTTATTCTTGTTGTATTATGTATAATTTTCTCCATTAACCACTTTACCACGAATGTCAGTGTCACCCATGAAGCTTACTTACCAGGAAACCAATATTCCCATCCAAACCATTTATCCAAATAACAAACAACCATGGACCCACTACACCGCTGGTCACATACCTCCAGTCAGAAAAACATGTCCCCCTTCACCCACTTGGCTCCTACCATCAAGTCAGAAAAACCACATGTCTCCCATCAGCCTCTGTCTACAGCCATCAAGCAAACTTTGTATCCAGTTCACTAGCTCCTCCTGAATGCCATATTCTTTTTGCACTAATCTGAGCTTATTACCCAGTTTACCAGAGAGAACATAGAACACAGACCAGTTCAGCCCAAGACCCTTCGGCCATGATTTCATGCAAACCTTATATCCAACTGTAAGATCAAACTAACCTACATACCCTTCATTTTACTATTATCCATGTATCTGTCCAAGAGTCTATTAAATGTCCCGGATGGATCTAATTTTACTACCACCACTGGCAGTGCATTCCAACCACCTACCATTCTCTATCCTCTTATCCATCCTCCAATCACCTTAAAATTACACCCCCTTGTAATGGACATTTATGCCATCGGAGGAAAGGTCTCTGACTATTCACTCTCTCTGTTTCTCTCATCACCTTGTTCACCTCGACCAAGTCACCCCACCCCCTTCTTCACTCCAATGAGAAAAGCCTTAGCTCCCTCAACCTTTCTCCATAAGAAATGCCCTCCAGGACAGGCAGCATCCTGGTAAATCTCCTGTGTACGCTCTCTAAAACTTGCACATCCTTCCTGTAAAGAGGGGACCAGAATTGAACACAATATTCCACGTGTGGTCTCACCAGGTCGCTATAAAGATGCAGTAAAACCTCACGGCTCTTAAATTCGATCCCCTTGCTAAGGAAAGCCAACGCAACATATGCTTTTTTAACAAACCTACCAACGTGCGTGGTGATTTTGACATGGACATGGACCCCATGATCTCTCTGTTCCTCCGCACTGCCAGGTATTCTGCCTTTCACCCCATGTTCTGTATTCAAATTCAACCTTCCAGAATGAATCACTTCACACATTTCCAGATTGAAATCCATCTGCCACTTCCAGCCCAGCTCTGCGTCCTGTCAATGTCCCATTGCAACCTACAACAGCCCTCCACATTACCCACGGCTCCACCAACCTTAGTGTGATTGGCAAACTTACTAACCCACTCTCGAACATCCACATCCAAGTCATTTATAAAAATCACAAAGAACAGAGTCCCAGAGCTGATTGTTACAGAACCCCACTGATCACTGAGCTCCAGGCTCAATACTGTCCATCTGCTGCCATACTCTGTCTTCTCTGGGCCATCCAATCCTGTATCTAGACAGACAGATTTCCCTGCATTCAAAATCATCCTTCTTTTCTGAATGAGCCATCAATGTATTCTACCATATCCTCAAAGAATTCAATAAGGTTTGTGAGGCATGACCTACCCCTCACAAACCCATGCTATCTCTAATTTAACTATGTCTTTCCAAGTAGTCTTAAATCCTGTCTTTAGAGTCCTCACCAATAATCTGCCCACCACAGACATACGACCAAATCTGTAATTCCCAGAATTCTACCTCCGTAATATGGTCCAGACTCTACAAATCTTCCCTCCTCTGCCATGTTCCCCAGAAGGGCACTGGAGGATGGTGGGGGTTACAGAGATAGGGAGGAATATCAGGACAGGAGGATTTTGCAGACATTAGGAGGTTTGCAGTGCCAAAAGGAGGCTTCAGTAATTGTGAGGTTTCATGGTGATGAAGGCATTTGAGGAGGGAGGGAGGGAGGATTGTAGGGAAATGAGAGGTTTCACAGTTTAGGTGCTTTGTTAGGACTGTAAGAGGTTACTGAGTTGGGGAGGGTGTAAGCACTGGTAGATATTACATAAACATGTGGTTTTGGTTACAATGGCAGGAAGAGGATTCAGGAAGCTGGAGAGTATGGGGTCTGAACGAGGTCACACAGTGAAGACGGACCATAGAGCCACAGGAGGTTACAGAAATGTGGAGAGCTATAGGACCTGCAGGAGTTCATGGAGTGGGAATGTTGGGAGGGATGGAGAAGCTTACAGCGAGGGAAGGACACACACACGCAAATCGAGGGAGGGGACTCACACAGCAAGGAAGGGACACGCATACAGCGAGGGAGGGACACGGACACACACAGCAAAGGGGGGCATGCATACGCACACACACACAGACACAGCGAGGGAAGGACACGCACACACAGTGAGGGGAGGACATGCACACACAGAGTGAGGGACTCACACATGAGGGAGGGACACACGCACACAGTGAGGGAGGGACACACACACACAGCGAGGGAAGGACGCGCACACACAGACACACACACAGTGAGTGAGGGACACGCACAGACACACAGCGAAGGGGAACACAGACACAGCAAGGGAGGGACATGCACACACACAGCAAGAAAGGGATACGCACACACAACGAGGAAGAGACACACGCACACAGCAAGCAAGAAAGGGATACGCACACACGAGGAAGAGACGTGCACACACACAGTGAGGGAGAGACACGCACACACAACGAGGAAAAGGCACGCATACATCGAGTGAGGGGCACACACACATCGAGTGAGGGATACACACAGCGAGGGAGACACACACACAGAGCGAGGGAGGGACACACAAACACACACACACACAAACACACACAGCGAGGGAGGGACACGCACAGACACGCAGTGAAGGGACACACACAGCGAGGAAGGGACACGCACAGACGCAGTGAGGGAAGGACATGCACACACAAAGTGTAGGAGGGACACGCAAACACAGAGAGGGAGGGACACGCAAATACAGAGAGAGGGAGGGACATGCTCACACACAGCGAGGGAGGGACACGCATACACACACCGCGAGGGGGAGGGAATGTACACACAAATTGAGAGGGGGCACACACACGCAAAGCGAGGGAGGGACACGCACAAATACACACAGTGAGGGGGATACATGCGACACACAGCGAGGGAGGGATACACACGCAAAGCGAAGGAGGGACATGCAAACACACAGTGAGGGGAATACAGGCAGACACTCAGCAAGAGAGGGACACACACACACACACACACTGTGAGGGACGGGGACACACACACACAGCGAGGGAGGGACACACACACAGCGAGGGAGGGACACACACTGAGGTGATGGGGACACACACACAGCGAGGGAGGGACGCGAACATACACACAGTGAGGGGGATACACGCAGTCACACAGCGAGGGAGGGACACACACACACACACATACAGCAAGGGACGGGGACACACACATGCAAAGCGAAGGAGGGACAGGCACACATATACACACACACACATAGAGCAAGGGAGAGACGCGCACACACAGGAGGAAGGGACAAACACAATGCAGATACACAATGATGGGCATATGCACAAAGAGCAAGGGAGGGACACACACACACACACACAAGGGACGGACACACACTCACAGAGCAAGGGAGTGACACGCACACACACAGCTAGAGGCACACACACACACAAAGCAAGGGAGGGACACGCGCGCGCGCGCACACACACACACAGTGGGAGTGACTCGCAGTAAGGGAGGGACACACACACATACACAGCGCGAGGGAAGGACACTCACATACACTGCAAGAGGGACACACATACTCACAGCAAGAGGGGGACACGTACACACAGCGAGGGAAGAACACGCATATGCGCAAGCATAAAATTACAGACACACAGCAAGAGAGGGGCACGCACACACACAGCCAGTGAGGGACATGGACAAACACACACACACACACACACACACACACACACACACACAGAGCAAGAGAGGGACACGCGCACATACATCGAGGAGGATACACATGCACACATAGCGAGGGAGGGCCACACACACACATGCACAGCAAAAGACACACACACACACACAGAGCAAGGGGGTAACTCACACATACACAGTGAGGGAAGAACACGCGCACACACACAGCAAGGGAGGGACACACACACACACCGACAGCGAGAGAGCAAAATGTGCATTAGGAAGCACACAAACACAGACACACACAGCGAGGGAGGGAGGGACAAACACACGCGCGCACACACACAGCAGGGGAGGGACACGCGCATGAGGAAGCAAACAAACACAGACACACACAGCGAGAGAGGGAGACACACACACAGTCAGGGAGGAACATGCATACACAGCGAGGGAGGGACACACACAGAGAGCAAGAGAGGGACATGCGCACACAAAGCTAGGGGGGAGACATGCTCACACAACGAGGGAGGGCCAAGTACACATGCACGCACGCGCGCGCACACACACACACACACACACACACACACACAGCGAGGGGGAAGGGACACACACACAGAGAGGGAGGTACACGCAGCGAAGGGACACACACACAGACACAGTGAGGGAAGGATATGCACGCGCACATACACAGAGAGCGAGGGATATACACACACAGTGAGGGAGGGACACACACACAGAGCGAGGGAGGGACACGCTGAGACACACAGCGAGGGAGGAAGCATGGACACACACAGCGTGGGAGGGACATACACACACACAGCAAGGGAGCGACATGCGCACACATAGCGAGGGAGGGACACACAGCGAAGGAGGGACAAGCACACACACACCGTGAGGGGGAGGGCATGTGCACACAAATTGAGAGGGGACACACACACACGCAAAGCGAGGCAGGGACATGCACAAATACACACACATACACAGCGATAGAGGGACACGCACATACACACAGTGACGGGGATACATGCAGACACACGGTGAGGGAGGGACACACACAGCGAGGGACAGGGATACACACATGCAAAGCGAAGGAGGGACACGCACGCATACACAAACACAGAGCAAGGGAGGGACATACACACACACACGCACACACACAGCGAAGAAGGGACACGCAGAGATACACACATCAAACACACACACACACACACACACACACACACACACACACACACGGAGCAAGAGAGGGACACGCACACGCACAGCGAGGGAGGGACACACACACACACACACAGAGGGAAGAACACGTACACACAGCGAGGAAGGGACACACACGCACGCAGCGAGCGAGAGACACACTCAGCAAGGGAGGGACATGCACAAACACACAGCGAGGGAGGGACACACACACACACGCATGCACACACACATACAAACACTCAGAGCGAGGGAGGAACACGCAAACATAGCGAGGGAAGGACATGCACACACAGCAGGGGAGGAACATACACAAACACACACAGCGAGGGAGGGACATGCTCATACACAGAAAGGGATGGACACACACACACACACAGGGAAGGAGGGACAAGCACACACACAGCGAGGGGGAGGGCATGTGCACCGAAAGTGAGAGGGGGCACGCACAGACAGTGAGAGGGGACACGCACTGACACGGTGAGGGAGGGACACACGCACACAGCAAGGGGGGACATGCACTCACACAGCAAGGGGGATACACACAAAGAGCAAGGGAGGGGGACACATACAAACACACACAGCGTGGGGAGAAGCGCACACACAGTGAGTGGGATATACACAAAGTGCAATGGAGGGACACACATACACACACACAGAGACAAGGGACGCGCACACACACACACACAAAGAGCGAGGGAGTGACACGCGCACACACTGCAAGAGGGACACACATACTCACAGCAAGAGGGACACACACAAAGAGCAAGAGAGGGACACTCACAAACACAGCAATGGGGAGACACATGCACACATAGCAAGGGAGGGCCATGCACGCATGCGCACAGCAAGATGGACACACACACACACACACAGCAAGGGAGGGATACGCGCACACACAGCCAGGGCGGGATATGCACACACAGTGAGGGAGGATCACACGCAAACACACACACACACACACACGGCGAGGTGGAGACACATGCACACACAAAGCGATGGAGGGACACGCACACAGCGAGGGACTGGGACACACACGCAGAGCAAAGGAGGGACACGCAAACACACACACAGTGAGGGGGATACATGCAGACAGACAGCGAGGGAGGGGCACACACACTGCGAGGGACGGGGACACACATGCAAAGCGAAGGAGGGACACACACACAGACACACACACACAAACACAGAGCAAGGGAGAGACGCGCACACACAGTGAGGAAGGGACAAACACACACACTTATAGCGAGGGGAATACACTCAGACACATAGTGAGGGAAGGACACGCACACACCGCAAAGGGGTGACAAGCACACACATGTCGAGGGGGAGGGCATGTACACAGAAATTGAGAGGGGGCACGCACACACAGCGAGAGAGGGCATACACAGCGAGAGGGGACACACACAGACACGGCAAAGGTGGGACACGCGCACACAGCAAGCTGGTCACACACACACACACACACACACACACACACACACACACACACACAAGGGATGGACACATACACGCAAAGCGAGAAAGTGACACGCACAGATACATACACACACAAACACAGAGCAAGGGAGGGACATGCACACAAGGGACAGACACACACACGCAAAGCGAGGGAGGGACACGCACAGATACACACACACAAACACAGAAACATAGAGCAAGGGACAGACGTGTGCACACACAGCGAGGGAGGGACACAAACACACAAACACACACACATATAGCGAAGGAAGGGACACACACATTACAAGGGGGTGGGCATGTGCACAGAAATTGAGAGGGGGCACACACACACAGCGAGAGGGGACATGCACAGACATGGCAAGGGAGGGACACGCGCACACAGCAAGGGGGGACACGCACTCACACACACAAGGGTCGGACACACAAAGCGAGAGGGGTTCACGCACACACATACACACACAGAAACACAGAGCAAGGGAGGGACGTGCACACACAAACACAAGGGATGGACACACACGCGCAAAGCGAGGGAGGGACACGCACACATACACAAACACAGAGCAAGGGATGGAGATGCACACACGCACACAAGGGATGGAAACACACACGCAAAGCGAGGAAGGGACACGCACAGCGAGGGAGGCATACGCGCTCACATAGCGAGGGGGGGACACGCGCGTGCACACACACAGACACACACACATACAAACACACACAACGAGGGAGGGACAAGGCACACACACGGCGAGGGGCAGGGCATGTGTACAGGAATTGAGAGGGGGCACGCACACACAGCGAGAGGGGACATGCACAGACACAGCGAGGGAGGGACACGCACACACAGTGAGGGGAGACCATGCACTCACACAGCGAGGGGAGAAGTGCACACACAGTGAGGGGGATATACACAAAGTGCAATGGAGGGACATACACACACAAAGAGCGAGGGAGTGACACGTGCACACACAGCTGGAGGGACACACACACACAAAGCAAGAGTGGGACACGCACATACACTGCAAGAGGGACACACATACTCACAACAAGAGGGACACGCGCATGCACAAGCACACACACAGAAACACACACAGCGAGAGAGAGAGAGACACACACACACACAGCGAGAGAGGGACAGGCGCACACACAGCCAGGGAGGGACATGGACACACAGCGAGGGAGGGTCACACACAAACACACACACACACACACAGCAAGAGAGGGATTCGCGCACACACGAGGTGGAGACACATGCACACGCAGCAAGGGAGGGCCACGCACACACACGCACAGCAAGAGGGACACACACCCATACACACACACAGAGCAAGTAGGGGAAACTCACACATACACAGCGAGAGAGGGACACACACACACACACACACACACAGATACAGCGAACGGGGATACGCGCGCGCACACACACACACACACACACACACACACACACACACACAGAGGAGGACCCGCACACTCACAGCGTGGGAGAGAAACACATTTACACACACAAACACACACACACACACACACACACACAGAGGGAGGGACATGCACGTAAATACAGGCCCAGAGCGAGGGAGGGATGCGTACACACACACACAGCGAGGGAGGGACACACACGCAGCGAGGGAGGGAAACACACATACACAGCAAGGGAGGGATATGCACACACAGGGAAGGAGGGACAAGCAGACACACAGCAAGGGGAAGGGCATGTGCACAGAAATTAAGAGGGACACACGCACACACAGCGAGATAGGACATGCACAGGCACAGCGAAGGAGGGACACACGCACACACAGTGAGGGGGGACATGCACTCACACACCGAGGGGAGATGCACACACACAGTGAGGGGGATATACACAAAGAGCAAGGGAGGGACACACACACACAGCAAGGGAGTGACACGTGCACACACAGTGAGAGAGGGACATGCGCACACAGCGAGGGAGGGACATGCACATACACATGACACACACATACATAGCAAAAGGAAGGACACGCGCACATACACACAGCGAGGGGGGACATGCATACTCACAGCAAGGAAGGGAGACGCACACACAGAGCGAGAGAGAGACACATACACACAACGCGAGGGAGTGACACACACGCAACCAGCAAGTGAGGGACACACACAAACACATACCGTGAGTGTGTGACATACACACACACACTGAGCAAGGGACACACGCAACAAGGGAGGAACATGCACACGCAGAGCGAGGGAGGGACACGCGCACACACAGCGAGAGGAGGACACGCGCACACACAGCGAGGGGGACACGCGCACACACAGCGAGGGAGGAACATGCGCACACACAGCGAGGGGGACACGCGCACACACAGCGAGGGGGACACGCGCACACACAGCGAGGGGGACACGCGCACACACAGCGAGGGGGACACGCGCACACACAGCGAGCGGGACACGCGCACACACAGCGAGGGGGACACGCGCACACACAGCGAGGGGGACACGCGCACACACAGCGAGGGGGACACGCGCACACACAGCGAGGGGGACACGCGCACACACAGCGAGGGGGACACGCGCACACACAGCGAGGGGGACACGCGCACACACACAGCGAGGGGGACACGTGCACACACAGCGAGGGGGACACGCGCACACACAGCGAGGGGGACACGCGCACACACAGCGAGGGGGACACGCGCACACACAGCGAGGGAGGGATACGAACACACACGCACAGCAACAAGGACACACACACAGAGCAAGGGGGAAAACTCACACACACACAAAGCGAAGGAGAGACATGCACACATACAAAAAGTGAGGGTGGGACCACACACACACACACACCGACAGTGAGGGAGCAACATGTGTATGAGAAAGCACACAAACACAGACACACACAGCAAGAGAGGAACATGCACACACACAGCTAGGGAGGGACACACACACACACACACACACACACACACACACACACAGAGACAGCTAGGGAGGGACACACAGATACAGTAGGGGAGCGACATGCGCATGAAGAAGCACACAAACACAGACATATACAGCGAGAGGGAGACACACACACACACAGCCAGGGAGGGACACACACAGACACACACACAGTGAGGGAGGGACACACACACTCACAGCGAGGGAGGGACACACAGACACTCACAGCGAGGGAGGGACACACAGACACACAGACACACACACACACTCGAGGGAGGGACACACGCGCACACACACACACTGCATGAGGGACACACACATCAAAAGCGACAAGCACACAGTGAGAGAGGGACACGCGCACACACGCACACACACACTCACACAGCAAGGGAGGGACACACAGACACATACTGAATGAGAGATACGCATACACACACACATTCAGAGTGAGGGGAGGACACCCTCACACACAGCAAGAGTGAGGACACACACACACACACAAAGTGAGGGAGGGAGACACGCAGACATACGCACAAACACACACACACAGTGAGGGAGGGACACGCACACACAGTGAGGAGAGTTACACACACACACACAGAGTGAGGGAAGGGGACACACACGCATACACACACACAAACACAGAACAATGGAGGGACACGCGCACACACAGTGATCTGTCTCCTTGGACGTGTAATCGTCCAGCTCTCACTCCAGTCTGCTCCCTCACAGGGTCACCGTCTCTAACTCCCAGGTACAACTAGGCCTCGATCCTCAGTGCGGATTTATATTCTCCCAGGTGTGAGTCAGCCTCAAGCTCCTGCTCCAAGTTGCTCCCTCACATGGTCCCTCCCTCTGTGACTCGGTGCTGATTTCGAGCCTCCTGCTCTGCTTTTTATCCAAATCCAAGTCCCAGTCGGCCTTGACCCTCGCTGCTGATTTATATTCTCCCGGTTTGTGCTGCACTCGCTCAGGTTCTCTCCCCTTGTGACTCCCAGGGAATGGTAGGCCTCAAGTCTCAGCTGAGATTTATAACATCCCATTCCGCACTGCTCTCTTACAGGATCGCCGTTGTACCTGGAAGACAGTGGGAAAGAGGAGGATTAGACAGAGCAGAGGGTGTTACAGTGATTGAGGGAGCTGTAGGGGATGGAACAGGTTATCTGGGGAGCTAGGCTGACCTACAGTAACTAAAGAACGTTACTGGAAGATACAGCGAGAGTTGCAGACATTGAAGAAGGCAAAGGAAATAGAGAGATAGTGGCTTATTCATGACGGAGCTTTGTAGAGTCCAAAGGGCTTCAAAGTTTGTGAGAAGATTTGTAGCACGGGTGCTCGTTGTTGTGGTTCTGTTCGCCGAGTTGGGAATTTGTGTTGCAGACGTTTCGTCCCCTGTCTAGGTGACATTCTCAGTGAGCCTCCTGTGAAGCGCTTCTGTGACGTTTCCTCCAGCATTTATAGTGATTTGTATCTGCCACTTCTGGTTGTCAGTTCCAGCTGTCCGCTGCAGTGGCCGGTATATTGGGTCCAGGTCGATGAGCTTATTGATTGAATCTGTGGATGAGTGCCATGCCTCGAGGAATTCCCTGGCTGTCCTCTATTTGGCTTGTCCGATAATAGTAGTGTTGTCCCAGTCGAAATCACGTTGCTTGTCATCTGCGTGTGTGGCTACTAAGGATAGCTGGTCGTATCGTTTCGTGGCTCGTTGGTGTTCATGGATGCGGATTGTTAGCTGTCTTCCTGTTTGTCCGATGTAGTGTTTTGTGCAGTCCTTGCATGGGATTTTGTACACTACATTGGTTTTGCTCATGCTGGGTATCGGTCCTTCATCCTGATGAGTTGTTGTCTGAGAGTGGCTGTTGGTTTGTGTGCTGTTATGAGTCCTAGTGATCGCAGTAGTCTGGCTGTCAGTTCCGAAATGTTCTTGATGTATGGTAGTGTGGCTAGTCCTTTGGGTCGTGGCATGTCTTCATTCCGTTGTCTTTCCCTGAGGCATCTGTGGATGAAATTGCGTGGAGTTTGACCCCACCCCACAGTTCACCAATAGGATAAACAACACACTGAGAAACCTACAAAAAAAAACGGACAGATAACCAGGTTTGACCTACAGAGAATGAAACCTGAAAGCAACAACACCCCCAGATTCTATGGACTACCTAAAGTGCACAAACCAGACATCCCAATCAGACCCATAGTATCACTCCCAGGGACACCATCACACAAACTGGCTAAAGAACTACAGCAGAAACTGAAACACCTGATCAGCAGATCCAGACACTCTGTACAATCAACACAGGAATTCTTGGACATCATCAGAAATATACACATGAAAAGGAAGAAACTATGGTCTCATTCGATGTAACGGCACTGTCCACCTCTATCGACCAAACCCTAGCCAGAGAAACAATAGCCAACTTGCTGGACATACAGAACAGACAACAGGACGGTGAACCTATCAACAAAGACGGCATACTCAAATGACTGGACCTGTGCCTCACAACACACTTCACATTCAACAACCAAATATATGAACAAATCAACGGCACCCCCATGGGCTCACCCATCTCTGGACTCATAGCAGAAGCGGTAATGCAAAGGTTAGAACAAACAGTCTTACCACAAATTCAACCCAAACTCTGGGTCAGATATGTGGATGACACCTTTGTAATCATTAAAAACACAGAAATAGAGAACACACACTGGATCATCAACGCCACACTCACAGGAATCCGATTCACTAGAGAAGAAGAAAAGGACAACCAACTCCCATTCCTAGACGTGATGGTACAGAGAACACCGAACGGAGAATTCACCACAAAGGTTTACAAGAAAGCCACACACACAGATCAAGTCCTAAACTACGAAAGTAACCACCCCAACACACACAATAGAAGTTGCATCAAGACACTGTTCAAAAGGACCACAACACGCTGCAGTACACCAGAACTGAAAAAAAGAGGAAGAAGAACACCTATACAATGTATTCGCCAAAAACGGATACCCCCACAATTTCATTAGGGATTGTCTGTATGGATTTGCTTGACGACTGTCCTCTGATATTGATGAGGGCAGTGCAGATGATGTGGTTTATATGGAGTTCATTAAGTTTTTTGACAAGGTCCCACACGGAAGGCTGGTCCAAAAGGGAAGATCCCATGGGATCCAAGGTAAGTTGGTAAATTGGCTCCTCAATTGGTGGAGGGTTGGTTTTGTGATTGAAAGCCTTTATCCAGCGGGTGTACCACAGGGATCTGTGCAGGAGCCATTGCTGTTCCTTATGGGCATTAATCACTCGGATGTGAAAGCAGAAGGTAACATTAGTAGGTTTGCAGATAACATGAAAGGTGAGGGTGTTGTCCACAGTGAGGGGGATGGACTCAGGCTGCAGTCTGATATCGATCAGATGATAAACTGAGCAGAGTAATGGCAGATGGAGTTTACTTCTGATCACTGTGAGGTAATGCACTGTGGGAAGTCTAATCTGTGAATGATATACATCATGAATGGTCGGTCCTCCTGGAGTACTGAGGAATACAGGGACCTTGGTGGGCAAGTCCCTGGATGTCTGAAGGTGTCAGCACAGGTAGACAGGGTGGGGAATACACCTGAACTGGGAGCAGGAGGGGGACCCACATCCTGGTGGGGAACATTGCTGGAGCTGCTCGAGAGGATTTAAACCCCAAAGAGTCGTAAGGCCACAAAGAAAGTTAAAGCTGGTACAAATGTTCAAGAGAGCAATATAAGTCGACAAGGCAGGCAAGAACATAGCAGACAATTAGGGAAAACTGGTGGATTAAACTGCAGTTATTTCAATGCAAAGGGCCAGACAGATAAGGCAGATGAACCCAGAGTATGGATGGGAACATGGGATTGGGATACCATAGATATTACAGAAACACACCTGAGGGAGCAACAGGAGCAGCAGCTCAATGTTCCGGAGACAGATACTACAGGAAGGATAGAACAGGAGGGAGAACAGGAGAAGAGCTGGTGGGTTTGATTGGGGGAAACATCCCAGCAGTACCTCGAGGGAGGATTCATGTAGGATCGCCCAGTTAAACGATATTCGTGGAACTGAGAAATAAAAATTGGTCATTAGTTTTCGACGGTCAGACTACAGTGATAGGCAATGGGAGATGAAGGAGCAAATATGTCAGGAGATTTCAGATAACTCTTAGAATAATAGGGTTGTAATGATAGGGGATCTTAACCGTCCCAATCCTGGACTGGGATTGCTACTAAGTTAAGCATTTGGATGGAAGGAATTTGTTAAGTGTGTTCTGAAAACTCCCAGTCATTATGTAAGTGGCCCAACTGGAGAATGGGGCTCAACCTGACCTCCCCTTGGGATAGAAGGTAGGGAACGGGACTGAGGTGTTAGTGGGGGAGCACTTTGGAAAGTTACCAGAATTGTATTCATTTGAAAATAGCGATGGAAAAGGACAGGCCTGGTCCACAAGTTAAAGTTATTCAATGGAGCAAGATAGTATTAGACAGGAATTTTTAAAGTAGATCTGGGGAGGCTATTTGCAGGTAAAGTGAAGTCTGGCAAGTAGGAATATTTTAAAACCAAGATAAAAGGAGCGTTCAGCGCCAGCGTGTTCCTGTTAGTGTGCAGCACAATGCTGACTGAATTAGGAAACACTGGCTGAGTTTCGAGGCTGTGGTCAAGAAAAAGGGGGTCACATGTCAGATATAACTGGCTGGCTCAAGGGAATCCCTTCAGGAGCATCGGGGCTGTAGAAATACACTTAGGATGGAAATCAGGAATGTAAAAAGGGGACACGAGATAGCTTTGGCAGAGAAAGTTAAGGAGAATCCAAAGAGACTCTACAAGTGTATTAAGAGCAAAAGAAGAGCTCGGGACAAACCCGGTCTCCTTAATGATCAATGAAGGCAACGATGTGTGAAACTACAAGATCCAAAACAAATATTTCACTTTGGAACTTACTGTGGATAAAGACTGGGGGGGGCTCAGGGAACTAAACAGTGTTTGGCCTGACCACTATTGGAATACTGTGTGCAATTCTGGCCTCAATGTCATCGGAAGGGTTCAGAAGAAATGACCAAAGACATTGCCAGGGTTGGAGGGTTTGTGCTTCAGGGAAAAGCCTGAATAGGCTGGGGCTGTTTTCAGTTGGACATGGGAGGCTGAGGAGTTAAACGATAAAAGGTATTTAAAATAATGATGGTCATCGACAGGGTCAATAGACAAGGTCATTTCCCCAGGCGAGGGAAACTTTTCAAAGGGATCTAAAGGACAACTGGCTCCCGCAGAGTGGATGGAATAAGCTGCCAGAGCAAATAGTGGAGGCTGATAGAAATACATTTAAAAGGCATGAGGATGGGTGTCTGAATCGCAAAGGTTTAGAGGGATATTGGCAAAACTGTGGCAAATGTGACTAGAAACATCATGCAGGAGTTGGTCTGAAGGGCCTGTTTCTGTGCTGTACATCTCTATGACTCAATGTCTTGAAATGAGTCCATATTATAGAAAAGGAGGTACTGGAGGTTTTAAAACACAAAGGTAGATAAATCCCCAGGACCTGATCAAATGGATCTCAGGACATTGTGGGAAGCTGGTGAAGAAATTGTAGGGCCCTGAGCAGAGATATTTGTACCATAGAGTGCTATGTGTGATAGGCTGTTAGACTGGAGGGTGGCATTGTGGACAGTGAAGAAGGTTTTCTGAGATTACAAAGGGATCCTGATGAAATGTGTGAACGGCTGAAAAACTGTAGATGGAGTTCAATCTGAATAAATGCGACATAATGCATTTGGTAAACAAACACGGGCAGGGCTTATACAATTAATGGTAGGACCTTCAGGAGTGTTGTAGAACAGAGGGACCTCAGGGTTCAGCTATATAATTCTTTGAAGGTTGCAACATGGAGAGACAGGATAGTTTAAAAAAATGTGCTTGCCTCACTTGCTTTCATTGCTCAGTCCTTTGGATATAGGAGTTGTGAAGTCATATTGAGATTATACAGGCCATTGGTGAGTCCTCTTCTGGAATACTGTGTCCAGTTCTGGTCGCCCAGTTATACGAAGGATGTTATTCAGCTGGAAAGGGTTGGGAGGAGATTTACTGGGATGTGGCTGGGTACGAAAGGCGTCAGTATAAAGAAAGGCTGAATAGGTTGGTATTTTTCACTGAAACCTGAATGTTGACAGATGACCTCATAGAAGTTTATAAAATCATGAGGGGGATAGATAGAGTTAATGGGAGTTGTCTTTTCCCATGGATAGGGGAGTTTCAAGACAAGGCACTACATTTTTATGTTTAGTGGAGACATCTTTAAAAAAAAACATGAGGCACATTGTAACACAGAGGGTGGGTTGTGTGTGAAATGAACCTCCCAAGGAAGGGGTGAACATGGGGACAATTACAATGTTCAAAAGACATTTGGATTAGTACAGGAATAGGAAAAGTTTGAAGGGATATGATCCAGGAACAGGCAGGTGGGACGAGATCAGTTTTCGAGTATGGTTAGCGTTAACTGAACAGTGCAGTATGACTCTCTGACTATGATTATAATGTTGTGTCATTAATTAAGAAAAACTGCAAGAGGAAGCCAGGGAACGACTGACTGATGAGCGAGACATCAGCGTGGGTCAGTTGTTGAAGGTCATTCTGAGAGGTAGGCCTTACATGCATTTGGAAAGATAAGGCCTGTTTACGGACAGCCAGCATGGCTTTGTGCATGGGAAAACGTGTCCCACAAACTTGACTGGAGTTTGCTCAAGATGTGACCAAAAAGATAGACGAAGGCAGAGCAACAGACGTTGTTTCTGGCTTCCGCAAACCCTTGTTCAGGATGTACCATGATACATTGGTTAGTAAGGGTAGATCACAAGGGATCAGGGAGAGCTAGCCAACTGGACACACAATGGGATGGCAGTGGGAGACAGAGGGTGGGGGGAGAGGGTTGTTGTTCAGACTGGAGGCCTCTGACCAGCAGTGTGCTGTAAAGATTGGTGCTGGGACCACTGTTGTGCGCCACTTACATAAATAATTTGAGTGAAAATATAGGAGTCCCTGTTCGTATGCTTATGGATACCAAGATTAGTGGAAGAGTGGGCAGGGAATATAGTTATCGAAGGGGATGGTAATCAACTGGGCCAAGGAATGAAAGATGGAGTTTAATTCAGGTGTTGGATTTAGTTAAGACAAACCAGGGAGGACGAACACGGGTAATGGTTGGGCCCTGGACAGTGTTGTAGAAAAGAGAGAGACCAAGGGGTGCAGTTACATTGTTCCTTGGACTGGCATCACAGGGTGACAGGGTGTTGAAAGCGGTAATTGGCACACTTGTCTTCATTGGTCAGAGCATTGAGTAAATGAGTTGGAGATATTGGTAACATTGTCGTCAATATTTCTCCTGGGCAGAGGAGGCCACGGGGTGACCTTATTAAGGTTTATGAAATCATGTATGGTCTAAGTAAGGTGAATTGCCAAGGGGAGGTGAGTCCATAGCAGGAGGCATAAATGTGAGGTGAGACAGCAAGGATTTAAAGAGGGAGCTGAGGGGCAACATTATCCACAGAGGATGGTGCATAGATGGAATGGACTGCCAGAGGAAATGGTAAAAACAAGTACAATTACAACATGGAAAAGACACTCGGGCAGGTACATGGAGAGGAGAAGGTTTGAAGGGATATGAGCCAAACACGGGCAAACACGACTCATTCCATTTCGGAAACCTCGGCCAAAGAGTCGTGCCACACAGAAACAGAGCCGATGTCTCCAGTTATTGGAGGAGGAGACGATGGAGACAAGGCATGTTGTAGAGACTGAAGCAAGTTACAGTGATACGGATGGTCATCTGGACTGGAGGTTTCAAATAAGTAAAATAATTGGTTCGAGGGGAGGAGATGACCGAGATAGGAACTGTTATAGGAGTTAGAATGATTGAAGACAATGGTCCTCAATATAAGCCATAGATACAGTGTTGGAGGGGGAACAGGGAACAGAAAGATCCCAGGCAGCATTAGCACCCTCTCGTGGGAGACCTGCTTTCCCCTCAGTTGTTCTGATGCTCCCTAAGAAAGCACAGGCCTGGACTGATAACTGGGAACTCCCGATGCTGTCTCATTACAACAAAACTTGCAGCAGGCGTGGTGATTGAGCCTGGGGTGTGTCTGTACTGTCCTCCCCCTCCAGCACTTTCCCTATGTCATGTCTTGTTAGCTGATGTTTAGATCCCCTTTATTACTTTCTGCTCTGTGCACTGGAATGATCTTACCTGGCAGCAGGATTTATTGAAGACTCCCGACCTCCCTGACTTTGTCTTTCTGGCTGACCAACCATCGTCCCAACCAGCAGTTGGCAAGTCTATTGAGTCAGGAACTCCATGAGTACCTGTAGAAGACACAGAAAGAGGCAGAATGGGAAAACAGACTAATGCTTTGAGGGTTACACATATAGAATGGCACTGAGCCCACAGAGATCTGGAAAATCCAAGTCTCCATTCCTGACCTGTGCTGCCTCATCTCTCTGGAGTGGAGAATTCTCTTGGCTCATGATCTGGAGTAGCTTCAAGAGTGAGAGACGCTGACAGAGGCAGCAATTAGACCCACACAGTGAGGGATACTACAGGAAAAGTCACATCACCAGAGTGCCGGGTGAAACAATTGTGCAGGAAGAAAGGGTTTTGATTCATGTTGCACTGGGATATATAAACTGTGAGCAGGCGAAGTGATGGCCTAGTGGCATTATTGGGTGACAATTTATCCAGAAACTCAGCAAGTGTTCTCTGGACACAGGTTCAAATCCCACCATTGCAAATGATTGAATGTGAAGTAAATGCTTCAAAAACGATATAATTAAAAGTGAGTATTAAACAATTGCTGATGTTAAGAAAAATCCATCGGGTGTATTCCTGTCTTTAGTGAAGTAATCTAAGATGGGTCTGGGATATCACAGGTATTGCAGAAACAACAGCTGAGGGAGGGACAGGACAGGCAGCTCAATGTTCCAGGGGACAGATGCTGAAGGAAGGACAGAAGGGGAGCTGAGAGAGGAGGAGAGCTGCTGGTTCTGATGGGGTGAAACATCCCAGCAGGACTGAGAGAGGATATTCCTGCAGGACCGCCCAGTGAAGCTGTGTTCATGGAATTAATCAATAACAATGGGGCTTCCCTTTCCTCTGATTGTTCTACAGACCCCGAGAGCCCCGCCCTCCTGCACCTTGACCTTCCCAAGATGGCGGCCCTGAGGCGCGCACACCCTCTTCCCTCGAACAAATGGCGGCCGTGACCCTGGGCCACTTCCCTGATCAGAGACCGCCGCCTCCTGACACGGGCCTGGAGGGTCTTTTTCGAGTTATTTTTAACCTGGATCCAGGACTTGTGAAATCTCTCCGCTCCTTTCTCCCAGAGAGGCTCCCACACACCGTCTCTGTGCGCCGCTCTCTGAAGCTGATCGCAGCCGCTGCCGGAGAAATCAGCTCCATGTCTGTCTTTCTCCGTGACCTGTTCAATGTGACACTGCGCATGCTCTGTATGGAAACCAAACTGCGCGTGCGTCTAAGGTTATCAGTGAATTTACAGAGAATATTCATATCTGCACAGGATCATGGGTGAAATGATAGTCATTAACAATTGCTCTGTCGAGTTACAGTCATTGAGATGATTAATATGCAAATAAATTGTTTGGTCCAACTTAACAATACTAGCCAAGGATGTAAATTACCAATCGTCCTGGGAGTGTGAAAATAAGTTTCTTACTCGAGTTGTGTAAATCGACCTGTGAATTATTCACGCCGACCTATGAATTATTCTCAGCTCGTCCCCCTACACTATTGCAAAATCACCCATGTGTATATCTAAGGATTGTTTAAATCTCCCAAATGTATGTTATCCGATTTACATCTCAACTATTTCTTAAAAATCTCACATTGATTCGTGGGAGAGGCTTAATGCTCCACTATGTAGTGAGAATGATCAATCCTGAAGCGTTCACTCTCCGAGAATGCTTTGGCCCCGCTCCTCACTCACTCTGGTTCGACGACCGGCCGCTGCACGGTTCCTCCTGTTCCGCCCCTTCCTCCGAATTGCGGAGTTGATATAGTCGCGACTCAGCAGGCTAAGGGACAAGGGAAGTTACAGTCGATGGCTTGTGATGTGGTGAAAATATCCCGAATCTTGGATCGAGAGGCCTGAGTTCATTTCACAGCTTGTGCAGGTGTGTGTAATAACGTATTTATTTTTTAAAAAGCAAGGGAAGGCAGGAACAGAGTAAAAACAATAGAACATGCAAACAATGTGGTGGGGCTCTCAATGTTCTGGTGATTTTAATCTTTACCATGTGTTTCAGGGCCCCAGTGCATCCCAGTACAGACTGTGCCACTTCTCTTTGTGCAGAGCCAGATACCACGATTGTGGGGCAAAGTGATGTGGTGAGGTACAGATTCTGGATTAGTGGTGCTGGAAGAGCACAGACGTTCAGACACCATCCGAGGAGCAGTAAAATTGACGTTTCGGGCACAAGCCCTTCATCAGGAATAAAGACAGAGAGCCTGAAGCGTGGAGAGATAAGCTAGAGGATGGTGGGGTTGGGGAAAACATAGCATAGAGTACAATAGGTGAGTGGGAGAGGGGATGAAGATGATAGGTCGGGAGCAGTCGGAGGATGGAGTGGATAGGTGGAAAAGAAGATAGGCAGGTAGAACAAGTCAGGACAAGTCGCTGGGACAGTGCTGAGCTGGAAGTTTGGAACTGGGATGAGGTGGGGGAAGGGGAAATGAGGAAACTATTGAAGGTTGCCCTGGGGTAGAAGAGTTGCGAGGCGGAAGATGAGGCGTTCTTCCTCCAGCCGTCTGGTGGTGAGGGAGCGGCGGTGAAGGAGGCCAGGACCTGCATGTCCTCGGCAGAGTGGGAGGGAATGGTGAAATGTTGGGCCACAGGGCAGTGGGATTGATTGATGCAGGTGTCCCGGAGATGTTCCCTAAAGCGGTCTGCTCGGAGGTGTCCAGTCTCCCCAATGTAGAGGAGACCGCATCGGGAGCAACGGATACAATAAATGATATTACTGGATGTGCAGGTAAAACTTTGATGGAATTGGAAGGCTCCTTTAGGGCCTGGGATAGAGGTGAGGGAGGAGCTGTGGGTACAGGTTTTGCAATTCCTGTGGTGGCAGGGGAAGGTGCCAGGTTGGGAGGGTTGGTTGTAGGGGGCGTGGACCTGACCATGTAGTCATGGAGGGAAGGGTCTTTGCGGAAGTCAGAAAGGCGTGGGGAAGGAAATATATCCCTGGTGCTAGAGTCTGTTTGGAGGTGGCGGAAATGTTGGCGGATGATTTGGTTCATGCGAAGGTTAGTGGGGTGGAAGGTGAGCACCAGGGGTGTTCTGTCCTTGTTACGTTTGGAGGGGTGGGGTCTGAGTGCGGAGGTGCGGGTTGTGGACGAGATGCATTGGAGGGCATCTTTAACCACGTGGGAAGGGAAATTGCGGTCTCTAAAGAAGGAGGCCACCTGGTGTGTTCTGTGGTGGAACTGATCCTCCTGGGAGCAGATCCGGCAGAGGCGGAGGAATTGGGAATACGGGATGGCATTTTTGCAAGAGGTAGGATGGGAAGAGGTGTAATCCAGGTAGCTGTGGGAGTCGGTGGGTTTGTAAAAAATATCAGTGTCAAGTCTATCATCATTAATGGAGATGGAGAGGCCCAGGAAGGGGAGGGTGGTGTCAGAGATAGTCCAGGTAAATTTAAGGTCAGTGTGGAATATGTTGGTGAAGTTGATGAGGTGGCGCCAATGCGGTCATCAATGTAATGGTGGAAGAGGTGGGGAGGGGAGCCGGTGTAATTAGAGAAGATAAACTGTTCTACGTAGCCAACAAAGAGACAGGCATAGCTGGGGCCCATACGTATTCCCATGGCTACCCCTTAGGTCTGGAGGAAGTGGGAGGATTCGAAGGAGAAATTGTTAACGGTGAGGACCAGTTCAGCCAAACGAATGAGAGTGTCGGTGGAAGGGTACTGTTGCGGACGTCGGGAGAGGAAAAAACGGAGGGCTTGGAGGCCCTGGTCATGGTGGAGGTGTAGAGGGATTGAATATCCATGGTGAAGATGAGGCGTTAGGGGCTTTTGAAACGGAAGTATTGGAGGAGGTGGAGGGCGTGGGTGGTGTCTCGAACGTATGTGGGGAGTTCCTGGATTAGGGGGATAGGACAGTGTCGTGGTAGGTAGAGATAAGTTCAGTGGGGCAGGAGCATGCTGAGACAATGGGTCAGCCAGGGTGGTCAGGCTTGTGGACCTTGGGAAGGAGGTAGAACCGGGCAGTGCGGGGTTCCCGGACTATGTGATTGGAAGCTGTGGGTGGGAGACCTGCTGAGGTGATGAGGTTCTGTATGGTCTGGCAGATGATGGTTTGGTGATGGGGGGGGTGGGGTCATGGTCGAGGGGGCAGGAAGAATAGGTGTCCTCGAGTTGGCGTTTGGCTTCAGCGGCGTAAAGGTTAGTGCGCCAGACTACCACTGCGCCCCCTTTATCTGCTGGTGAAATGGTGAAGTTGGGATTGGAGCAGAAGGATTGGAAGGCTGCGCATTGTGAGGGTGAGAGGTTGGAGTGGGGGAGGGAGGGTAGACAGGTTGAGGGGGTTAATGTCCCAGCGGCAGTTGGAAATGAAGAGGTCGAGGGCAGGTAATAGGCCAGCGCGGGGTGTCCAGGTGAATGCAGTGTGTTGGACGTGGGCGAAGGGATCCTCGGAAGGTAGTCAGGAGTCCTGACTGTGAAAGTAAGCTCAGAGACGGAGGCAATGGAAGAATTGTTCGACGTCACGGTGTGTATTAAATTCATTGATGTGTGGACAGAGGGGGATGAAAGTGATTCGTTTGCTGAGGGCTGATCGTTTGTCCCCAGTGAGGGGAAGGTCTGGAGGGATGGTGAAAACTCAGCAGGGCTGGGAGCTGGGATCTGGTGTGGGTGTGGAGCTGAGAGTGGGGGCGGAGCCTGTCACTGGAGTGGGGGGAATGGGGGCACCAGAAATATGGGCACCAGACCTGAACACAATATTCCATGTGTGGCTGCACAAGTGTTTTGTATAGTTGCAGTATGGTATTTCAACTTCGGAACTCAATCCCTCCACGAATGAAACCTAATGCACCGTTTGCCTTCTTAACAGCACTATCATCCTGGGTGGCAACTTTCAGGGATCTACGTACATGGACTCAAAGATCCCTCTGCACACCAACACTACCAAGAATCTTTCCATTGACCCAGTCTTCAGCCTTCCTGTTATTCTTCTCAAAGTGCATCACCTCACTTTTAGTTGCATTGAACTCTATTTGCCACCTCTCAGCCCAATTCTGCAGTTTATCCAAGCCCCATTGCAACCTGTAACATTCTTCCACACTGTCCACTACTACACTGACTTTAGTGTCGTCTGCAAATTTCCTAATCCATTCACCTATACCTGCAGTGGTCCCAAAACAGATCCTGGTGGCACATGACTAGTAACTGGACTCCAGGCTGAATATTTTCCATCAACCACCACTCGCTGCCTTCTTTCAGAAAGCACGTTTCTCATCCAAACTGCTAAATTACCCTCAATTCTATGCCTCTGCATTTTCTCCAACAGCCTACCATGTGGAACCTTGTCAAAGGCTTTACTTTTGTCCATGTATACCACATCAAATGCCCTACCCTCATCTACAAGCTTGGTGACCTTCTCAAAAATCTCAATGAGGTTTGTGAGACATGACCTGCCCTTGACAAAACCAAGTTGACTATCTGAAATCAAATTGATGTTTGCCAGATGATTATAAATCTTATCTCTCATAATCCTTTCCTAAACCTTTCCTACAACAGAAGAAAGGCTCACTGGTCTATAATTACCTGGGTCATCTCTACTGCCCTTCTTGAACAAGGGCACAACCTTTGCAATCTTCCAGTACTCTGGTACCAAATCTGCAGACAATGACAACTCAAATATCCAAGCCAAAGGATATGCTACCTTCTCCTTAGCATCCCCGAGAATCCTCGGATAAATCCCATCCAGCCCAGGGGACTTGTCTATTTTCACTCCTTCCAGCATTGATAACACCTGTTCATAACTAACCTTGATAATTTCTAGTCTAATATCTCATACCTCATTCTCCTCCTCCAGAATATTCTCCTTTTCCTGAGTGAAAACCAATGAGAAATGTTCATTTAGCATCTCTCCGATCTCCACAGGGTCAACATTCATCTTCCCATTCTGTCTGTGATTGGCCCTAATCCTACCCTAATCATCTTTTTATTCCTCACATACCTATAGAAAGCTTTAAGGTTCTCCTTTATTCTATTTGTTAAATACCGCTTGTGTTGTCTGTTTGCTCTTCTTAACTTTCTCTTTAAATCCTCCTTAGCTGATCTGTAATTCTCCATCGCCTCATCTGAACCATCTTGCCTCATCAACACCTAAGCCTCCTTCTTCTTCATAACAAGAGATGCAGTTTCCGCAGTAAACCACAGTTCCCTTACCTTATCACTTCCTCCTGCCTGACAGGGACATACCTATCAAGGACACGCAATATCTGTTCCTTAAACCAGCTCCACATTTCCATTGTCTGCATCCCCTGCATTTTGCTACCCCATTCTGTGCATCTCATTCTTGCCTAATAGCATTATAATTGCCCTTGACCTGTGGCATGTACTAATTCATTTCCATCACTTAACTAAACTTAACTGAATTATGGTCACTCTCTCCAAAGTACTAACCTACTACTAAATCAAACACCTAGTCTGGTTCATTACCAAGGACCAGATCCAATGTGGCCTCCCCTCTTGTCGGCCCTTCGACAAACTGTATCAGGAAGCCCTCCTGTGCACATTGGATAAAACTGATCCATCCGACGTATTAGAGTTAGAGCATTTCCAGTCAATTTTGGGGACGTTAAAGTCCCCCATAATGACCACCCTGTTATTTTCACTCCTATCCAGAATAATTTTGCTAATCCTCTCTTTCACCTCCCTGGAATTCTGCGGAGGCCTATAAAAAAAAACTCCAAGCAGTGTGACCTCTCCTCTTCTGTTTCTAACCTCAGCCCACACTACCTCAGGAGACTAGTCCTCACCAAAAGTTCTCTCAGCCACCGTTATACTCTCCTTGACTAACATGACATGCATGGACCCATTGCAGTGCTTCAAACTCCATGAGGCAGCCATACTCTCTGACAGACAGACTCAGTCTGGAACCACCTCTGTCCTTAAGACCTTATGCACTGCCTGTGCTCCTCCATTTCCCCTTTGCACATTCCCTTTCCAACCCACCCCACCTGCATCACTCCATGAGTGGTACCCTCCCTAACCTTCTCTATCCTCCTTTAAGATGTATTTTAAAATCATTCTCTTTAATCAACATTTTGATCATCCATGAAGCACCTTAGGAGATTTGCCATTGTAAAAGATTCCATACAATGCAAGTAGTTGTTGTTATTGCTGTACATTTGGAGAAACAGGAATGATGCATTCAAAATTCTAACAAGAAAGTCACTGATAGGTGTAGTGTGCAGGCCACCAAATAATAACATCACATTGGGATGGGCAATAAACAAAGAAATAACTATTGCCCGTAAAAATGGTATGGCTATTATCATGGGTGATTTTAATCTACATGTAGATTGATCGAACCAGCTCAGTCAGAGAAGCCTTGAGTTTATTAAGTGTATCCATGATAGTTTTCTTGAACAGTATGAAATGGAACTGACAAGGGAGCAATCTATCCAGCATCTGGCCCTGTGCAATGGGACAGGAATAATTAATGACCTGAGAGTTAGGGATCCTCTTGAAAGAAGTGATCACTGTATGGTTGAACTTAGAATACATATGGAGAGTGTGAAGATAAAATCTAATACCTGGGTCCTGTGCTTCAACACAGGAAACTATAATAGAATGAGGGAGAACCTGGATAAAGTAGACCGGAAACAAAGATTTTATGGTGGGACAGTTGATGAGCAGTGGAAGATTTTCAAAGGCACTTTACAAAGTGCTCAACAATGGCATATTCCAGTGAAAAGGAGGGACTTTAAGAAAAGGCATGCACTGCGATGGGTATCTAAGGAAAACGATCAAATTGAAAGAGAAGGCGTGCAAAGTGGCCAAAAACAGCCTGAAACTAGAACTGGGAAAACTTTAAAGGTCAACAGAAAGCAAGAGAGGAGCTATAAAGAAAAGTAAGATAGAACATGAGAAAAATAAACTAGCACAGACCATAAAGACAGACAGCAAAATTTTATATTAAATGAGAAAAGAGTGACTAAAGTAAATGTTGGTCCTTTGGAAAATGAGAAGGAACATTTAATTATGGGATATCACAGTGGAGGACACTAATATCTTGCCAATAATTAGCAAAGAGACAAAGATAGGTGAGGATTTGGAAACGATCATTATTACGGAACAGCTAGTGTTGGACTGTTGGAGGTAATTGAGCTAATGACAGAAAAGTCTTCAGACCCTGATGGAATGCATCCCAGGGTACTAAAGGAGATGCCAGGAGAAATAGCAAATGCACTGGCAGTAATTTTCTAGAATTCACTGGACTCTGGCAGTCCCAGCAGATTGGAAAGCAGCAAAAGTGACGCCACTTTTTTAAAAAGGAGGTGGACAAAAGGTGGGGAATTATATACAAGTTAGCTTATTCTCTGTAGTGGGAAACTTCCTTAGGCCTATTATCAAGGAAGAAATAGCAGGGAATCTTGATAGAAATTGTCCCATGGACTGACAGAGCATGGGTTCATGCAGGGCAGGTCATGCTTCACACATCTTTTGGAATTCTATGAAGACATTTCGAGCAAGGTAGACAACGGGGACCCAGTGGATGCAGTGTACCTGGATTTCCAAAAGGCCTTCAACAAGGTGCTGTGCAAGAGGGTGTTGCATAATATAAAGGTGCATGGCCTGAGGAGTAGAGTATTAGCATGGATAGAAGATTGGTTGACTAACAGGAAGCAAAGTGTGGGGATAAATCAGTACTATTCTGGCTGGCAATCAGTGACTCATAGTGTGCCTCAGGGATCAGTGTTGGGACTGCGATTATTTAGAATTGATACAGATGATTTGGAGTTGGGGACCACATGTAGGGTGTCAAAGTTTGCATATGACACTAAGATGAGTAGCAGAACAAAGTGTGCGGGGACTGGGAAACTTTGCAGAGGAACCGAGATACATTGAGTGAGTGGGCAATGGGCTGGCATTTGGAATAGAATGTTCATAAATGTAAAGTCATACTGTTTGGATGGAGCAACATTAAAAAAGAGATTATTACTTGAGTTTTAAAAGGTTGCATCATTTGCTATGTAGGGGCACCTGAGTAACCTTCTGCATGATGGTTGGTCACCAGGTACAACAATCAATTCAGAAAGCAAATGGAATTTTGGCCTTCATTGCTGAAGGGATTGTGTTTAAAAGCAGAGGTTATGTTCCAGCTGTATTGGGTGCTGGTGAGGCCACACCTGGAGTACTGCATGCAGTTTTTGTCTCCTTACTTGCTCAAGGATGTACCGGCACTAGACGGGGTGCAGAGGAGGTTAACTAGGTTGATTCCAGAGTTGAGGGGGTTGGCTTAACAGAGACTGAGTCGATTGGGATTATATTGATTGGAATTCAGAAGAATGGGAAACATATAAAATAATGAATGGAGTGGATAAAATAGAAGTAGAGAGAGTGTTTCCACTGGCAGATGAAGCCAGGACAAGAGAGCATCACCTCAAGATTAGAGGCAGCAAATTTAGGACTTAATTGGGAAGGATCTTCTTGACCTCGATGGAATTCACTGCCCAGGGAAGTAGTTGATGCTCGTTCAGTAAACGTTTTTAAAGCTAAGATAACTTTTTTTAAAAAAAGAAATAATTAATTAATTCAGGGATATGGTGAGAACGTTGGTAAATGGTTCTGCGTCCATGAAATGATCAGCCATGATCTTAATGAATGGCAGAACAAGCTCATAGGCAGGATGGCCTTCTCCTGTTCCTAGTTCTTTTGCTGTTATATATTGAATTCCTCCCGCACTCTTGACTTTCAGGTGCTGGTGTTGGATTAGGATGGACAAAATTAAAATTCACAGAACACCAGGTTATAGTCCAACAGGTTTATTTGGAAGCACTCGCTTTGCAGCTTCTTCATCAGATGGTTGTGTGATTTTTAACTTTGTGTCTCACTCTTGTAACTGATAAACAGCAACAAAAGCCACGAAGCAGTGCGCATGCTCCAGGCAACAATGGGGCCCCTGGTAGTTGATGTCAGCGGAAGACCAATGGAAAGACAGGGGCACAGCTGGAGGACCTGGCGGGGCATTTGGTCCTCCGACCAATCAGAGTAAATGAGAGACGGGACTAGTCTATACCACGTGATCATCTTCACGGTGGACGCGGATGTGCGGGACGTGTGGATGGAGAGCTGTTGGTAAGGAAAGAAATAAACAGCAGGAAGTGGGAGGGAAATGGTGTTGGTATGGGCTGAGAGGTTTTACAAACATTTGGTGCACATCGAAAAATTCAAAAGGAGCCGAAAGGGCAACCAAAATTGAAACATTTCAAAGGCATTTGAATAGGAAGGGTTCAGAGGGATGTCGGTCAAGTGCTGGCGAATGGGAATAGTTTAGAATATCTGGTTTGCATAGATAGGTTGGACTGAAGAGACTGTTTTTGTGCTAGACATCTCTGACTGTGGGATCATAAAAGTAAACACTGCTCTGATTCACCTCTGGGCTCCTTGATGTCCACTTGTTCGTTATCTAGCTTCCTCAGTCTCACGTGAGAGTATTTTTGCTCTGTTTAGTATTTTACTACTACGTTCACAGACCTTTTTGTAAATGGATTGCCCACTGCTGCCCGACTCCTGACCGTATGCTGCTCCATTATCAGGTTATTTTTTCCACAATATTTTTGACAGTCAAGAATTCTTTTTTCCAATAGTGAGTGGATTTTTCTTCCATTTCTGACAGTCAAATTCTGCACCATTTTCATTCCCTATAATTCATATTGCACTCCCTGAAACATCATGTGTATTTCTCCTTCCACAGATACCAGTGAGCATTGCCAAAGCCCTGTTGCCTGTGGAGAGGGTGATGTTTGACTTCCTTGTACAGCTGCAGTTTGAATGGTGAAGGCACTCCCACAACATGGTTGGGTAAGATACATTACAGATTATTCACTCAGCGATAGTGAAAAGTAGAAGAAATCTGTACAAATCAACATGTTTTTAATTTCACAAAAATATTGAGAACTTTTGACATAAGGCCACAGCTGGAGAATATTATGTCCAGTGACCAAAACCATTGCCAAATAAGCAATTTTTCAGGAATGCCTTAAAGGAAGAAAGCAGATCTTAGAGGGTGGGAATTCCAGACCGTGTTGCCTTGGAATCAAGAGAAACAGTCACACAGCTGAACTCAAAAATAAACACATCATTGGGAGTCTAAACTAAAATGAGTTATTGAAATATGAAAGGGTGTGTGGTGCAGGAAGATAGGAATGATTACAGCCAGGAATTAAATCAAGTGTGTGAAAGTAAATTGTTGTTGCTTATAATTGGGAGCCTTTTGAGGGATCAGCAAGTTCTGGTACAAGTGAGCACTTGGGCGGTTGAGCTTTCAATATTCTGGATATTATAGAGAGGGTGATTGTGGGATGCTGGCTAGGAGTGGGTTTAGATAATGAAATCTAGAGTCAACAAAATGAATGAATGAGTGTTTCAAAAAATGAGCTGAGACTGTGGTGAGGTCCAGTGCTATTACTGAAGTCGAAATAGTGGTCTTGGAGTGGGACTGGGCAATCACCCTCACCTCACCTCTGGAATTCAGCTGTTTGTCAGTTTGTGAATCAAGTCTGTAACAAGATCAGGAACAGAGTGTCCCTGGCAGAACCCAAACTGAGTGTCACAGAAGGTTATTGCTGAGCAGCTGCGTGACAACACTGTTGATGAGACCTTCCATCACTTCACTGCTGAGCGAGAGTGAAATGATGGAGGGAAATTGGCTGGGTTGGCTCTGTCCTGCGTTTTTGTGTTGAACATCCCTGGGAAATGTTCCACAATGTCAGTAGGTGCCAGTGCTGTACTTGTCTTGGTGGGCAGCAATTTCTGGAGCACAGCCATCAGTATTATTGCCACAATGTTGGTAGGGCCGACAGCCTTTACACTACTTCTCCATTTCTTGATCTGATTTGAAATAATTTTTCAACCAAGTTGATTCACGTTTGTGATGTCAGGGACCAATGTAGAAGGCTCATCCACTTGGCACTGCTGACTGAAGATTGCTGCAAATGCTGTTGTCTGTTGCATGGATGTGTGAGATCCCTCCAACAGTAAGGATGGGGATATCTGTGATGCTTCCTGCAGTGAGTTGTATAATTGTCCATCACCGTTCACAACTGGGTGTGGCAGAACTGCAGAGCTCAGATCTGATCCATTGGTTGTTGGATCACAAAGTTCTATTTGGTGTTGCTTGTGCTGTTTGGCATGCAGGTTGGGTAGCTTCACGGTTGGCACCACATTTTTAGGTATGCCTGGTATGCTCCTGGCATGCCCTGCGGAACTCTCTACTGAACTAGGGTTGATTCCCCTGGCTTAATGTTAATGGTTGAGTGGGGAATATACCAGGCCATGAGATTTCAGATTGGGCTGGAGTACAGTTCTGCTGCTGTTTTGGCCCACAGTGAGACAGAAGTTGCAGTGTCAAGAGGGCAGATTGTGTTGTTGTATTTTCTAGTGCATTGGTAGATGTAATGTGGTCCATCCAGTTTTATTCCTCTGTTGAGACTGTGCAGTGATTAATACAATGAGTGATTTGGTGGGCCACTGTCAGGAGTGCAGCTTTTAAAAAAAAGGTTTTGTGATTTACACATGAAGGAAGTCAAACTATCATGGTATTCGAACAGATGAAAGACTCAACAGACAATCAAGGTATTTTTCAATGAATAATTTCAGTTACATCACACTAAATTTTTGCTATAAATTCTATGCCTTAGAATTGTGCCCTCCACAATCACCTGATGAAGTAGCAGTGCTCCGAAAGCTAGTGTGCTTCCAATTAAAGCTGTTGGACTATAACTTGGTGTTGTGTGATTATTAACTGAGAATATTACAGCACTACTAACAGGGCTGCATGTAAACAGGCTCAGTCCAGTTAATCAATACATTCGGAAGGATTTCCTCCAAGTTTGATGATGCAATATTCGTCATAACCGTCAACTTCAACCTGCAATGTTGTTATTAACAAAAACTTCAGGCTGACACAAAGCTGCCCACCCCACTGCAATGTGGTAACCGGGCCCGGCCCAGGAATTGGAACTGGGACATTTGTGGACTGTGATCTCAAAGGAAGCAAGCAAACACAATTCTGACAGATTAGTTCTCAAGGATGAATAGCAAGTTTGAGACAAGGCCAGTGGTATGCCGCCTTGCACTTAGCTTAATTGCATTTCTTATTTACAGTCATGTTTTGCAAATTATAAAGAACTATGTGTTTGCTTTCCATGGTTGGAGAGTTTTATCCTAGTTGATCACAGTTGCTGCCTCTCGCTCCCCAAGTCAAATCATAGGATCGATAACAAAACAATAAACTGCAGATGCTGGAGATCTGAACCTCGGAAACAAAGTGTTGGAGAAACTCAGCAGTTCTGAGGGCATCGGTGAAGAGAAACACAATGTTACATTTCAATTTCAGTGACTCTTCGTCTGAACGGACAAATGGTCATGAGACTTGGAGCTTCCAATGTTTTATTCCCCTCAGAGATGCTGCTGGACCTGCCGTTCTCCAGCACTGTGCTTTCTATAGTGAACTTTAGTATTTTTCCGATCTGTTTTGTAAATAAGTGAAAGGTTAATTGTAAATATGAGCGTGGTGTCCACACTTGAGTTACACAAGCACGTCTCAGTTTAAAAACAAGATTTAACTCACAATAATATTCCATCTCAAAATTAGCCAAGTTACACCAGTAATAAAGCTCATCCACCCAATCAGGCACTTCAGTACAATAGGGAGGCATGGTAGCACAGTGGTTAGCACTGCTGCCTCACAGCGCCAGAGACCTGGGTTCAATTCCCACCTCGGGCAACTGTCTGTCTGGAGTTTGCACGTTCTCCCCGTGTCTGCGTGGGTTTCCTCCGGGTGCTCCGGTTTCCTCCCACAGTCCAAAGATGTGCAGGTCAGGTGAATTGGCCATGCTAAATTGCCCATAGTGTTAGGTAAGGGGTAGATATAGGGGTATGGGTGGGTTGCGCTTCGGCGGGGCGGTGTGGACTTGTTGGGCCGAAGGGCCTGTTTCCACACTGTAAGTAATCTAATCCTGCAGTGTTGCACACAGCCACCTTTACCAGAGAATAATCACATGTCACAAAATTGAAGGCCAAGAGCATGTCTCTTTAAAGGAGCTGAAGTCAAACTCAATTTTTGGACTGATTTATATTAAACCTGATTGAACATTTAAATCTCAGAGCATAATCTTTGTTTTTTAAACATCCCACATCTTAATAAAAGTTTAGTTCAGTCTGATACATAGAGCCAAAGGTCAAGCAAACATCACACTTTCCATTCACTCCTACAAAGGGCTGACATCACATTTCTTCAGGATTTAAACTATTTTATAAATTGTTTGTAAACTCATTTGTCACGTTAAAGAACTGGATAATAAATGTCATTGCATACAATAAGAGTGAAGCCTGTGAGAGAAGATTTAGCTTTGGGGGGCAGTGTATGCACTTTCTAAATTATGGGAGCACTTCGGAAGACTGCTCCCAGATGGTGATAGTGAACATATCTGGAATGCACTGTTTAGATTTGGGAATCCACAGGAGACAACTGTGGTTTCACTAATACTTGGCTTGCGTTGTTGGTGTACAGTAAGCAATTCATAAAGTTACTTATGTATTGTTGTTGACTACCTGAATGGTATTCAAATCTGTCAGGTTGCCTTCAATAGTGTCAATGCATCTATTGTAAATGTTTTACAATATTCCAGAACTGCCCAGTGCTTGGCAAATTCAGGGGGGACAAAAAAAATCACATTGAGTAATTTGAAATTAAGAATCCAAGAGGACGTAACCACTGAAGTATTCGATTCAAATAGTTAAATGGAGTGCTCACATTTAAAATATTTTTATCCATAGGAATGGATGGATTGACAGAATTGGGATCAAGTTCCTCGCTGGGGAGTGTGAAATGTGCTTTGATAAAGTCACCTGCATTTACTGACAATAATTTGGCAAGCTCGGAAATTTAAGAAACAATACAAGCTTCATTGCTGCTCCAGTTGGGTCCCAAGCTCTGTGAAAAAAAATAACAATGTTCAGGTTTATTGCATACACTCTGAAACACGTGTTTCTTCTACAGATCCTGCAAGTTTCCCCAATGAGCATAGTCCATCCAAATGATGTTCCTAACTTTGGCCAACTCATTTCTTTCTGAGCCTCTATAACCTGAAGAATGACCAGAAGCAATTACTCCACATATGTGGGAACATTACAAACGAGGATTTTTTTTCCTTCAGAATTGACTTCCATATATTCAGTGCCCAGAACAGATAAAAAGCTTGTTACCTTTTATAGAGCAATGATTCAGTGGGAGTAAAACGCCAACCTTTTCTTGCTGAACAATCACGCTGCCTAAATTTTAAACATGAACACTTCTTAATAGTTCACCAGATCCTAACGAAATATTTTGTGCAAAACAAATCAGATGATACATAGTTATTCAGATAATAAAACAAGTTTGTTCATTGAAGAACCCAGAGGAAAAGGTAATGCAACAATATGAGTTTGATATACCTCAATCATCATTTCAGGTGCATTCTCTGCATAAATTCTCCTTTTCCTCCTCGAAGTATTTAACTTCTTGAATAACTGAGAGCATGAAATCATAGTTATACAACACAAAATCAGACCCTTCAGTCCAACTTGGCCATGCTGACCAGATATCCAAAATTAATCTAGTCCCATTTGCGAGCATTTGTTCCATATCCATCTTAAACCCTTTCTACTGATAATCAGTTTATTTTACTTTATCAGCACTTGAAATACTGACATTTTATTCTCCTAACATTGGTTAAAGAAATCATAAGTTCATTCATCCAAGTTAATTTTGTAATCTTTCACAAAGAAACAAGTGAGAACAACATATAGCTGAGTGCAAAACAAAATTCTACAGCTGCCCGATATCTGGGAACACTCTACAACTGAGGCACTGATACTGCACAAGTTTGTCAGCACAGTTTCAATTACTGACAATAATTTAGACTTCACACAGTTAAGGTAAATGCGAGATATCTGAATTTCATGAATTGGTTCCTATGGTCATCACTTTCTCCTTTGATCAACAAAAAATATTCTTGGTTTAATCTTCTCCAAGTGCAATAGGAACCAATTCAGAGTCGAAAAGTGTCATGCTGGAAAAGCACAGCAAGTCAGGCAGCATCCGAGAAGCAGGAGAGTTGATGTTTCGGGCATAAGCCCTTCATCAGGAATCACAGGCTTCAGAAAAATAACTGGCATAGACTTATGCCAATACATATGTAGAAGGGTCAGAGCATGTTACTATCAGATTAGAGACTAATTTCAGATTTGGTACCATTCAGTGCAACATTTCAGTATGATACTTACATATGTTCCTAAAAGAGAAGTTGTCTAAAACTACAAGCTCTAGATGATTATACGATTAAACCTGGAAATAAAGCTGGTGAACAAGAATGGCAAAGTGAAGTCCCATCAGTATCGCCTCGGGCAGTGTCAAGTACGAATTTGACAACACAGTTGCCACTTTGGTGTAACCTGCAGTCTGGCCAAATTGCAGCAAAAATCTGTTCAATTTTATCTGCAAACTATTGAATGCAAAATCCTCCTTGCACACTAATGAGGCAGCATTTAGGGATGTCATTTTTAAAATATATTATTTTCAAAGTTCCTCACAATTAAGAGTGATCACTTGGTGCTGTCTGCATAACACAGTACGAAAAGGAACTCACAAAAAAAAATTATAACCCCAATTCAGAGTCATTAATTCATTGATATTGCATGGGTCCAGCATTTATAAGTAATCAGTTTTAAAAATAAATACAGATACATTTACTAACTATATTGGAGTACAGTCAAATTTCTTACTGAACAGTGACAGGATTGGACAGAGTCTGCATGGATTTAAGAGAGGGGAATCATACTTAGCAAATTTACTGAAATAATCTACAGAGTCAAATATTAAAGAAAGAATTTGCAGGATATTTAGAAAAGCTTATCATAAAACATGGTAGACTGGGTTTTGTGAAAGAGAAACTATATTTGACAAATTTATGACAGTTCATTGAGGAGATAACAAGCAGGGCTGATAAAGGGCAATCCAATGATGTTCTGTATTTGGATTTTAAAAATGTAAATGATAAGGTTCTACATAAAAGTTAATTGCACAATTTAGGAGCTCATGGTATCAGCGTAATGTATTCGTATGGACTGAGGATTGGTTAACAACACTGGCTGTTGCTGAGTCCTCACTTGGAATACTGTATACAATGTTAGCTCCCATATTTAATAAAGAATAAACTAACATCGGAGACCATTCAAGAAAGATTCAGTTAGCTGCTTTGTGGACGAAAGGGTTGACCTATCAAGAATAGATAAGCAGGAGTGATCTTATGGAAACAAGATTCTGAGGAGCTGGACATGGTAGATGTTGACTAGATCTTTTAGCACCAGTGAAGTCTCAAACCAGGGGACATTACATAAGGGAAAATTCATTTTCGGAAAAGTAAAGAATTTTTTTTCTCAGTGAATGGCTAGAATTTTCTCGCCCAAAAAATTGTGAAAGTTAAATGTGGGAGGGGAATGGTTGGGTTATTCTTCGGAGGGTTGTTCTGGCTTGTTAGGCTGAAGGGCCTGTTTCCACAATGTAGGGAATCTGTGATTCTATCTCAAATTATTTTAAAAGAGGGCAGATATACTTTTGAAATATTGAGCAGTTGAGGGCTATGCGGATCAAGCATAAAAGAGGTGTTGAGGTCTGGGTTGGCCAAGCCATGATCTGATCGAATGGGGGAACAAGCTGAAGGGAATGAGTGCCCTACTCCTATTCCGATTCCTTGAACCTCCGTTTCATGTTTTTTTGTTTGCAAAGAAGAGTGTGATACAATGTACTAAAGATCTCAGATGTTGTGAAAAGCAGTGAAAATGGGATGTTTATGTACTGATTCAGATGGTATTGATTCATCAATCACAGCTATACAGTCACGAGTAGGAAGGCCATTCCCTCCATGAATAAAGGAAATCTACTGCAGAGCTCACACAAAGGGAATTCTTACCCTCAGTAAACTCTCCCATCACATTACCCAACATATCAGCAAAAGCAGGACGCACTGCGCATTCTCTAGCCAACAAAGTGACCCGCGGGTGATTGATGTCAGCTCCGGACCAATGAAAGGTCGGTGGGCGGATCTGGAGGACCTCGCGTGATGTTGGTCCTCCAACCAATCAAAGTGAATAAAGGGCGGAGCTAAACTAAACCATGTGATCAACCTCACGCGCAGCGCAGAGTCGCTGTAATGAATGTTTGGGAAGTTATGGAGAGAAAGGATACGGTAAGGAAAGAAATAAACAGGGAAACGGGAGAAAAACTGTGTTGCTATGAGCGGAGAAGTTTTACAAACAAATTGTGTTCGTCGTAAAACACATTTGAACGTCCCAGTCCCGTGTTTGCAGTAAATGGGGAATGGCCTCAGCACGACTGCAGACCTGAGTGAGCGCCGCCATCTTTATTCGGGACAACGATTCACTGGACACGTGAGGAGCCGCCATCTTTCTAGGGGGCAAGATGCAGCCAGGCGCATGTGCAGCCTTTCTCTAGTTCAGAGTCGTTGGGATCATAGCAGCCAATCCTGCTCTGATTCAGCTCTGGGCACCCTCATAACCACTTTGTCAATATCGAGTCTCGAACCATGGGTGTATTTTTGGTCTGTTTACTACTGTATTATTACTTTTATAGACCCTTTGTAAATGAGTTTTTCACTGCTGCCCAGCCCATGACCATGTACTGCTCTATTATCAAATTACTTTTTTCTTGAATATTTTTGACAGTCAAGAATTCTTTTTTCCAACAAGCAAGTGTATTTTCCTTCCATTTTTGATTATCAAATTCTGCACCATTTTCATTCCCTTTAATCCATTTTGCACTCCCTGAAACATCAACTGTGTTTCTCCTTCCACAGATACCAGTGATTAATGCCAAAGCCCTGTTGCTTGTGGAGAGGGTGATGTTTGACTTTCTTGTACAGCTGCAGTTTGTGTGGTGAAGGTGCTCCCACAATGTGGTTGGGTAAGTGGCATTATAGATTGTTCATTCAGCAACAGTGATGATTTGAAAATAATGTCCAAATCAACAACAATTTGTATTTTTATTATGATGCTTATAATTTCACAAAAATGCTCGAGAACTTTAGACATAAGGCCAGAGATGGAGATATTAGGTCAGGTGACCAAAAGCATTGCCAAAAAACAGGTTTTGAGGGATGTCTTAAAGGTGGAAAGCAGACCTGAGAGGTTTTGGTTGTGAATTTCAGACCATGCTGCTTCAGCAACTGTAGAAACAGCTACACAGGTGAAGTAATGAATTAACAAATGGTTGGGAGTCTCAAAGAAAATAGGTTGTCGAGGTCTCAAAGTGTGTGTGGTGCAGGGATTATTATAGTCAGGAATTAAATCAAGTGTGAGAATTTTAAATTGAGGGATATTGGCCAGGTTAGACTAGATTGGGTTGGGGTATCTGGTCAGCATGAATGGGTTGGACCGAAGGGTCTGTTTCCTTGCAGTACCTCTCTATGGCTGTATGCTGTTGTTTATAATTAGGAGCCTTTTGATGAATCAACAAGCAGAGATTTAGACTTTCTTGATATTACAGGGAGGTTGAATGTGGGAAGCTGGCCCTGAGTGTGTTTGGATAATGAAGTCTGGAGATAACACACGATGGATGAGAGATTTCATAAATGAGCTGAGATGAGGGTGGAATCAGCTAGAATTAGTGATCTTGGAGTGGGACTGGGCTGTCACCCTCACCTCGCCTCTGGGATTCAGTTAGTTGTCAGGTTGTGAATTAGGGCAGTAACACAATCGGGAGCTGAGTGGCCCTGGTGGAGCCTAAAATGAGTGTCACTCAGCTGACTGTTGCTGAGCAGTTGCTGCTTGGTAGCCCTGTTGATGACATCTTCCATCACTTTACTGCTGATCGAGTGTGGACTGATAGATGGAAATCGGCTGGGTTGGATTGCCCTCTGTTTTTGCGTTGAACATCCCTGGGCAATGTTCCACATTGTCGATAGGTGCCAGTGCTGGAGTGGTACTTGGCTTGGTGGGTGTCCGGTTCTGGAGCACAAGCCATCAGTATTATTGCCAGAATATTTGCAGGGCCTGTAGCCTTTGCACTACTGAACCATTTCTTGACGTTATTCAAACTGAATCAAACTGGCTTAAAACTCACATCTGTGATGTTATAAACCACTGGAGAAGGCTAAGATGGACCATCCCACTTTGCACTTCTGGCTGAAGATTGCAGCAAATGCTGTCACCTTATCTGGTGCATGGATGAGTGAGGCCCCTCCATCAGTAAGGGTGGGGATATCTGTGATGCTTCCTCCAGTGAGTTGTTTAATTATCCATCACCGTTCACAACTGGGTGTGGCAGAACTGCAGAGCTCCGATCTGTTCCATTGGATGTAAGATCACTTAGCTCTATCATTTGCTGCTGATGCTGTTTGATGTGCAAATAGCCCTGTTTGATAGCTTCAACAGGTTGGCACTTCATTTTTAGGTCTGCCTGGTGCTGCTCATAGCATGCCCTCCTTTCCTGTCCAATGTGATGGGAAGTGCAGGATTTACAAACCCATGAGATTACAGATTGTGCTGGAGAACAGTTATGCTGCTGTTGATGTCCCACAGTGCCTCATAGATACCCAGTTTGAGATCCTCCATCTCTTCAAAGTCTGTCCCATTTAGAACGGTGATAGTGCCACTCAACGCAATGGAGGTTTTTCTCAACTTTAAGGCAAGACTTGTGACTCCAAAAGGAATGTGTGATGGTCGCTCGTACTGATACTGTCATGGCCAGATGCATCTGCCGCTGGTCAATTTATAACAATGAGATCAAGTATGTTTTACACTCTTGTTGGTTCCCTCACACCCGCTGTAGACTCAGTTGAGCAGCTATATCCTTTCGGACCTGGCCAGCTCAGTCAGTAATTCTGTTGCAGAGCTAGTCTCGATTGTGGACATTGAAATCCTGTACCCAGAGTAAGTTTGACTCCATTTTATTGCCTCAGTGCTTCCTCCAAGTGTTGTTCAACATGAAGCAGAAGTGATTCATCCTCCAAGGGAGGCCGGGACGTGGTAATCAACAGAAGCCGTGAGACTTCCTGGTCTCCAGAGCCAATGCTGAGTGCTCCGAGGGCAAATCCTCCCTGTCTGTACACCACTGTGTCACCACCTCTGCCTGATCTGTCCTGCCGGTGGGACGGGACATAACCAGAGATTTCAGGAGAAAGTGAAGACTGCAGATGCTGGAGATCAGAGTCAAGAGTCTGGTGCTGGAAAAGCACAACAGGTCAGGCTGATGAAGGGCTTAGGCTCGAAACGTCGATTCTCCTTCTCCTCGGAATGCGCCTGACCTGTTGTGCTTTTCCAGCACCACACTCCCGGTATCTAGGGATGGTGATGGTGGTGTCTGGTCATTGTCTGTCAGGGATGATTCCGTGGGTATGACTATGTCAGGCTGTTCCTTGACTAGTCTGTGAGACAGCTCTCCACATTTTGGCACCAAAAACCATATCTTAGTGAGGAGAACGTTGCACCTTCGAGAGGGCTGATTCTGTGGTTGTAATTTCTGGTGCCTTGTTAGTTGCCAACTGGTCCATCCAGTTTCATTCCTGTATTGAGACTTTGCAGTGATTAATACAGTGAGTAGCTGGCTGGGCCGCTCTCAGGTTGGCAGGATTTGTTTCGCCATTGACAATGGTTTCATGGAGATCAGGAGATTCCTAATACGTTGTTTTTTCTTGAATTCAGATTCCACCATCTGCCAAGATGGGATTCGAACCAGGACTTCAGTCGTTTGTTTAAATATTCTGGATAAAACCTAAATACATCAGGTTTGTTCACTCATTTTAAATATCACTAACCCTGGTTTTGTTTCTTTGTAAAACACTGCCCATCATCCTGTCTCCTCCATCCTCCCCTCCAACAACGAGTGAGGATCACATGGAGTTTCTCTGTCACTAAGACTGTGATAATCCGATCTGCTGTTTCTCTCCCTCCCACTAGCCCACTGAGCCCAACTGCCTCACGTGGTGTTCCTGGTTTTTGTCCTAAACCTCCATCTTTCTCCAGTGTCTTGTCAAGCCTTATCAGAGCTCACCTTGACCCTTTACCCTAATCTCGTTAAACTCACTTTCCAACTCTCTTTCCTCCACTGCCGCCTCATCACTCCCCTTCGCCAATTCATCGATATTGTTCCTTGTTCTGTCTGTTGGTCTTTTCTGGTTGTGTCCTTCTCTCCCATTCTGTGAAAAACTAATATTTGACCTCACCGCTGTTGGAAAATCCTGCTCCGTCTCCACTCTCCCTTTCCTTTCTGAATTCCTTGCATTTGGTGTCCCTCAACGATCTATCCTTGGTCTCTCCTGTATCTCACGTACATAGTGCCAGGAGGTGATATCATCCAAAAACACTGTGTTCGGTTTCACATGTACACTGACGATGCCCAGCTCTCCCTCCCCATCATCCCTCTCCATTACTCCACTGTTACTCAGTTATCAAACTGCTTACCACGCTCCCACTACTCGATTAGCTGCTGTTTCCTCCAATGAAACATTGTCACGGTTAAACTTATTGCCTTACCTTTACCTTTCTGCTGAGCCCCTCCCTCCCACTGGGAACTCTCTGAGGGAGAATGACACTCTTCACAATATTGCTGTTATATCTGACCTCAAAATGACCTTTTGATCAGACATCCACACCATCACAACATCAGGAATTCCAATCTCTTAAACGTTGCTTTTCTCCACCTCGCCCCAGCTCCATTGCTACTAAAACCCCGTACCCGCGTCTGTGTCGCCTTAAACTTGAATCCAAAACAGAACCCTTGATTCCGTGACTAAAAATCTGGTTTCAGACTCCCCTCTCAGTATTTACCCTCAGACACATCCCCTCTGTATTTATCCTGCCAAACCCCTTAAGAATCCCATCTGTCTCAATGAGATCACCTCTCTTTCTCCAAAATCCAGTGAGTAGAGTCCCAACCTTTTCAGCCTTTATTTAAAAGATAATCCCTCCAAACCAGGGATCATCTCATTGAATCTTCCCTGAAATGCCTCCAATAAAGTGACACATTTCCTTATCTAAAGGGACCAAAACTGCTCTCATTTCTGCAGATATGGTGGTCTCACCAGCACTCCTACACGTTACTCTCAGGTATATACTCCAAACTCTAATACTGAAAACTTTTGAAACAAAACATTCGATTCCCGTTCCTGATTCCCTGTTGTAACTGTGTGGTAGCTTTCTGTGTTTCCTGAACAATTACCCCGGTCCCTTTGTGGTGCAGCTTTCTACAGTTTCCACCATTTAAATAGTACTTTGTTCTTTATTATCTCCTCCAAAATGAGCAACTTCCCATTTTTCCCAAGTTACTCCCCATCTGGCAACTTGTTGCCCCCTTCTCCTGTGCATCTCTCTCTTTTCATAATCCTCTTAGACCTTTCCGGTTATGCCTTTTCTAGGAGATATCCCCCCTTCCCATTCTTCCGAACATTTACTGGGAGCATGGGCAATGGGAAGCAGGCAGAGTTGCCATCTTTTTAGCGATATGCTTTGGAGTGATTGGGAGGATCTTCCTACCCATTGGTCAGGATGGAGACAACTTGCCCATCGTTAGGCATTAGCCTTTCACACCCATGTCTTATTGATGAGGCAGAGCGGCAGCACGGAATGAAAGAAACGAAAGTCATTCTTGTTCCCCATATCCCACTGACGCTTGGATCATTTTCTCCAATGTGTCAAAGAACAGCTGTGTTCAGTCACATGAGATCTCAAGTTGGAATCTCCTAGAAACACACAGATTTCCCTCTGAGTTGACTGCTGATGTCCTCAAGGGTAATATGTACAGTAATCCTGGGCCACGAGGAGGGGATGGTGTGGGTTTCTAACTTGAACTGATAGTGACAGATTTTATAAACTTGTATTACAGGATATTACAGGTGGACATTCAGATGGTAATCTCAGTTAATGTTTTGCCAAACTCTGATTGAATTACTCAGTATATCAGGATCTGGATATTCGCATTGTGTGTGTGAGTATTGTGATCCAGATCAATCCCATTTGCTGCTTAAAAATTCTCCTTGGAATCATCGCATTCTCTCAAAAGGTCTCCCCAAACCTTCAATGTGTCATGTAATCCTTTTATGATGACCTGATGAGTGTAAGGTTTATTACTCGAATGTGTAATTTTTGTATAAGGATGTCTCAGAGAGGGAGCAGAATATTCTTAAAGGGGAGAATAACCATTTTGAAGGGAGGCTGTTGTTTATTGGTATCAATGACACAGGAATAGAAGAGTTCACATTGTTGGATCATTGGAATCTCTTGTGGGGTAGAATTGACCTCCATCAGAAGGATGGATTGTACTGGCACTGGAAGGGAACAGTTGCTAGTGCTATTCAGGAGGCATTAAACCAGTGAAGGAATGTGGGTAAACCCAGAGAGAGAGTGAGGGAAGAGCTCAGTCCGACGCTGGTACAGTTCAGACGTCAAATAGTCAAGGCAGGCAAAGGCATGGCAGAGAACGAGGTAGGACTGAGCAGTTACCCTGCATTTATTTCAATGCAGGAGGCCCGATAGGTCAGGCAGATGAGCTCAGGGCATAGTTTTGAACATGGCACTGGGATATTATCGCAATTACAGAGGCATGACTCAGGGATAGATAGGGCTAGCACCTTAATGTTCCAGTGTATGGATGCTATAGCAAAGATAGAAAGGGGGCAACAGAGCAGGGGAAGTGGTATTTTTCATTAGGTATAACATTACAGCTGGGTTTCAAGAGGGTATTCCTGGGAGTATATCGAGGCAAGTTATACAGGTGGAACTGAGAAATAAGAAAGGGATGATCTCCTTACTGGGATTGTATTATTGATCTCTCCTCACCCCTTCCCCAATAGTCAGCAGGGAATTGAGAAGCAAATTTACGAAGACATCACTTATCTGTAAGAATAGTATGGTTGTATACAAGACTTGAACTTTTTTATTCATTCACAGATTGAGGGTGTCACTGGCTGGGCCCAAAGGGCAGTCACATTGCTGTGGGTCTGGAGTCACATGTAGGCCAGACCTGTTTAGAATGGCAGATTCATTCCCTGAAGGATATTAGTGAATCTGATGGGTTTTTTTTCGCAACAATCGACAATGGATTCATGGTCTTTCATAGATTCCTAATTCCAAATTTGTATTGAATTCACATTCCACCATCTGCCGTGGCAGGATTCCCACCCAGGACTCCAGAACGTTATCTGGGTATCTGGATTATCCATCGAGTGATAATCTCACTAGGCCATTTGGCAGGGTGAGTGACTGAGGTATCCGTAGGACAGCACATCAGCACCAAAGATCCCATGGTCTCTGCAGAACTTAGAAAGGGTTGGGAGGGAAATATATTCCTGGAGGTGGGGTCTGACTGTAGGTAGCAGAAATGGCAGAGGCTAATGCGCTGTATCTGGTGATAAGTGAGGTGGCAAGTGAGGACCGGTGGATTATATTCTTCTTGTGGTTGGAGGGGTGGTGTAAATGCGAAGGTGCAGGAAGTGGAGGATATGCATTGAAGGGCATTGTTGATCACGTGGAAGGGAGATGTGGTCCTTGAAATAGGAAACCTTTCTGGGATGTCCTGGAGTGGAATTGCTTCTCCTGGGAGCAGATATGCCAGAAGCAGAGGAATTGAGATTACAGGATCACGTTTTTACAGGAATATACTCGAGGGTAATCAGGAGAGTAAAAAGGGGACATGACATATCTCTAGGAAATGGTTTAAGGAGAATCGAAAGAGATTCTTTTATCCTTGATGTATTTGTAGAATAACCAGGCAGAGAATAGGGCACCTTAAAGATCAAGAAGGCCATCTATGTAACAACAGGAAGTGGGAGAGATACTAGGCTATTCTGTTCTAGAGAGTTTGGAGAAATAATAGTGATAATTAGAAAAGTGTCCATATTACAGAGGAGGATGTACTGGATCGTTGCAAGATGTATCCCAGAAATTTGTGGAAAGCTAGGAAAGTGATAGCAGTGCCCCTCCCTGAGATATTTATATCATCGTTTGTGACAGATGAGGTGCTGGAAGATGTGTGCCATTATTTTAAAAAGTGGTAAGGAAAGGCCAGGGAGCAAGAGGACAGTCACCCTGACATCAGTGGCAGGCAAGTTGTTGGAAGGGATTCTGAGGGATAGGATTTACATGTATTTGCAAAGACGAGGAATGATTAGTGATAGTCAACGTGGCTTTGTGTGTGGGAAAGTCTCTTTCTCTAACTTGAGTTTTTTTGAAGGCAGACTGTGGACGTTGTCTATATGGACACTGAACAATGTTCCACAAAGCAGACTGGTTAGCAAGGTTAGATAACATTGAATGTTGGGAGAACCAGACATTTGGATACAAAACTGGCTTGAAGGTAGGCGGCAGAGGGTGGTGATGTAGGGTTGCTTTATGGGCTGGAGGCCTGTGAGCAGCAGTGTGCTGCAGGAATGGATATAGGGTCCTGAAAGAAATGACTTGGATGTGAATATGAAGTATGGTCGGTAGGTTTACAGAAGACACCAAAATTGGAGGTGTCGTGGACAACGAAGTAGGTTATTTCAGAATACAACAGGATGTTGATCAGATGAGCCATTGGAGCAAGGAATGGCAGATGGAGTTCAACTTGGATAAATGTGAGCTGTTGTATTTTGGAAAGGCAAATCAGGACAGGACGTATGCACTTAATGGTAAAGTCCTTGGGAGTGTTGTTGACCAAAGAAACCATGGTGTGCAGTTTCATTGTTCCTTGAAAGTGGTGTTGCAGGTAGGAATGCGAGTGAAGGTGGCGTTTGGTACACTTATATTTATTGGTCAATGCATTGAATACAGAAGCTGGGACGTCATATTGTGGCTGGACAGGACATTGATTAAGCCATTCAGGAATTTTGTTTTAAGTTCAAAATTCCCTGTTGTGGGAAGGGGGTTGTGAATCTTGAAAGAGTTCAGACAAGATTTACAATGATTTTGCCAGGTTGGAGGATTTGAGTTAAAGGGAGAGGCTGAATAGGCTGGGGTTAATTTCCCTGGAGAGTCAAAGACTGAGAGGTGATTTTACGGAGATTTATAAAATCACGAGGGGCGTGGATATGGTGAACAGCCAGAGTCTTTTGCCCCCAGGTTAGATGGGTCCAAAACAAGAGCACATGGGCTTAAGTTGAGAGGGCAAAAATTTAAAAGGCATCTAAGGGGCCACGTGTTCAAGCTGAGCTGTGTGGAATGAGCTGCCAGATGAAGTAGTGGAGGCTGACAGAATTACAACATTTAAAAGGCATCCGATTGGGTATATGAATAGGAAGGGCTTCGAATGATACGGACCAATAGCTGACAAACCGGACCCCATTAGTTTAGGATTCCTAGTTGGCATGGACCAGTTGGACCAAAGGTCTGTTTCTGTGCTGTACATCTCTGACACTAATAAATGAAAATAAGATGTGTTCCTCTTTTGTGGAGAGCTAGCAGAAGCACAGATAATTATCCTTGGAGCTGAGAAGGTTAAGCAATGATTTCAACCAGGTGCAGATTTGTTTCCAAGGTATTTAATTTACAGAGAGAGAGAAGAATTGTTAACAACGTCACAATTTTAATAACTATTTTCAAGTAATTGGCAACTAATGCAGGATGAATATGTGAATATTATTTTATTCAGTAAATTCTGAGCATCTGGAACAGTCTGAATGGCAGCTGGACACAGATTCAGCAGTTATTCATAAACAGATTTGGAATTTTACTTTTTAAGCAAAGCTTTGGGGGGCTATGGGCAAATGGGAGGGGAGTTGGGAGAGATATGCAGCATCTCCAGAGAGAGGGAGTATAGCCCCAATGGGCTGAATAGCCCCCAGCCCCTGTGCTCTGTGATACTGCCCCATTCACTGTGAATGATGAAGCTCATCCCAGGGCAGAGAGGGAGGATACCACCACTACCTCACAATGGGCCTCCGGTGATTGATGTCAGCGCAGGCCAATAGGAGGCAGAGGGTGGGACTGGAGGACCAGGCAGGACCAGTTTGTCTTCCAACCAATCGGAGTGAATGAGGGTATCCTTAAGGCTGGAATTAAAGAAAGGCACATGTAGCAGAGATTTGAGAAACTGGAGGAGATTAGAGATAGGGAGCTTTCTGTGGCTGGAGAGGAATCATATAAATAAGGAAGAGTTGTGAGGCTGGATGAGGTGACAGTGATCGGGAGAGTTGTGAGGATGGAGGAATTTGGAGGTAGTGAGAATTAGAGTCCTAATGTTATACAGCAAGGAAACCGGCCCTGTGGTCCAACCAGTCCATGCCGACCATAATTCCAAACTGAACTAATTGTACCTGCCTCCGTTTGGTCCACATCCATCCAAATATTTCCTATTTATGTACTTATCTGAATGTATTTTAAATATTGTAATTGTATTCACAACTACCACTTCCTCTGGAAGTTCATTCCACACGTGTAAATTTAAAAAAAAAAACCCTAATGTCTTTTCTCAAATCTTTTTCATCTCTTCTCAAAATGAATGCACCCGAATTTTGAATTCCCCTCTCTCCCGGCTATTCACCTTTATCTACACTCTTCACGATTTCATAAACCTTTTAATAAGGTTTATTAAACCTCATACACTCCAGTGAACCTCCTACACTCCAGTGAAAAAAGTCCCAGCCTCTCCTGATAACACAATCCCTCCATTCCCATTAACATTCCAGTAAATCTCTTCTGAACCTGCTCCGATTTAATGATATCCTTCCTATAACAGCATGACCAGAGCTGGGTTTAGAATTCCAGAAGAGGCCTCCCCAACATCCTGTACAACCTCAATATAACGTCCCAACTCCTATACTCAAAGGTCTGAACAATGAAGGTAAGTGTGCTTGAACACCTTCTTAACCACCCTGTCTACATGTAACACAAACTTCAAAGACGTGAAGCCCTCGGTCTCTTTGTTCCATATCAATACTCAACGCCTTACGTTTAATGCGTGTACGTCCCGCCTTCGTTTGTTTTATCAAGATGTAATATTTTGCATTTATTCCAATCCAAAAATCCTTTGAGTATAAAGGCAGTAGGAGTATATTTAAGAGGGAAATCGGGAGGCAAAAAGGAGACATGAGATAGCTTTGGAAAATAGGGTTAAGGAAAATCCAAAGGGCTTTTATAAATACATGAGGAACAAAAGGATAACTAGGGAGAAAATAGAGACCCTCAAAGATCAGCAAGGCAGCCATTGTGTGGAGCTGCAGGTGATGGGCGAGATGGGAAACAAGTATTTTGCATCAGTGTTTACTGTGAAGAAGTACATGGGAGATATAGAATGTGGGGAAATAAATGGTGACATCTTGAAAAAAAGTCCATATTACAGAGGAGGAGGAGGAGGTGCTCAATGAGTGGCTAAGGAGCTGGTGCAGGGGAAAAGGATTCACATTTTTGGATCGTTGTGATCAACTCTGGAGTAGAATTAATGGATTGTACCTGATTTGGAAGGTGTCTAATATCGAGGCAGGGAGACTTGTTAATGCTACTCGGGAGGCAGTAAACCAGCAAGGAGTGGGTGTGATCGCAAATAGATAGTGAGAAAAGAGGTATCTCTGAGGGGTACAATTCAGAAGGCAAATAGTCATTGCAGGCAAAGGCAAGGCACAGAACAAGGTGGGATTTAGCAGTTACACTGCATTTCTTTCAATGCAAGAGGCCTGACAGGGAAGGCAAATGAGCTCAGGGTATGGTTTTGAACATGGCACTGGGATATCATGGGTATTATAGAAACGTGGCTCAGGGATGGAAAGGACTGGCAGCTTAATGTTTCCGGGTATAGATGCTATAGGAAGGATAGAAAGGAGGACAAGAGGAGGGGGGGTGGCATTTTTGATTAGGGACAGCATTATGGTTGTGCTTAAGGAAGACATTCCTGGGAGTACGTACAGTGAAGTTATTTGGGTGGAACAGGGAAATAAGGAAGGGATGATCTCCTTATTGGGGTTGTCGCGTGGGTTTCATCTGGGTGCTCTGGTTTCCTCCCACAGTGCAAAGATATGCGGGGTAGGTTCGATTATCCTGGCTGAATTTCCACAGTGTTCAGGGATGTGTCGGTTGGGTGAATTATCCAGGCTGAATTGCCCTCAGTGTTCAGGGATGTGCAGGTTGGGTGGATTATCCTGGCTGAATTGCCTACAGTGTTCAGGGATGTGCAGGTTGGGTGGATTATCCAGGCTGAATTGCCCACAGTGTTCAGGGATGTGCAGGTTGGGTGGATTATCCAGGCTCTGGATTAGTGGTGCTGGAAGAGCACAGCAGTTCAGGCAGCATCCAAGTAGCTTCGAAATCGATGTTTCGGGCAAAAGCCCTTCTTGAAACGTCGATTTCGAAGCTACTTGGATGATGCCTGAACTGCTGTGCTCTTCCAGCACCACTAATCCAGAATCTGGTTTCCAGCATCTGCAGTCATTGTTTTTACCTCCTGGAATATCCAGGCCGAATTGCCCACAGTGTTCAGGGATGTGTAGGTTGGGTGGCCCTGGGAAATGGAACGTTTCAGGGGGAGGTTAGGCGGCTCTGAGGGTCAGCGTCGATGTGATGAGATGAATGGTCTTATTCCCCACTGTCGGGATTCTCTGATAATTCTACTAGTTTTAAAATAGTTACAGAAAATAATATACCAGATCTAAAAGTTAAGGGTTCTAAATTAGACAAAGGCCAATTTTGACAGCACAAGGGAAGCACTTTCGAAATTTGTTTGCGGGAGGTTATTCCCAGGGAAAGGGATGGCTGGAAAGTGGGAACATAAGAACATAAGGAATAAGAGCAGGAGTTAGCCATCTGGCCCCTCAAGCCTGCTCTGCCATCCACAAGGTCAGGGCTGATCTTTTCATGGCCTCAGCTCCACATTCCTGCTCTCTCACTATAACCCTTAATTCTTTTCCTTGTCACAAATTTACATTTTGCCTTAAAGGCATTCAAGTTGATAACGTCAAATGCTGCACTCGGCAGGGAATTCCACAGATTCACAACCCTTTAGCTGAAGAAGCTCCTCCTGAACTCAGTCCAAATCTGCTCCCCCTTATTTTGAGGTTATGCTCTTGTTTCAACCGTCCCTAGTGGAAATAACCTTCCAGCTTCCATCTTTCTTACCCCCTTCATAATTTTATTTTTTCGTCTCCAACCTCCCATTCTTCTAAATTACAATGACTATAGAACCAATTTTCTCAATCTCTCCACATACACCAATCCTCTCAACTCCCAACTCAAACTAGTGAACCTCCTCTGTACTCCCTCCAGTGTCTGTACATCCTTGCTAATGTAAGGACATCAAACCTGTACACAGTACTCCAGGTGTGGCCTCCCCAGCACCCTGTACAGCTACTGCATAACCATCCCTCTAGCAATGAAGGACAATATTCCCTTCACTGCCATAATTACCTGCTGCACCTGCAAACCAACTTCCTGTGATTCATGCACAAGGACACCCAGCTCCCTCTGTCCAGCAGCCACTGCATGTTTTCACCATTTCATCATCCAGTTTGCTGTTAGTCCAACCAAAATGGATGACCTCACATATCCCAACATTGAACTCCATCTGCCAGACCCTTACCCACTCACTTAACCTATCTGTGTCCCTGTGCAGACTGACAGTGGCCTCTGCAGACATTGCTCTACCTCATCTTCGTATCAAATGTGAACTCTGTCGCCATACACTTGGTCCTCAACTCCAAAACATCCGTGTAAATTGCAAACAGTTGTAGTGCCAACACTAATCCAAACACCCATTTATCTCCATTCTTTATTTTTTGTTGGTTAACCGATCCTGTATCAATGATAATACATTACCCATAATGCTGTGCATCTTTACCTTATACAGCAGCCTTTTGTGTGGCAACTTGTCGAATACCTTCTTGAAATCCAGGTACACCACATCCACCGAGTCCGCCTTGTCCAACGCGTTCGTCATATCCTCAAATAATTCCAGTAAATCCTTAAACATGACCTGTCTTTCCTGAATCCATGATGTGTCTGCTAAATGAGACAATTTCTACCCGGATATCTCACCACTACTTCCTTGAGAGATTGAAGCATTTTCTCCACTACAGAAGTTAAGCTAACGGGTCCTTTTTGAAAAACAGTGGCACTGCATTTGCAGCTTCCAGTCTGTCAAAACCATCCCAAAATCCAACAAATTTTAGTGAATTATCACGAGTCTATTTGTTATTCAACACCCGCCCGCCAGCCCGCCCGCCATCTCCTTTAGTCCCTGGGATGCAATCCACCAGGGCCAGGAGACCCATCTACCTTTAGGCTGTTATCTTTCCCAACATTACCTCTTTACTGGGAATGATTGCTTCTCTGTCCTCATCTGCCATTGCCTCCATAGGCCTGCAACAACAAGAGTACACAGACAGTATGTTCCTGTTAAGGCCAAGGATGGTCGGTGTAGAGAATGCTGTCTGTCGAAAGAAATTGAGGGCCTGGTCATGAAAATGAAGGAGGCATATGGCATGTACAGAGAGCTGTGTTTGTGTGAATCCCTAGAGGAGTATAGGGGCAGTAGGAGTATACTCTGGGTAAACCAGGAGGGCACAAAAGGGGACATAGCTTTAGGAAATAGGTTTAAGGAGAATCCAAAGTGATTGTACAAATACACTGAGGACAAACGAGTAACCAGGCAGAGAACAGGTACCCGCAAAAATCAAGGCTGTCTGTGGAACAGCAGGAGGTGAGAGAGATTCTGTATGAGTGGAGAGGTTTTAAAAACAAAATATGCACATCGGAAAACACAAATTTGAACGTCCCAGTCTCGTGTTTTCAGTAAACAAGGAATTGCCTCAGTGTGGCTGCAGGCATGAGTGCGCGCCGCCATCTTTATTTGGGGCAAAAATTCACTGGACACGTGTGGAGCCACCAGCTTTGTAGGGGGCAAGGTGCAGCCAGGCGCATGTGCAGCCTTTCTCTGGGACAGAGTCATTGGGCAGGATTTACACAGCACATTCAAACTCCGAGAAATGGATGTTTATTTCGGGATTTGTTTCGTCATTCATTTAAATTATTTGGTATAGTAAATGAGTTTGCAGGTCATTCAAAATTGGAGGTATTGTGGATAATGAAGAAGGTTACCTCAGATTACAATGAGATATTGATCAGATGGGGTTTAATTTAGATAAATGTTAGGTGCTGCATTTTGGAAAAGCAAATCAGGGCAGGACTTGTACACTGAATGGCAAGGCCCTGGAGACGTTTGTGGAACAAAGAGACCTTGGACTGCAGGTTCATAGTCCTTGCAAGTCAAGTTGCAGGCAGATAGGATGGTTAAGAAGGTGTTCAGTATATTTTCCTTTCTTGGTTCGAGCATTGAGTGTAGGATGTGGGAGGTCATGTTGCTGTACTGGACATTCTTTAGACCACTTTTGGATTATTGTGTGTAATTCTGGCCTGCCTCCTATCAGAAGGGTGCTGTGAAATTTGAAAGGTTTCAAAAAAGACTTACAAGGATGTTGTTAGGGTTGGAGGATTTGAGCTACAGGGTGAGGCGTAAAAGGCTGGGGCTGTTTTCCCTGGAGTGCCATAGGCTGAACGGTGATGTTATGGAGGTTTATACAATCATGAGGGGCCTGAATAGAGTAAATGAACAAGGTATTTTCCCTGGAGAGGTGGTGTCCAGAAGTTGAGGGCATTGCTTTATGGTGAACAGATAAAATTTCAAAGGGGCCTAAAGGACAACTCTTTCATGCAGTGGGTGGAATGAGCTGCCAGAGGAAGTGGTGGAGGCTAGTACAATTAAAATATGTTAAAGGCATCTAAATAGACAGCTAATATGATTAGCAAGCGTTTACAGGGATATGGGCCAAGTGCTGGCAAAGGGGAATAGATTAGGTTTGGATACCTGGTTGGCAAGGATGAGTTAGACCGAAGGGTCTGTGTCGTTGCTGTACATCTCGATGACTGTGGGATCATAACAGCTTACACTGTTCTGCTTCATCTCTGGGCTCCCTCATGACCACTTTGTCAAAATCTAGCTTTCTCAGTATCGAACAATGGGTGTATTTTTGGTCTGTTTAGTATTTTACTATTACTTTTACAGACATTTTTGTAAGTTAATTTTTCAATGCCACCCAGCCCCTGACCATGTGCTGCTTATTAATTTTTTTCTGGAAAATCTTTGACAGTCAAGAATTCTTTTTTCCAATAAGCAAGTGCATTTTCCTTCTATTTCGAACTATCAAATTCTGCACCATTTTCATTCCCTGTAATCCATTTTGCACTCCCTGAAACATCAACTGTGTTTCTCCTTCCACAGATACCAGTGATTAATGTCAAATCCCTGTTGCTTGTGGAGAGGGTGATGTTTGACTTTCTTGTACAGCTGCAGTTTGTGTGGTAAAGGTGCTCCCACAATGTGGTTGGGTAAGAGACATTACAGAGTATTCATTACAGCAACAGTGATGATTTGAAGATAATGTTCAAATCAAGAACAGTTTGTAGTTTTATTATCCTGCTTATAATTTCATAAAAATATTATTGGGAACTTTAGACATAAGGCCAGAGAAGGATGATATTAGGTCAGGTGACCAAAAGTATTGCCAAATAAGCAGGTTTTGAGGAATGTCTTAAAGGGGGAAAGCAGACCTGTGAGGTTTTAGCTGCGAATTTCAGACCTTGTTGCTTTGGCAACTGTAAAAGCAGCCACACAGGTGAAGTAATGAATTAACAGGTCATTGAGCGTCTCGAACAGAATGGGTTGTCGAGGTCTCAAAGGGTGTGAGATGCAGCGAGCTCGGGATGATCACAACCAGGAATTAAATCAAGAGTGAGAATTTTAAATTGAGGGATGTGGGCTGGATGCTGGCAGGTGAGACTAGATTGAGTTGGGATATCTGGTCGGCATGGACAGGTTGGATTGAAGGGTCTGTTTCCATGCTGTACATCTCTGTGGCTCTATGTTGTTGATTATGAATAGGAGCCTTTTGATGGATCAACAAGTTTTGGTACGAGGGAGTACTTGGGCAGCAGAGATTTAGTTTTTCTTGAGATTACAGGGAGGTTGAATGTGGGAAGCTCGCCAGGAGTATGTTTGGATAATGAAGTCTGGAGATAACACAAGATGGATGAGAGTATATGAGCTGAGACAAGGGTAGAATCAGCTAGAAATAGTGGTCTTGGAGTGGGACTGGGCTGTCACCCTCACCTCGCCTCTGGGATTCAGCTGGTTATCAGGTTGTGAATCAGGGCACTAACACAATCGGGAGCTGAGTGGCCCTGGTGGAGCCTAAAATGAGTGTCACTCATCTGGCTGTTGCTGAGCAGCTGCTGCTTGATAGCCCTATTGATGACATCTTCCATCACTTTACTGCTGATCGAGTGTGGACTGATAGAGGGAAATTGGCTGGGTTGGATTGCGCTGTGTTTTTGTGTTTAACATCCCTGGGCAATGTTTCACATTGTCGGTAGATGCCAGTGTTGGAGCGGTACGTGACTTGGTGGGTGGCAAGTTCTGGAGCACAATCTATCAGTGCTATTGCCAGAATGTTAGCAGGAGCCATAGCCTTTGCACGACTTAACCATTTCCTGATGTTATTCAAACTCAACCGAACTGGTATAAAACTCACATCTATGATGTTGGAAACCACTGGAGGAGGCTAAGATGGATCATCCCACTTTGCACTTCTGGCTGAAGATTGCAGCAAATGCTGTCATCTTATCTGGTGCATGGGTGTGTGAGGCCCCTCCATCAGTAAGGGTGGGGATGTCCGTGATGCTTCCTTCAGTGAGTTGTTTAATTGTTCATCACCGTTCACAACTGGATGTGGCAGAACTGCAGACTTCCGATCTGTTCCATTGGATGTAGGATCACTTAGCTCTGTTGCTTGCTGCTGATGCTGTTTCATATGCAGGTAGTTCTGTTTGGTAGCTTCACCAGGTTGGCACTTCATTTTTAGGTCTGCCTGGTGCTGCTCATGGCATGCCCTCCTTTACTGTCCATTGTGATGGGTGAGAGCAGGATTTACAAACCCATGAGATTACAGATTGTGCTGGAGTACAGTTCTGCTGCTGTTGATGTCCCACAGTGCCTCAGAGATACCCAGTTTGAGATCCTACATCTCTTCAAAGTCTGTCCCAATTAGAACGATTATAGTGTCACTCAACACAATGGAGGTTTTTCTCAACTTTAAGGCAAGACTTTGTCTCCAAAAGGAATGTGTGATGGTCACTCGTACCGATACTGTCATGGCCAGATGTATCTGCAGCTGGTCAATTCATAACAATGAGATCAAGTATGTTTTTCCTCTTGTTGGTTCCCTCACCACCAGCTGCAGATTCAGTTGAGCAGCTATATCCTTTAGGACCTGACCAGCTCAGTCAGTAATTCTGTTGCAGAGCTAGTCTCAATTGTGAACATTGAAATCCTGTACCCAGAGTACGTTTGACACCATTTTATTGCCTCAGTGCTTCCTCCAAATGTTGTTCAACATGAAGGAGAAGTGATTCATCAGCCAAGGGAGGACGGGACGTGGTAATCAGCAGGAGCCATGAGACTTCCTGGTGTCCGGAGCGAATGCTGTGTACTCCCAGGGCAAATCCTCCCTGTCTGTAGACCACTGTGCCACCACCTCTGCCTGGTCTGTCCTGCCGGTGGGACAGGACATATCCAGAGATTTCAGGAGAAAGTGAAGACTGCAGATGCTCTGAGATTAGAGTCAAGAGTCTGGTTCTGGAAAAGCACAGCAGGTCAGGCTGATGAAGGGCTTAGGCTCGAAACGTCGATTCTCCATCTCCTCCTCGGATGCTGTCTGACCTGTTGTGCTTTTTCAGCACCACAATCTCAATATCTTGGGATGGTGATGGTGGTGTCTGGTCATTGTCTGGAAGGGTTGATTTCATGAGTATGACTATGTCAGGCTGTTCCTTGATTGGTCTGTGAGACAGATCTGCACATTTTGGCCCCAAAATCCAGATGTTAGTGAGGAGGACGTTGCACCATCGAGAGGGCTGATGCTGTGGTTGTATTAAATGGTGCCTTGTTAGATGCCGAGCGGTCCATCCAGTTTCATTCCTTTGTTGAGACTTTGCAGTGATTAATCCAGTGAGTCGCTGGCTGGGCCACTGTCAGATTGGCAGGATGTTTTTCGCCATTGACAATGGTTCCATGGAGATCAGGAGATTCCTAATTCCAGTTATTTTTTCTTGAATTCAGATTCCACCATCTGCCAATATGGGATTCGAACCAGGACTTCAGTCGTTTGTTTTAATATTTTGGATAAAGGTTAAATACATTAGGTTTGTTCACTCACTTTAAATATCACTTACCCAGGTTTTGTTTCTTTGTGAAACACTGTCCATCATCCTGTCTCCTCCGTCCTTCTCTCCAACAACGAGTGAGGAACACATGGAGTTTCTCTGTCACTAAGACTGCGATAATCCGATCTGCTGCTTCCCTCCCTCCCACTAGCCCGCCAAGCCAAGCTGCGTCACATAGTGTTCCTGGTTTTTGTCCTAAACTTACATCTTCCTCCAGTCTCTTGTCAAGCCTTATCAGAGCTCACCTTGACCCTTTACCCTAATCTCACTAAACTACAGACTTTCCAACTCTCTTTCCTCCTCCCCATCAGCCCCCCTCACCGATTCACAGACATTGTTCCTTGTTCTGTCTTTTCTGGTTCCGTCCTTCTCTCCCTAAATCCTGCTCCATCTCCACTCTCCCTTTCCTTTCTGAATTCCTTGCATTTGGTGTCCTTGGTCCCTTCTGTTTCTCATGTACATACTGCCAGGAGGTGACCTTGTGCAAAAGTGCCATGTTGGGTTTCACATGTACACTGACGATGCCCAGCTCTCCCTCCCCATCATCCCTCTCCATTACTCCACTGTTACTCAGTTATTAAACTGCTTACCACATTCATACTACTCGATTAGGTGCAGTTTCCTCCAATGAAACATTGTAATGGTTAAACCCGTTGCCGGACAAATTCCTTCCCCTTACTGCTGAGCCTCTCCCTCTCACTGGGAACTATGCAGCAGAAATACACTCTTCGCAGTATTGCAGTTATATCTGACCCCAAGCTAACCTTCTGATCAGACATCCACAATCCCAAACACCAGGAATTCCAATCTCCTAAACGTTGCTTGTCTCCTCCTCACCCCAGCTCCATTACTACTGAAACCCCTTACCGTGTTTGTGTTGCCTTAAACTTGACGAATCCGAAACAGAACCCTTGATTCTGTGACTAACTCAGAATCTGGTTTCAGACTCCCCTCTGTGTTTGCCCTCAGACACATTATTATTTATTCTGTCAAACCCCTTCAGAATCTGGTGGTGGGTCTGATTGTAGGTGGTGGAAATGACAGAGGATGATGTGTTGTATCTGGGTGGAAGGTCAGGACTGGGGGTGGGGGCGGGGGGTGTTCTATCCTTGTTGGAGGTGTGGGTTTCAAAGGCAGAGGTGCGGGAAGTGGCGGAGATAGAGTGGATGGTATTGACCACTTGGGAGGGGAAATTGCAGTCCTTGAAATACGGGGCCATTTGGTCTGTTCTGGCCTCACTGGAACACTGCAGTAAGCATTAGACAGAGATGTTGGCCTGGGAACAGACTCATATGTTAAAGTGGTAGGCAGCTGGAAGCTCGGGATCTGTTTTTGCAGCAGAACGTGGATCATCAGTCGCCATTTCCGCCACCTCCACTGAGATGCTGCCAGACACAGGTTCCTGTCCCCTCCATTAACAGCTATGCACCCTCCCAGCCAGATCGTAATCCACTCCTTTGTCTTTCCAAATGTTCTGGTCTCTCTTTTGGTTCTGTCCCTGCCTATTATTTACTCTTTAACCCCTATCTCCTGCAATACAAAGATGTGCAGGTTGGTTGAATTGGCCAAGCTAAACTTCCCATAATGCTCAGGAATGTGCAGGTTAGGTTCATTAGTCAGGAGAACTATACAGTAATATGGCAGGGGAATGGGTCTGGATGGGATACCCTTCGGAGAGACGCTGTGGAGCCTTTGGGCCGAATGGTCTGTTTCCACACTGTCAAGATTCTAATTTTCCCAACTCCCATCGATTCTGAGGAAGGGCCACTGGACAGATTTCTGTTCCCAGATGCTGCCAGACCTGCTGAGCTTTCCCAGCACCTTCTGCTTGTTGTTCCTGATTCACACCATCCATACACAGTCCAGGTTTGATTCAGACAGGGGGAGGATCCCACCACTGACCTCACAATGGGGTCCAGCTGATTGGTGGAAGCTTCGGACCAATAGGAAAAAATGGTGGGACTGGTGCACCAAGTGGAACCAGCTGGTCATCCAAACAATGGGAGTGAATGAGGGGCGTGGCCAGTGGGATGACACGTCAACAGTAACTCTGCCTGTGCAGTGCCACGTGACACGGCCGTCGGTGAATGTGGGAGACGCAAACAGGGAAGGGGAGATTGGCCTCAGAGACAGGGAGATAACGAGTCACTTTAGACTGGGAAGTTTTAATTACACACTGTGTGGTTCGTAAGTCTGAATTAGAAACTCTTAATCCAGCGTTTGCAGCAGATGGGAAAATGGCTGCGGCCCTCAGGCGGTGAAAGGTCCTGGGATATGGCCGCCATTTTTAATGGGGGTAAGGTACAGTGAGGCGTATGTGCATGTCCCCTTCCTACGAGTTGGGGGGTGGGGGGCATGCAACTTGAAGAGAGGCATTTACACATCAAGCACATACCAAGAAAAAAAGTATGTCTTTATATTCTTCCTGCACTGACTGAGAGTTTTGTTTTGTGAATTCATTTCATAGGATTTTAAATCAGAATAATTGAGCCTGGGATCTCAAAATCAAGTTTTTACAGTCAATGGAGTCATCAGGATCTGAATATCTTTGGTATTTAACTGTGGAAGGAGAAAGGTTTGTCTGTTCTGTTTGTGAGAAAATATCTCCAATATTTTTGTTAAGCAGAAAGATGTACAAATTCATGGTTGGATCATCCTTTGGGTGTGTGCTCTGTTCTGGGCCCTGCAGCTGAGGAAGGAGGTATTAGCCTGAGAGGGAGCACAGATTTATCCAAATTATCTTTGTAAGAACTCTCAAATTTCGACCCAATCACCCACTTCATGATGTTAACCTGTAATCTTCATATTTTCAATTACCTGCCAACTTCCCATTAAAAGTCCTTTTGGACTCAAATTCCAGTACCTTTTCAGGTGGAATGTTCCAGCTTCTGACAACTGTCTGTTCATTCAGAAACTACTGAGGTCCATGTTGACTCTGGGGTTACAAAGGGCTGAATTGAAAGATGAGGTGCTGTCCCTGAGCTCCCATTGAGATGCATTGGAACAGTACAGGAGGCTGAGGGCAGTGTAGGTGAGAGCAGACAATGAAAATGACAGGGCTGTACTCTGAGGGCTGTTTGGCTCAATGAGAGTGTTCTGGAGTTGGGTGTAAACAGACTGATGTGAGATCGGGAGAAGGTGAAGCTGAAACTCAGTTTTAGTTCAGGCCGTTCAGAAATTCACATGGTCCCAATGTGAACAGCCAGTATTTAAGTGATACCTGCGGAGTATTTGTTAACAGTTTTTAAAGTACTTTTCCTGAGGGGGGGGGGGGAGGGTGTTTATGAAACAAAAATGAATCCAAATAAAAATCTTATGCCACGGACATGTAATTTCTGAAGCCGGAGGGGGATTACAGAGACAGGGAGGGTTGTGGAGCCAGAGGGGGATTGTTGTCCAAACATCACTGTGGTGTACATGGACTGCAGCATTTCAGGGAGGCGGTTAACCACCACTTTCTCCAAGACAAGTAAAGGTGGCCAATGAATACTGGTCTGGGCAGCAAAGGCAACCCCCAGTGATTTAAAACCAAGCAGTGACCTCTCTGAGCTGACTTGCTGTGAAGTTAAAAAGCTCTCTGGAAATGGAGTGGGCAGAGAAGAAAAACAGAGACATTTCACAGCTGTCCTCAGAGAGACCTCACTCTTGGAAGTACTCAGAGTCGGGGATTAGCTCAGTGAGTTTCAGTCTCTTCAAATATCAATCTTAGTCGGTTTTATTTTATTCAATCTACAATAGTGAGTCAGGTGAGGATTTCTTTTTAATGTCTTATGGTCTCTTGATTAAATGTTTAAGATATAAAACGTAAGCATTCAGTTATTCTCGGGCAGTATTTTACGAGCAGTAAGACTGTGCCTTTGTCTTGGTCTGTCGATTGTTAAGGTGGAGAGATGGCCTGTTGTAGAGTGCCGTGCTGTTCCTGTCGGATGTGGGAGATTAGGGAGAGTTTCGATGACCCTGATGAGTATGCCTGCAGGAAGTGTGATTGCAAATCCTATTGGATCGCATGGATTGGTGGATGAGTGATTAAAGGCAGTGAGGAATTGACAGGAGCCGAGGGGTGTGATCGGTGGCAGTCTCAGGAATGCAGGATACTGCAGATACAGTCAGGTAGATGGGTTACCTCCAGGAAAGCTAGGAGGGGTAGGTTGGTACTGCAGGAGTCTCCTGTGGCTATCCCCATCTCAGACAAGTATACTGTTTTGGAAAATGTAGGTGGTAATAGACTTTCACAGGAAAGTCGCACTGACAGTCAAGTTACTGGTACTGAGACTGGCTTCGAACATAATGTGAGGTATATCCAGTTCCACACGATCGATGGTGATAGGGGACTCTATAGTCAGGGACACAGTCTGCCGTTTCTGCAGCTGACAGTGAGACATCAGAATGGGGTGGTGCCGCCCTGGTGCCAGTGTCAAGGATGTCTCACAGAGGGAGCAGAATATTCTCAAAATGGAAAATAACCAGTGGGAGGACATTGTACATTGGTACCACTGGCATAGGAAGGGGAAAGCATGGGGTGCTGACGAGCAGGGATATTTGCTAGTGCCACTCGGCAGGCATTAAACCAGTGAGGGAGTCGGGGTAATCCTAAAGAGATGGTGAGAAAAGAGGTGCGTCTGAGGCTGGTACTGTTCACCAGTCAGACTGTCAAGGCAGGCAAGAGCAAGTCACAGAATGAGGTGTGATGGACCAGTTGCACTGCATTTATTTCAGTACAAGAGACCTGACAGGTCAGGCAGGTGGGCTCAGGGTATGGTTTTGAACATGGCACTGGGATATTACAGCAATTACAGAGGCATCACTCAGGGATGGACAGGACTAACAGCTTAATGTTCCAGGGTATAGATGCTATAGCAAGGATAGAAAGGGGCCAACAGAGCAGGGAGAGAGGTGTTTTTGATTAGGGATAACATTATGGCTTCGGGAGGATATTCCTGGGAGTACCTCCAGGCATGTTATTTGGTTGGTACTGAGAAATAAGAAAGGGATGACCATCTTACTGGGATTGTATTATAGACTCTCTCCCAATAGTCAGCGGGGAATTGAGACACAATTTTACCGAGAGATCTCAGTTATCTATAAGAACAATATGGATACAATGATAAGTGGTTTTAACTTTACCAACATGGCCTCAGGGTTCTGTAGTGTTACGGGCTTGGATGGAAAGGTATTTGTTCAGTGTGTACGAGAACATTTCAGATTCAGTTTGTAGGATGTACCTACTAGAGAAGGATAAAACCTGACCTGTTTTCTTTATTCATTCACAGGATGAGGCAGTCACTGGCTCGGCCAGAATTTATTGCTGCGTTTACCCAGAGGGCGGATAAGAGTCAACCCCGTTGCTATAGGTCTGGAGTTCCATGCAGACCAGACCAGGTAAGGATGGCATTTTTCCTTCCCTAAAGGTCGTGAGTTAACCACATTGGTTTTTCCAACAATTGACAATGGATTCCTTGTCGTCACTAGGTTTTTTTTCCCAGATATTTCTTGAATTCATGTTCCAAAATCTGCCGTGATGGGATTCAAACCCGGGTCCCCAGAACGTTATCTGGGTCTCTGGATTAACTATCTAGCGATAGTTTCACTCCGCCGTCAGGACATGAGGCGAGGTGAGTGACTGAGGTATCAGTGGGGCAGCGCATTATCACCAAAGATCGCACAGTATTGTGGCTCAGGGGTTAGCGCTGCCTCCTCAGCACCAGGGACCTGGGATTGATTCCAGCCTCGGGCGACTGTCTGTATTGGAGTTGGCACATTCTCCCCGGTATCTGTAAGGATTTCCTTCGGGTGTTCCAGTTTGCTCCCACAGTCTAAAGATGTGTAGTTTAGTTGGATGAACCACGTTAAATTTCCCATAGTTTCTCGATGCAGTATATGAGGTTTTGGGATGTGCAGCCAAATCTCTGCCTGATGTGAAAAGATCCTTTTGGGGTTTTGGATAGAGGTCAGAGGGAGGTGTGGCCGCATGTTTTACATCTCCCATGGCGGCAAGGGAGGGTCAAGGGTGTGGAGTGTGGGTTGGTGGGAGGGTGTGGACCGAAAAAGGAAGGCGCAGCAGGAATGGTCTCTCCGAAACACCGATAGAGGTGGGGAGGGAAATCTGCCTCTAGTGGTGTGGTCTGACTTTAGGTAGCAGAAATAACAGAGGTGAATGCGCTGTATCTGGAGATTAGTGGGGTAGAAGGTGAAGACCGCAGGGTTATATTCTTTATTGTGGCTGGAGGGGTGGGGTAAAGGCGGAGGTGCAGGAAGTGGAGGGTATGTGTTGGAGGGCATTGTTGATCAAGTCAGAGGAAAATTATGGTCCTTGAAGTCGGCCTTTCTGGGATGTCCTGGAATAGGATCCAAAGAGATTAAACAAATATATCACAGACAAAAGATTAACTGGACCAGAGAATAGGACCCCTTAAAGGTCAACAAGGCTGTCTATGGAATCACAGGGGGTGCGAAAGATATGCAAATATTTCACTTCCTTATACTTCTCCAGTAAAAATGAAGCTCGAGAGTTTGGAGAAATAAACAGTGATAACTTGAAAAGTGTCCATGTTACAGAGGAGGTGGGACTGGATGTCTTAAATCGCATCAAGGTGGATAAAACCCTGGAACCTGATCAGGTGTATCCTGGAACTTTCTGGAAATCTAGGGAAGTGATTGTTGGGCCTCTCCTGAGGTATTTGTATCGTTGATAGCGACAGGTGAGGTGCCATTATTTTTAAAAGGTGGTAAGGAGAGGCCATGGAACAAGAAAACAGTGAGCCTGAAGTCAGTGGCAGGCAAGTTGTTGGAAGAGATTCCGAGGGACAGGATATCCATCTGTTTGGAAAGGTAAGGAATGATCAGGGAGAGTCAGTGTGACTTTGTACATGCACAATTGTGTCTCACTAACTTGAGTGAGTGTTTTGAAATGACAAAGAAAATTGATTAAGCCAGGCGTTGAATGTTGTTTATATGGACATTCAACAAGGTTCCACAAAGCAGCCTGGTTCGCAGGGTTAGATAACATGGAAAGAAGGGAGAACAAGCCATTACAAAACTGCCTTGAAGGTAGGAGACAGAGGATGATGATGGAGAGTTGCTTTGTGGACTGGAGGCCTGTGAGCAGCAATGTGCTGCAAGGATGGATATTGGGCCCTTAAATGACTTGGATGTGAATATATGAGGTTTACAGAAGACACCAAAATTGGAGGTGTAGTGTACAATGAAGAAAGTTAGTTCAGAATACAACAGGATCTTGATCAGATGAGCCATTGGAGCAAGGAATGGCAGACGGAGTTCAATTTAGATAAATGCGAGCTGTTGTAGTTTGGAAAGGCAAATCAGGGCAGGACTTATCCACTTAATGGTAAAGTCCTGTGGAACATTGCTGAACAAAGAGACCTTGGAGTGCAGGTTCCTAGTTCCTTGAAAGTAGAGTCGCAGGGAGGCGGGGTACTGAATGCAGCATTTGGTATGCTCCCCGTTATTGGTCAATGCATTGAACGCAGCTGTTGTGATGTCATATTGTGGCTGGACAGGCCACTGATTACAGCTCTTCTGGAATTCTGTTTTCAGTTCAAATCTCCTTGTTCTTGGAATAACGATGAGAAACTTGAAAGGGTTCAGAAAACATTTGCAAGGATTTTGCCAGGGTTGGACGGTTTGAGCTTATTGGGCAAGGCTGAATAGGTTGGGACTATTTTCCCTGGAGAGTTGGAGGCTGAGAAGTGATCTTATAAAATCATGAAGGGCGTGGATAAAGTGAGCAGTCAGGGACTTTTCCCCAAGTTCGGTGGGTCCAGAACTAGAGGGTACAGGCTTAAGGTGAGAGGGAAAAGGTTTAAAAGGGATCTAAGGGGCATCTTATTCATGTTTAGGGCATTGCAAGTATGGAATGAACTGCCAGAGGACAGGGTGGAGGCTAGTACAATTGCAGCATTTAAAAGGCATCTGATTGGGTACATGAAGAGGAAGGATTTAGAGGGATAAGGGTGAACCGCTGGCAAATGGGACTCCATTAACGCTCTCCGTTATTGGTCAATACATTGAATACAGAAGCTGGGATGTCATATTGTGGCTGGACAGGACATTGATTAAGCTACTTCTGGAATTCTGTTTTCAGTTTGAATTACTCTGTTCTGGGAAGGATGTTATGAAACTTGAAAAGGTTTGGACAAGATTTACAAAAACGTTGCCAGGATTGGAGGATTTGGACTACAGGGAGAGGCTGAATAGGCTGGGGCTATTTTCTCTGGACAGTCAAAGACGGAGAGGTGACTTCATGGAGATTTATAAAATCACGAGGGGTGTGAATAAGGTGAGCAGCCGGGGTCCTATTTCCTCAGGTTAGGTGGGTCCAAAACTAGAGCACCTGGGTTTAAGTTGAGAAGGAAAACAATTTAAAAGGGATCTAAATGGCAACGTTTTTAAGCTGAGTGTGGTGTGTGTATGGGAGGGGCTACCAGATGAAGTAGTGGAGGCTGAAAAATCACAACATTTAAAAGGCTTCCAATTGGGTACATGAATAGGAAGGGTTTTGATGGATACAGGCCAATAGATGGTAAATGGGAATCCATTAGTTTAGGATTCCTTGTTGGCACGGACGAATTGGACTGAAGGTCTGTTTCTTTGATCTTAATAAATTAAGATTCATTCCTCTCTTTTGCAGAGAGCTAGCTGAAGCACAGATAATTATCGTTGGAGCTGAGAAAGTGAAGCAGTGATTTCGATCTGGTGCAGATTTGGTTCCAAGGTCTTGAATTTGCAGAGAGAGAGAGAAATTGTTCACACTGTCACAATTTTTAGTAACTACTTTCAAGTAATTGGCAAATAATACAAGGTGTAAATGTGAACACTATTTTATTCAGTAAGTTCTGAGCATCTGGAACAGTCTGAACGACACAGATTCAGCAGGTATTCTGAAGCAGACTTAGAATTTTACTTTTTAAGGAAAGATTTGGGGGGCTATGGGCACATGGGAGGGGACTTGGGACAGATTTGCAGCATCTCCAGAGGGAGAGAGTACAGCCCCAATGGGCTGAATAGCCCCCAGGCCCTGTGATACTGCCCCATTCACTGTGAATGATGAAGCTCAGCCCTGGGCAGAGAGAGGGATTAGCCCTGCACTCTCATCACAATGGGGCCCGGCTGATTGATGGCAGCTCCAGACCAATGGGAGGAGAATCTGTGTGGTCCTGCAGCCAATGGGATTGAATGAGGGGTGTGGCCAGCAAGACAACACCTGTTGATGATCTGTGCAGGTGCAGTGTCACTGGGTGGGGGTGGGAGAGACAACAGAGACTGGGACAATTACAAACTCCCGCTAAATTAAAACCAAAAGAACTGCGGGAGATGTAAATCAGAAACAACAACCAGGAGGTTCTGGAAAAGCTCGGCAGGTCTGGCAGTATCTGTGAAGAGAAATCAGAGTTAAAGTTTCAGACCCAGTGTCCCTTCCACAGAACAGATATTACTGAGAAAAAAAAGTCAGTTTATGTGCAGAAGGTAGTGTGGGGTGGGGTGGGGGGGGAGGGGGGGGAAGATAAAAGGAGTGAAGAATAGGTGGGGATAGAGTGAGAAGAACAGTTGGATAAAGGAGTGGATAACGATCTGGCTGGGGGAGGGTCCTTAGCTGTTAATGGAGACTGTTAGTGGCTAACCATAGGTAGTGTGTAATGGCAGGCTGTGAGAACAAGGCCTGGTGTGTGGGGTAGGGGGCTATGACATGAGGTTGTTAACTTATGGTTAGCCACTAACTGTCTCCATTGTAAGCTGTTGCCCACCTATATCACTCCACGATTGGAGCTGCCGAGGACACAAACTTTGGAATATCTTTCCTAAACCCCTCTGTCCGCCTTAAATATGTATCTAAAAATCGTTCTTTAATCAACGTTTCCATCATTCGTGAAGCATTTTAGGAGATTTGCCAATGTGAAAGGCTCCATACAATGCAGATAGTTGTTGTTATTGTCTGACATCAGGCGAAACAGGGATGAGCCCCCTCTCTCTCTCTCTCTGAGACCTGATGAACAACAAAAGCAGGAAGCACTGAGCATGCTCCAGCCCACAATGGACCTCGGATTATTGATGTCAGCGCAGGACCAATAAGAGTTGGGGAACGGGGCTAGAGGTGCTAGTTGGTCCTTCAACCAATCGGAGTGAATGAGGGGCGGGGCAATACTCAACCATGTGATAAACTTCATTGGCAGCACAGTGTTGTTGTGACCAAGGCATTGGAAATGTGTGAAGGTGAAGGGCAGGGGAAAGGAAAGACACATTGACCAGGAAGAGAAGGAAATTTTCATAGTATGTGATGAGAGGTTTTACAGAACTTAGTGCACATTGTAAAACACAAATTTGAAAATCCCAAATTCTGCACCATTTTCCCTCCCTATAATGCATTTTGCACTCCCTGAAATATCAACTGTGTGTTTCTCCCTCCACAGATACCAATGATCAGTGCCAAAGCCCCAATGCCTATAGAGAAGGTGATGTTTGACTTCCTTGTACAGCTGCAGTTCGTGTGGTGAAGATGTTCCCACAATGTGTTTGGGTAAGAGCTGTTATAGATTATTCACTCAGCGACAGTGAAGAGTTGACAATGTGTGTGCAAATCATCAAATGTTTGTTTTTTTTAATCATATTTATAATTCCACAGAAATACTATTGAGAACTTCTGACATAAGGCCAAAGGTGGGGATATTAGGTCAGGTGATCAAAAGAATTGCCAAATAAGCAGGTTTTCAGGAATACCTTTGAAGGAGGGAGGCAGGTCTGAGGCAGTTAGGGTGGGAATTCCAGACCATGTTGCCTTTGCAACAGTAGAAACAGCCAGAGCAGTGAAGCAATGAATAAACTCATCGTTGGGAGTCTGAAAGAAAATGAGTTGTCAGGGTTTCACAGGTTGTGTGGTGCAGGGAGACAGGGATGTTCACAGCCAGGAATTACATCAAGGGTGAGAATTTAAAATTGTTGCTTGTTAATAGGAGCCTTTTGATAGATTAACAAGTTTTGGTACATGTGAGCACTTCGGCAGTAGGGTTTTATATATCTCTCGAGATTACATGTAAGTTGAATTTGGGAGGCTGGCCAGGAGTGTGTTTGGATAATGAAGTCTGGAGATAACACAGGGATGGACGAGTGTTTCAGTAAATGTGCTGAGACTAGGGTGGAGTTGGGTCATGACACTAGTGTAGAAATAGTGCTTTTGGAGTTGGGCTGCCCCTCCTCCTCATCACCCCCCCTCCCCAATTCACAGATATTGTTCTTTGTTCTACCTGTCTGTCTTTTCTGGTTATGTCCTTCTCTCCCATTCTGCTACAAACTAATATTTGAACCCACCATTGTTTGAAAAACCTACTCCATCCCGACTCTCCCTTTCCTTTCTGAATTCCTTGTATTTGGTGTCCCTTAAGGATCTCTCCTTGGTCCCTCCTGTTTCTCACCTACATACTGCCAGGAAGTGACATGGTCCTAAAGCACCGTGTTAGGTTTCACATGTACACTGACAATGCCCAGCTCTCCCTCCCCATCATCCCTCTCCATTACTCAGTTATGAAACTGTTCATCACACTCTCACTACGCGATTGGCTGCAATTTCCTGCAACGGAACGTTACAATGGTTAAACCCATTGCCTTCGGTTGCTATTACAAATTACTTTCCCTGACTGCTGAGCCCCTCCCTCTCCCTGGGAACAGTCTGAGACAGAACCACACTCTTTACAATATTGCTGTCATATCTGACCCCAAGGTGACCTTCTGATCAGACATCTACACAGTCACAAACACCAGGAATTACAATCTCTTAAAATGTTGCTTGTCTCCACCTCACCCCAGCTCCATTGCTACTGAAACCCCTGACCCGTGTCGGTGTTGCCTTAAACTTGTCGAATCCAAAACTGAACCCGTGATTCCGTGACTGACCCAGAATCTGGTTCCAGACTCCCTCATGTTGGGAAACATCCTCCCACTGTTTACCCTGTCAAACTCCTTAAGAATCCTACATGTTACAATGAGACCACCTCTCATTCTTACCAAATCCAGTGAGTAGAGTCCCAACCTCTTCAGCCTTTTCTTAAAAGATAATCCCTGCAAACCAGGGTTCATCCTAGTCAATCTTCTGTGAAATGCCTCTGATGGAATGATGTATTTCCTTAAATAAAAGGACCAAAACTTCTGTCATTACTCCAGATGTGGTCTCACTCGCACTTTATAAAGTTCCTCTCAGGTATATACTCCAAACAACTCCCTTTAAACTTGCACAGATGTTGTTGGAAATGCTCAGCAGGTCATGCAACATCTGTGAAGAAAGTTCAGTTCAAGTTTCGGGTCTGGTCACCCTTCCTCAGATATGTTAACTCTAATTTCTTTTCACAGATGCTGCTAGACCTGCTGAGCTTTTCCAGAAACTTCTGTTTCTCTTCCTGGTTTACAGCATCTTCAGTTGGTTCGGTTTTCATATCCTTTAAACTTCCCATCTCTCTTCTAGAATTTGTCATTTCCTCCTTGGAAAAAAGATTCACATTTGTTTGGCCTCCCCTACCCTGGGAAAAATGAAACCATGACTAGTCACCCTATCATTGCTCCTCATAATTTTATAAAGTTCGATAAAGCCACCTAAAATGTCCAGTGCTGCAGGGAAATAGCCTCAGCCTATTCAGCCGCTCCCTTTGGTTCAAATGTTCCAATACTGGCAACACCCTAGTAAAACGTTTCTGAACTCTTGCAAGTTTCCCAACAACTTTCCTGTAACAGGGATTCTGGAATTGAAAGCTGTCTGGGGATTCCAAAAGTGGCCGAGCCAATAAACTGTACAACCGAAACATGATCTCCCAACTCCTATCCTCAATGCACTGCCCAATAACAGCTAGCATACCGCTCACCACCTTCACCGACCTGTCTACCTTCAACCACACTTTCAAGGAACTATCAACCCACACTTCACGGTCTGTTTGTCTGTCAACACTTCCCAGGAACTTGTCATTAAGAGGTTGAGTCCTATTCTGGTAAAATCTTTCTGAAATCACGGAGACCACAATTGAATACAGTGTTCTAAAACTGGCCTCCCCAATGCCCTACTCAGCCACAACGTGCCCTCCTAATCCCTATACTCAGTGACAGAATCCCTACAGTGTGGAAGCAGGCCTTTCGGCCCATGAGACCATACTAACCATCGGAACAGCATTCCACCCTAACTCTGTAACCTACCATTACCCAAAGCTCATCCAGCTAACCTGCATGGCTTTGGATTTGTGGGAGGAAATTAAGAGCACCCAGAGGAAGCCCACGCAGACACACAGGGAGAATGTGTAAACACCACACACAGTGGAATCGAACCAGAGTACATTTATTGATCAGCACATTCCATTCAATGTTCGTGTCCCAAAATGACACGTTAACCACCTGATCTCCCTTGAAATTCTACTTTCCAAGAACGATACAGTTATTCTGAGCCCTTCAGACAGAATTAAGGTGAGGAGGAGAAAACAGGAACAGGGTTGAGTTTTAGATCTATAAAATAGCTCTTTATCTTCCCCCTCTCTTCCCCCCCCCCCACTATGTCCATCCCCCCCGTTAGCCTGTCCCTACACTCCACCCTGTCGACCTGTTCCCCCTGCCACCGCCCCGTTCCCCCTGCCTGTTCCCCTCCTCTCATCCCACTTTTTGTCCCCACCCGTCTCTGTGCCACCCCTCTCTGTTCCACCCTCTCTTTCCCCACCCACTTCAGTCTCACCCCTCTCGATCCACCCACCCCCTGTCTGCCTACCCTCCCTCCCAGTCCCCTAGTTCTGTACTCCCCCACTGCAGGGCAAATATCTTGTCTATTTACCCTCTCCATGCCCAGCCTGATTTTAAAAATCTCTTTCTGGTCACCATTCAGCCTCTGACGGTCCAGGGAAAACAGTCTATCCAACCCTGGCAACATGCTATAATTCTTTTCTGAACTCCTTTAAGTTTAAGAACATCCATCTGATAGAAGGAGAACAGAATTATATGGAATATTGATTCAGCAACTTTTGCAATGTCCTGTACAGCCGCAATATGACCTCCCAACCCCTATACTCAATGCTCTGACCATTAAAGACAAGCAGACCAACTGTGGCCTTCACTATCCTGTCTACTTGCTACTCTACTGTCAAGGAACTATGAACCTACAGTCCAAGGACTCTTTGTTTAGCAGCACTCCCCAGGAACTTACTATTAACTGTTTAAGTCCTGCTAAACTTTGCTTTTCCAAAATGCAGCAGCTCGCATTTTTCTAAACCGAACCCCTCAGCCCATTCACCCGTCTGATCCAGATCCTCTTGTACTCTGAGGTAATCTTTTTCACTATCTACTACCCCTCCCATTTTGGTGTCATCTGCAAACTCACTTACAATACCTCTTAGGTTCACATGCAAATCATTGATATAAATGATGAAAAGTAGTGGATCCAGCACCGATCCTTGTGACACTCCACTGGTCACAGGCCTCCAGCCTGAAAAGCCCCCTCTGCCTTCTACCTTCGGGCCAGTTCTGTACTCCATGCGATCTAACCTTGCTGACCAGTCTCCCATGAGGAACCTTGTCAAACACGTTACTGAAGTCCATGTAGATCATGTCCATGCTCTGACCTCAGCAATCCTCTTTGTTACTTCTTCAAAAAAACTGAGTCAAATTCATGAGATATGATGTCCCATGCACAAGGCTGTTATTTGTATCCAGGATTTAACTCTGTACATTGGGGTCTGCATTGCCCAGTTATAGGTGTTAACATTCTGGATGAAGTTCAAGTACGCCAGCATTTTGTCAGTGAGTCTGTATTGAGTCTTGTTAATGTCACCAACACAGGTGAGTTCCTTTTGAAAGGTAGTCCCTGTATCCCTTGCCCACCAGGAAATAGTGGAAGTGTCCTTACCTCTGGACTAGGAGGATCAGGCTCAGAGTTGAGAAACAGCATCTTTGAAGAGGCTGATTAGTAAAACAGCCCAAGCCACCAGGCCATACTGTCTCCCAGCTGTCCCTGCCTGAGCCTCCAAACAGTACCTTCCTGTAGTTTCTCTCCTGTCAGACTCTCCCATTGCTCAGTTTGTCCAGGATCCCCTCCTGCTGCTGCACTGATCCTGTCCCTCACTGACCTGTCCATCCCCCAGGGTTCACCACATTCATTCACTGTTCACAATCCCATTGTCCCTGTCCTTCAGCCCCATCCCCTCCCATCGATAGAGACGGCTCAGTGGTTAGCACTGCTGCCTCACAGCACCAGGTACCCGGGTTCGATTCCGGCCACGGGCGACTGTCTGTGTGGTGTTTGCGCATTCGCCCAGTGTCTGAGCGGGTTTCCTCCGGGTGCTCCGGTTTCCTCCCACAATCCAAAGACGTGCAGGGCAGGTGAATTGGCCATTCTAAATTGCCCATAGTATTAGTTACATTAGTTAGGGGGAATGGGTCTGTGTAAGTTACTGTTTGGAGGGTCAGTGAGGACTTGTTTGGCCGAAGGGCCTGTTTCCATACTGTAGGGATTCTCATATATTGGGCAGCAGCTGCTGTCAATCACCCGGACTCCTGTATGATCGGGAGCACGTGCTGTAGGAGGGGAGACAAGTGCACGGGCGCAGTGCTGGCCAATTGTGGGACTATGTGCAGCATAGGTCAGTGCCTGGGAAGGAGGCTGTGGGTGTGAGGGATTAATCTATCATTAGCAGCTTCATCCCTCTGGGAGCAGGACCCAGAGGAATGGCCCTTCTCTTGCTACCCTGACATGTGATCAGACTATCACTGGTGCAGCGTTTTGCAGAAAGTTATCAGAACTCTTTTGTGAAGATTCAGGGTTGTTATGGAAAGGGACAAGGATGGGCCTGCAATTAGAATTCTAATTTGGCTCATTTTAGTCAGATGGGTTTTGGCCGGAGTGTGCAGGATGGTTCTCATCAGGAGCTTGGAAACTGAATTCGAAGAGAGTGTGTGTGGGAACTGGGTTTGGAGGAAAGGAGTGGGGGGATTGGTTTGGATTTCAGTTCAAAGAAGAGAGAAACTGTGAGACTGAGGTTTAAAGCTTTGGGGGAACAAGGAAACTACAGTTTAATACTACAATTGTCTTTTGAATTTCCATCCTGTATTAACAGTGGTAACTTGTGTGCTCTGTTGTATGGTACTGAAAGGGTGGATTTGCGGATGAGAAATTCAAATTGAACTTCATGTTCAGATCTGATAGTTACTTGATCCGTGCTGATCAGAATATCATTGGCCTTTTCATCTGGAAGGAACGGTGTGCATTCTGTCCGTGGGGGAATATTTCAAATCTCAGTGTGACTGGAAAAGTACTGAGACACAGCCAAGTCCATGTCAGCGTGGTGAGTGTGGAGAGAGATTTCATTTGTTTTTTAAATTCTGAAAAATCATGGCACATTTCCCAGGAGCAATGAAGCCACAACTTTGCTTTGTAGAAGGACAAGTCTTTAATTAACCAGGCAACCAGAAAGACACCAGGATACCTGCACCATGGGGAACACTATGAAAACGGGATTGTTGTAAAGGGGTTCATTCTCGATCATGGATTGTAATCCATTGGCATTGTCCCGTCGGTTCCAGCCCCGCGGGGAAATACTGGAAATATGATGAATGTAATGGAGGTTTCTGTTATTAAACTGTAAAAAGTGCAGAACAATTTACAAGGATGTTGCCAGGGCTCAGGGGCCTGAGTTATAGGGAGAGGTTGGACAAGCGAGGATTTTATGTTTAGAGCAGAGGAAACTGTGGGGGTTCTTTTCTAGAAGTGTATAAGACCATGAGAGGCATGGATAAGGTGAATGCACTCAGTCTTCTTCCCAGGAACTCAAGGATTGGACGGCTTGATTGGATCAGTTTAAGGTTAGAGGAGAAAGAGTAAAAGGGAAGCTGAGGGGCAACTGTTTTACACAGAGGGTGGAATGTATATGGAAGGAGCTGCCAGTGGAAGTCGTTCAGGCAGGAACACTCACAACAGGTAAAAGGCATTTGGACAAATACATGGATAGGAAAGGGTCAGAAGCAAATGGGCCAAGTGCAGGGAAATGGGGTTAGCGTGGATCGTCATTCTGGTCGGCTTGGGCCAAAAGGCCTGTCTCTGCTGTCAGATTCTATGACTCTTAAGTGCATTTGCTATTTCTCCCCCTAACTCTGTTGGTATCCTGGGATGTATTCCATCAGGGCAATGAGACTTGTCTACCTTTAGCTCCATTAACTTGCCCAGCTCTAAGTCTTTCACGATAATGGTTATTATCTCGGTCCTCACCATCCTTAGTCTCCTTGTCAATTACTGCCATACTCTTCGTATCCTCCACTGTGAAGACTGACTGCTGTGTCCTCATATTCCTGAACCCTGCTGGATAGGAATAACTAGGTACAGAACTCTGAGAGGTTTTCTTTGAGTCTTTATTGATGAAACATGGCAGTTACATGGATAGTGTACATACAAAACACCTCCAGGAAGCATCGTAACTCCCCGCCTGTCCGATGTGCCGCTCCCACTCTTATACCTTTATAGTTTGGGACTTTGAATGGAGACTGTCTCTCAGTATTATCTCCATGGCAACGCTAGTTAGAAAGTCTAATTCAGTTCAGCACTTTGTGGTTAAACCACACACACCTCCCCCACGCCCCCGTGCCTCCCTCAAGTATCTGACAGGCGGTTCAGTTTCAGTGGGGCTGTCTGTCGGGATTCTGATGTGGAGGAGCCGGTGGTGGGGTGGACAAAGTTAAAAACCACACAACACCAGGTTATTGTCCAACAGGATTATTTGGAAGTACAAGCTTTTGGAGTGTGCTGTGATTTTTAACTTGATCAGGATTATCTCTATGGTAACAGTTAAGTGCTTCAACAATTAGAGGCCATATGTTCCCCAAACAATATGTTCCCCTCTAGCAGTGTAAACTGTTATTCCAGCCCTGGGGATAGCTATTAATCACTCTTCTCCCCCAATCCCATCTCGCTTTCTGTTGATCTTTAAAGTTTTTCTAATCTCCTTGGTCTTTGCCAATTTGTATGCATTCTATTTCAGTTTGATAGACTCTCTTCCTGAACCACCCATGGCAGATTATTCCTTTTCCTACAGCTTCCTTTTCCCTGATGTATACTTTGGCTGAGCACTTCAAAAAATTTATTTGATATTCCCGCACTGTCCGTCAACTTTCCCACCATAAAGTCTTTGTTTCCAGTCTACATTAGCCAACTCCTGCCTCATCCTATTGTAGTCTCCTTTTGTTTAAGCACTGGATCTTGGGATTGGATTCCATCTTCCAACTTTCCATCTTTGTTCTAAGGTCAACCAGACTTATCAGAATTCTTTTATCAGATTACGAGGGGAGACGGTGTTTCCTGGGTGTTTTGGTTTTCATTGTCAGTGACCTTGGATTTGTAATAAAGTACAGGATGGATATTCACAACAACGTACTCTGGACACTGCGAATGTACGACGCAATCTAAAACCATAAATCACTGTCTCCCCTCAGTTTAAAATTGCAAAATCATTATCTCCTACACACTTCCTCACTATCTAAGATTGGAATGCTAATCCACCTGACTAACTGTCATTTTCCAAAAATCTCCTTTGGTGAAGGTGGTGATTTTTGGATTCAGCTTTCCAGTTATTACCGTCTCTCCAAGGACACCCTGCTTTATCCTCAATCATAGAATAGCCTTTATCCTCAATCATAGAATAGCCTTTATCCTCAATCGTAGAATAGCCCTTATCCTCAATCATAGAATAGCCCTTATCCTCAATCATAGAATAGAATCCCGACAGTGTGGCAGGAGATCATTAGCCCATCAAACCCCACCAACCATCCAAAGAACATTACACCTGGAGCACTCCATCCCTGTAACACTGCATTTCCCATGGCTGATCCACTGAGTCTGCACAATCATGGAGACTGTGGACAAGTCCACACCAACCCGCCGAAGTGCAACCTACCCATACCCCTACATTTACCCCTTACCGAACACTACATGCACACACAGAAACACAAAAGGCAGCATGTGTACCTGAGTTGAATGAACCTGGACTTAGGAAAATGTGACAACAATCACAACTAGTTAGAATTACAGAATCCCTTAGGCGCACAAAGAGACTATTTGGTCCATCGAGTCTGCAATGACCTGCTGTCCCACCCTACCTCCATAACTCCACATTTAGCATGGCTAACCCAACCCACCTTACCTACACACTACAGGACTTGTTAGCACGGCCAATCCATCAAACTGGCACATCTGTGGGAGGGGTCACATATTATGTCTAAGTGCTCAGGATTGTGGATGAAGGCTCACAAATACTGGAGTCTGACGCAAATCCTCTTTTTTTTCTTTTCAAAATAAAATCTGGGGGAAATTGCAGCCAGACAGATTTCCAATTATCTCATGAAGAGAATTCAAAACTCGTGCCCCTGACCCAGGGTGCGCAGTGAAGTCACAGAGGTCTGGAAACCATCACAAATGTAACAAGTTGAGAGCAAGGTGGGGGCGAGACAAGGACAAAAAGACAGTCTGTCACACGGGGCAACGCAGGAGAGATTAAATTGTAGAAATGGTAGTCCCTCAAGGCCATGGGGAATGGAGTTAGGGCTGGGAAAGAAACCAGGAAACAAGGTGAGCAGCTGTCAAAGAAATACATTGAAAAAACAGATTATAACAACATAGAGGGCAGAGTACACAGTCTGAAATTGTTGCTCTCATTGGTGAGTACAGAACGCTGTAAAGCCTGGGTCATTCTATTACAGCCAACACATGCAGGATAGACCAAGTGGCCTCGATCTGTGCTGTAACTTTCTGATAAATGTATTCTGACATTTGGAATTCAGGTCGGATGATGTTCATAAATTCTCAAATTGGTCTTGAGTTTAATATTCTGGAGAAATGTTAAATCAATCACAATGATCCCATTCTGCAGACTTTAGTCCACAGCCCTGCATGTTCCAGCATCTCAGTTACATCCATGTCCTTTTATTCTAATGTGATGCTGGTTACTGCCTCTGCCAGTCCATCAATGAGTTCCTGCTCCCCACCATCTCCGAGTGAAATGAATTCTCTCCTCCCCTTCTTTCTGAGAATTAGTTTCAATCTAAATCCTCCAGTTTCTGACCTCTCAGTTAATGAATAGCTCCTTCCTATCCACTCGATCTGGATTCCTCAGCATTTTATCACTTCAACTAAATCTCAGCTTATCCTCCTTGGAAATCATCCCCAGCCTATCCAACCTTTCCTCAGAGCAGAAATTTCCCAATTGTAGAAACATTCTGATCAATCTCCTCTGTACCCTCTCTGGTGTGATCACATCAACCCTGGAATAAGGGGATCAGAAGTGTGTGCAGTACTTGAACCGCAGTCAAACAAGTGTTCCTGACATTTCCCATGTCACCTCTGTGTTCTTGTGGTTGTCACTCACACAAGAAGTGTCCTGGTTTTCCCACATGGAACTGGATGTGCACTCCATGGGGCTGGGATTCCCTACCATGTGTCTATTTGTTAACTAATCCTAAATTAACATCAGATTAAAACAAGATTATCTGCTACCCACCAATCAACTTCTTCCATTATACTCAAGCCACCATATTTTTTTAAATCTCTTTAAAATTATTACTATCTAAATGCAACAGGCTTTAATTTGCTGATCAAGTATTCAGATGTCTCCACTGTTACAGTCAATTGAAGATTATCTTTAGTTTCAGCTACGTTTGGTGAATTGAACACTGATTGTAAATATATGAATATCAAACGGACTTGAGTTTTACGGTAATTAATCCAGTCTGACATAACTTGTTGGTTAATATCTTGAAGAGGCCTGTCCTCAGAACTCCAGCTGTGCTCTGACTTCATTCACAACTGGATTTGGTTGGACTGCAGATCTTAGATCTGTTCTGTTGTTTCCCGGATTGCTTCACTCTGTCTATCACTTGCTGCTTATGCTGTTATGCACACAAGTAGTCTTCTTTGGTAACTTCATCAGGTTAACACCCCATTTTTAGGTATTCATGCTGCTGTTACTGACATGCCCTCCTGAATTCTCTCAGCTGAATGAGGATTGATACTCTGGTTTGATGGTAAGAGGTAAGTTGGGGGATATGCTTTGCCGTGATTCTGTAAGTTTTGTTGGAGTACAATTCGACTGCTGCTGGTGGAAGGAAAGAGCTAAACTCTTACACTGTTGGCCCCCTATACTACATGCAGTTTCATGAAAACTGATAGACCAAGACATGAAATACGAGCAACACTGTACAATGATGCAGGATCACAACTGCAGTAAGGGGAGTTTAAGATCCAACTTGACATAGGAGCAGGGAAAGAAGCAGCTGATCGGATTGTCTCACTCATAATCATAAAGAGACTCTATGAGTTTATTGTACTGTTGGAGGTGAGGATGGAGGAGGTTGGGGAGAAGGAGAGTTCTTCGACAAAAACTAATCTGCCTGAGAGTTGTGAGATAGAATCGATTGCTATGCATTTAACAGAAAGCTAATTGAAACTGGTTTTATCCCCAAAAGATAACAAGACTGATGATGCTTCTAATCATCATCAGAAACAAACCCCAGAATACATGCTTCGGAGATCGATGTCAACAGCCAACCAACATCCAACTCCTGCAATCATTGAGCAAACGTATGTGTGATTACCCAGTTCTGATGAACCAGACAATCACTGTTCACTCTGTGCAGATGGACAGCGATGTGGGGAAGTCTTGGCCGCGTGGTATTGTCGTGAGACAGTTAATCTAAATACAGGGACAGCCTGTATTGAACTGAGTAGGAACACTGAGAAGATTTACCGAAATGACAACTTAATCGGTGACCAGAGCAAGTTAAGTAAGTCCAAATAAAATGCATTATCGCACAGAAAGAGGCCCATCAAATCCACGCTGGCTCTCTGTTGCAGAATCCAATATTCTCATTCCCATATGTACCTCAAACTCTGCAAGTTTATTTCCCTCAGAACTGTTCTAATTGTTTATATCAATCATTGATCTTCTCTCTTTGTACCACCATAATAGGCAACATGTTCTGCATATTTCCAGCCAATACAGTCAGCAGAAACACTTGCTCATCTCCCGCTGTCTCAAAACCTTACACCTGACCTTAACTCTTGTGCCATCGCCTATCGAATGCAGATATTTTTATCTGCTATATCTAGGTCTGTTATAATCTTATACAGCTCTATCAAAAATATATCCAACTTCTTCACTTCAAAGAAAATTGCAATTTCTTCAAATCAATCCAGTGACGGCATTTTCTTCATCAGTGAACCACTCCAGTAAGTCTGTACGCCACCGTCTGAAGATCACTCATATTCTTCGTTGTTGATGCCTATTTTGTTCCACAAATCCAGACGATGCAAGTTTTCTGCACAACAGCAGTAGCTTTATTATTGGACAGCCGGCGAGAGTTTCAAAGTGTCTCTAAAGTAGCTGAGTGTCTACTTGTAGAGACTCTTCTTCACAAATCTCTGCCTTTCCCACAGAGACAGTATATTTAATAGGAATTAGACAAAGGCATATCAGTGCAGAACAGGCCCTTCGGCCCTCAATATTGCGCCGACCTGTGGAATTTTCTCAACACGTCCCCCTGCACTATCCCAAAATCATCCATGAGCTTATCTAAGGATTGTTTAAAACTCCCTAATGTGGCTGAGTTGACTACTTTAGCTGGTAGGGCATTCCACACACTTACCACACACTCTGTGTAAAGAATTTGCCTCTGACATCTGTCTTAAATCTATCACCCCTCAATTTGTAATTGTGCCCTCTTGTGCAAGCTGTCGTCAACATCCTAAGAAAAAGACTATGCCTGTCTACCTTATGTAATCCTCTGATCATCTTGTATGTCTCTATCAAATTCCCCCCTTAGCCACCTTCTTTCCAATGAGAACAGATCCAAGTCTCTCAGCCTTTCCTCATAAGAACTTCCCTCCACACCAGGCATGATCCTGATAAATCTCCTCTGCACCTTTTCCAATGCTTCCACATCCTTTTTGTAATGGTGCAACCAGAACTGTACACAATATTAAAACTGTGGCCACACCAGCATTTTGTATAGTTGCAGCATGATATTGTGGTTCCAGAACTCAATCCCTCTACCAATGAAACCTAACACACCGTATGCCGCCTTAACATCACTATCCACCTTGGTGGCAACTTTCAGGGATCTATGTACATGGACTCCAACATCCCTCTGCATACCCACACTACCAAGAATCTTTCCATTGACCCAGTACTCTGCCTTCCTGTTATTCTTCTGAAAGTGCATCACCTCACATTTAGCTGCATTGAACTACACTTGCACCTCTCAGCCCAATTCTGCAGTTTATCTAAATCCACCTGTAACATTCTTCCAAACTGTCTACTACTCCACAGACTTTAGTGTTGAATGCAAATTTACTAATCCATCCACCTATGCCTGCGTCTAAGTCATTTATAAAAATGACAAACAGCAGTGGTCCCAAAACAGATCCTTGTGGAACACCACAAGTAACTGGACTCCAGACTGAATATTTTCCATCACCCACCACTCGCTGCCTTCTTTCAGAAAGCCAGTTTCTAATCCAAACTGCGAAATCACCCTCAACTCCATGCCTCTGCATTTTCTCCATCGGCCTACCATGTGGAACCTTATCAAAGGCTTTACTGAAGTCCATGTATACCACGTCAACTGCCCTCGTCTCATCTAAATGCTTGGTCACCTTCTCAAAAAACTCAGAGGCTTGTGAGACACAACCTGCCCTTGACGAAACCATGTTGACTATATAAAATTAAATTGTTGCTTGTTTGATGATTCTAACTGTTATCTCTTATAATCCTTTCCAAAATCTTTCCTACAATGGAAATAAGGCTCACTGGTCTATAATTACCTGGGTCATCTCTGCTGCCCTTCTTGAACAAGGGCACAACATTTGCAATCCTCCAGTCCTCGGGAACTAAACCCATAGACAATGATGACTCAAATATCAAAGCCAAAGGCTCTGCTTTCTCCTCCCTCGTTTCCCAGAGAATCCACGGATAAACCCCATTCGGCCTGGGAACTTGTCTACTTTCACTCCTTCTAGAATTGATAACACCTGTGCGTAACACACCACAATCCTTTCTCGTCTAATATCTCGTACCTCATTTTTGTCCTCTACAATATTCTCCTTTTCCTGTGTAAACACTTATGAGAAATATTCTCCGATCTCTGCAGGGTCCACACTCAACTTCCCACTTCTGTCTTTGATTAGCCTTATTCCTACCCTAATCACCCTTTTATTCTTCTAATAAGCACGAGCCATAGACCTCCAGCCAGCAACATGCCCCTGCACAACTGTTGCTGTGAGAAATAGCAAAGAGGAGCCTTGAGTTCTGTGTTGAGCAGCATGACCAATGTTTATTCAGAGCTCCTTACAAATACATGATGGGAGAGGTCCCTCTCTGGCTCCCCCAGGTAAGTCCAGCATTTTGATGTGTTTACTTCATATGTTCCAGTAATATTTTTCCCCCTGACCTGAACTCCAGGGTTTGGAATGTCAGCTCGGATATTTCCACGTTTCCTTTCCCAGTCTCTGATTCTCTCAGCTCATGCAGCTGCTTTGCCAGTTCTTTCACAAATAGTTTAACCCTATCCTTGTCATTGCACATCTCCGGCTCTCCCACTACTACACATCTCCGGCCCTCCCACTACCATACCCTGTGGCATCTGCATAGTTCATCCAGTCACTAATTCAAAGGGGGACAGTCCCGTCCGCTTTGCTGGAGTTGTCCTCAGTTTCATTAGGCTGGTGGGGAGTACTCTAACCCATCGCTGTCCTGTCTCTGAGAGAGCCTTAGTCAGACTAGCTTTCAGTGTCTGCGTCATTCCTTCTACTGTCCCAGAGCTCTGGGGGTGGTATGGGGGATGGGATTTCTGTTCAGTACCAAACAGGGCACATAGCTCTTTAGCTATGTTCCCTGTAACATTTGTCCCTGGTCAGAATCTGCAGGGGAATGCTTCCACCCACTGAGTAAACCTATTTATTGAAACCCAGCAGGATTTCCTTCCCTGGGATTGGGATGTGTGTGTGTAAAATCCATTTGTAATTGTTCCCATGGGCCCCTGGGTCCCTGCTGCTGCCTCCATTTTATTGCTTTCCCTGGCTCACACTGTGAATAGACTACGCACCTTCGACAAAACCTTGCTGTATTTGTCCCTGTTCCAGGCAAGGATTGTCGTGGATCATCTGATATTGCATTTTATCCTCCCCAATATGGGCCAGCCCATGATATGTTTTAATAATGTTTGTCTTATACAGTGGAGTGGCACTGCTGGATCATCCAGACTCTGTTGTGTCCTATTACTGCCCCACCCTTTTCCCATTCCTGTTTCTCCTGTTGTGGGACTGTTTCTGGGAATATCATTAAACCTTCCTCTCTCACTTCTGTAGCTGCGGCCATTGCCATCTCCTCAAATGTCTGCACTGTTTCAGTCAGTATTTCACATCTAAGATTATTAAAGGATTGGACACTCTGGAGGCAGGAAGCATGTTTCCGATGATGGGTGAGTCTTGAACCAGAGGACACAGATTAAAATAAGGGGTAGGCCACTTAGAACAGAGTTGAGGAGAAACTTCTTCACCTAGAGAATGGTGGGTGTGTGGAATGCTCTGCCCCAGAAGGCTGTGGAGGCCAAGTCTCTGGATGCTTTCAAGAAAGAATTGGATTGAGTTATTAAGGATAGTGGAATCAAGGGTTATGGGGATAAGGCAGAAGCAGGATACTGATTGAGGATGATCAGTCATCATCATAATGAATGGTGGTGCTGTTTCGAAGGGCAGAAGGGCCTACTCCTGCACCTATTGTCTATTATTTGGTTTTCAGCATCTGCAGTCATTGTTTTTACCTTGTTGATTTTAACCCTACTGCGAATCCTCTGGCAAGGATGCCTGCCTTGAAGAGGTTTTCCTCCTCTCTCTACAAGAATCTCAGGGAGTCCCTCTCCCACTGCAACTCAGTAACTGTCTCCTTGACTTGTCCGGACTTGTCCTACCTGCCTATCTTCTTTTCCACCTATCCACTCCACCCTCTCCTCCTTGACCTATCACCTTCATCTCCTCCCCCACTCACCCATTGTAGTCTATGCTACTTTCTCCTCACCCCCACCCTCCTCTAGCTTATCTCTCCACGCTTCAGGCTCACTGCCTTTATTCCTAATGAAGGGCTTTTGCCCGAAACGTCGATTTCGCTGCTCGTTGAATGCTGCCTGAACTGCTGTGCTCTTCCAGCACCAATAATCCAGTATTTGGTTTTCAGCATCTGCCGTCATTGTTTTTACCTTGTTGATTTGAATCCCCTGTTTATTGTCTATTCACCTGCCTTACCCACATACTCACTGCTCCGTTGGTGTGAGGTCTCTACTTTCCTGTGAGATATAATTATCATTATTGCTGCTTCACTGGGAAAGTTAGCTGCTTCCACTAACTCTCTGACCTGTCCTTCATGCTCTACGTGCACACAGACAGGGAGATGTACCCTCACTGAGCCCAGGCCATCAAAAGGTCATGAACTATACCAAAGGCATGCTGTCTGTCTGTGGATATGCTGACTGCCTGACCCCTGGCTAATGTCCGCGCTTCTGTCAGGGCTCGTGATGGTTCTGCCATTTCTGGGTAATTCTCCACAAAAGTCCTCCAAAAATTAAACAATCCTAAAGTTTGCCTTATCCCCTTCACGGTGTGCGGGTAGATAGTTTTGAAGTCATGGTCTTTCGTTCCACTGGGATTGTCCCCCTCCCTTCCTGATTTGATCTTCCTGATGTGATGTCCCCGGTACATCTCTCCCGACCTTCCCACTCTCTGTGGGTTAATTTTAAGCCTGGCCTGCCTGACCTGACCCAATACTCTGTGTAATATCCGGATATGTTCTTTCTCTCCAACTGGGGTAATGAGGTGTTGGTAAGATTAAATCGACGAACTCCATCAGCCATGTATCGGTGGGATATACTGGAATATTATGAGGTCCCTGAGGTAACTGGATCCAGGTCTACTGCTTTCCTCAAACAGTAAATACTAGCTTTTTCTGACCGTTCTAGGTCCACAGGAACCCATTCACAATATCAAGGGCTGAGACTGTATCCTGTTGCAATTTTAATCCATGAAATAAAGTGGAGTGGTTCACTACTGTAGGATACTCTTTTGTGGGGGATTTACTGAGGGAGGTATAATCAATAATGAGGTGGGATGAGCCGTTTGGCTTCTGTGAGTTCGTCTGGGATACTGTTGGTCTGACTATTCCCTGCTTCTCTCAATCTGTTACTGTCACAATTATTGCCTCCTCAGCCCCAGCTTTAATGGGATCCGGTTTGTGTGGGGAGTGAGAGGGCCCTCGATCTTTACAGGATCTACAGATATTAACCCACATTCCTGTTTGAGTTACCTGCTGTGCTGTTTGGGTCCTAGCTATAACTCCCCAGATTCTCTGACTGTTCCAGTCTCCCTGCAAGGTAACTACTCTGGAGAAGTTGCCTCTCCTTTGCTTCCTGTCCCGGGCCTGGCCAGATTGTTCCCATATTACAGTTTGTGCCTCTGCATCAATAGTTGCTCTGAACTGTTCTAAAATGGCAACTCCGAGAATGGTCCCTTCCTCAGTTTCACACTCCCATATTTGAATATATTTTGCCGTATCCATGATCTGCATTGGGACAGATTTATTTCATCCAGCTTCCTTGATTCCCTCTCCAACTGCTCTCATTTTAGTAATTGAGGGGTGAGGGGAAAATCTGTGTCAGTAACTGATATAGATGCTCCTTTTATTAATATTTGTTCTGCCGGTTCCCAAACACAGCGTCAATGAATATTCATGTTCCTACGTGAACACAGGCGCACACACAATGTGAACATCTATCTCCCTCTCTCTGCCTACGTTCCTTGTCTATGTGCCCTTTCCTGCTTCCCTTGTAACATTGTGAGTCTGGTTACCCTCCCTGTACTGCAGCTATTCCCCTGTGTTTCTGAGTTTGCCTCAGCTCTCATGGCCCAATTCAGAATGTGGTTAGAATGATCTCCCACTGGGAGTCCCATGTTTATGATTACAGTTAAATAGGGTCCCATGTCATCTTTTCAATACATCAAACCTATTTCATCATCACAGGTTGGGGTTTGGAAATCCCCCGTGGTCCTTACACACCTCAGGCTTCCTCTCTGTATGATCCTCGATAATACCCTTGGGTCCCTGAGCCACCAATGTTATTTTAGCCCATTCAGTCTGTCCCCTCCCCAGTGTGTCCCTGTAATATCTGTAAATGCCTGGAGGCACTCATCGGCTGTGCACTGGGGGGGGTTCGGCTCACACCCTCACCCTCTCATTGCAGAGACAGGTTCTGCTGTACAGGTGCGGGCACCTTGGCCTAAAAGATTTTGGCCTAACACCATCATCGGTGAGACTGTACCTCAACTAATTCATCCATATTCTCCCAATAAGGTCCATTATTACCATTTCTCTATCAGGCTGGGTGTTCATTCACCAACATCTATCGTACAGCCAGATAAATGGTTCAGTTTGGTTTCTATCAGTTCCCTTTCTTGTCCCCCTCCTGTCTGTCCAAGTTTGAGCTTTGATGCCCAGCGGTGCCATAGACACGGCCTTCTGGGCCTTATAGGGCGGTGGGTCATCCCACCCATTGTCGTCCCTCTGTCCATACGTGGGCGCTTTGTCATCTAACCCGTTCCAGTCAGTGTCACCATCCTCACTGCCTTCTGAGGAGAGCGGGGCACTAGGTACCTCCCCCAACTGTAACTACCACCTGGCCCTTTGGCTTTAAGGCCTCACGTCTGAGAGCCACCACCTTCACTTGTTCCTGTTTCCAATAATAATGTAACATATTCCGTCATTCCTGGAATAAAACAGAACAAAATGTGAATTTGGTTTTACTTGAAACGTTAATAATTTGACATTCACTTTACATATCTTTAAAGGTGAAAATTCTACTGTGATTATTTAAGTGAATTTAAAGTGATCATACATTGAAAATAACCCTCATAATCAACGATAATGAATGAACTGAATAATATGTGATTATTTGTACAAGTTCTTGCATTGAAAATTCAATTTTATTTAATGCTTGTCACCCATTACACCATGGGCATTGTTATTAGGGAATAAAGTAATGGAAGGATATCAGAGAAAATAAATAGACTTTAATTTTAGCTTCACTGCAATAATGGACCAAAACAAGATTTGGAAATATGGGTAAACTACATAACAAAGTTTCCAGTGTCATTATTGACATGAAAATTATTTTAGTTTGCAAGCTGTTTTGCACTAAGAATAATTGGAAATGAATTGTGTTTATGAATTGACCATTTAAAATATATTTTGAAGAGAATAATCAGATTTTTTTGGAGGAAATTAGGAAAGTAAATATATATGTATCCATTGGTATTAATAGTTTTAAAATGTTTAGAAGTTGACTGTGATTATTTGATTGAGAGAGGCTGCATGATTATAAAGATTAATTCACCTTTTTCATTGCATTGTTGGTTTCACTAGAATCTGTTGTGGTCTAAGCTCTTGTTGTGTCCAATGGACTATCACTAATTAACTTAATTAGCTTAATTAACCTGCGAGTCCCTGATCAGGTCTCCTTTGTCTGTAAGTCAGTCTGTAAGTGTGGGGCACACCTGCTTTTCTGAGGGGAAACAGAGATTCTTTTCAAAGGAAATAAGTGGCAGTTCTCGCTGAGAATGTTTTCTACCACACACCATAAGCAGGGAAGGGTTTTTCTGAAGAATTTCATTGTCTATCTATAAACTGATGGTACCTGTGTTTGTCAGTTTGTGGAGGATTCAGCCCCTTTGTTCTGAGCTGTTTTTATACAAGCAGTTGGTTCATTCTGTCTTTGCCAAGAATGTTGTTTACTTTCCTCTTTTACTGTGATTCTGCAGGTTAGAATATTCTGAGAGTCAATAATGTCCAATAACTGAACATTGAATGATTTTGACTCTAACAGAGCAGTGGCTTTGTTTTGAGCTCATTATTCACTTTCCATTTCCTGTTGTGTTGAATGTTACAGAAACAGGCTCTGAGCAATGTTTCCATTCACTTGTGTTGGAGTCACTGACAGCCACGTGGTCAGTCAGTTTCAGGCTGATGGATCAGTTTCTCTGTCCTATTAGATGGTGGTCACTTGCTCAGTTTCTGATGGCTCACCTGAGCGTCAGTCCATCAGCTGCTGAAACCCTGCATCAAGCATTTGTTCCCTCTCACAGTGAATAATCCAATACAGTCCCAGCTTGTCTCCCACATTCACCTCCACATACTCATGATCACCTCAGATTCTACTGTCTGTGTCCTTGCAGCAAGTTGTGTAAGACACCTATTTCATTTTTAACCTGATCGATATTATGTTCAGGAAGATTATTTCAAAATGTGGTTCACTGCTTTTAAACCTACCTGTGACTTCACCCTGTCCTCCCAGCGTAGTTCCACCCCTCCCTGGGGTATCTGCATTTATCCAATTCCAGCTCTGTGTCAGTGTTTCTTCTTTTATTCTCCTCCCTCTTGGTGGCTTTAGTTTCAGTTGCCTTGAACCTAAACTTGGTCATTCTCTTCCCCCATTTCCTTCAATTCTCCTCCATTCGATCAGCTCTCCTAATTTCTACCTGTTTGATCAAGGATTTGGTTTCCACCCTTATCGTTGCCGAACTGTTAATCCAGAGACCCAGGTAATATTCTGGGGACCCTGATTCAAATTCCATCACAGTAGATGTGGAATTTGATTTCAGTGCAAATCTAGAATTATAAGCCTTTTGATGAAATTATTCTCAATTGTGGGGCTATATCTGCGAAGGTCTTTAAACTTTCCTTACTCACTTCTGCAGTTACTGCCACTGCCTCTTCCCCAAACATCTGCCCTGTTTCAGTCAGTATTTCACTCGCCTTACCCACATACTTACTGCCCCATTGGTGTGGGGTTTCTACTACCCTGTGAGCTCTAATCTTCATTACTGCTGCTTCACTGGGAAAGTTAGCTGCTTCCACTAACTCTTTGACCTGTCCTTCATGCTCTACATGCCCCAGACAGGGTGATATACCCTCACCGAGCCCAGGCCAACACATGGTCATGAACAATACCAAAGACATGCTGACTGTACATGTTGACTCCTTAACCCCTGGCTAATGTCCGTGCTTCTGTCAGGGCTTGTGATGGTTCTGCCAATTCTGGAGAATTCTCCACAAAATTCCCACAATAATTAAACAATCCTAAAGTTTGCCTTAACCCCTTCATGGTGTGGGGGTGAATAGTTTTGAAATCATGGTCTGTCGTTCTGCTGGGATTGTCCCCTCTCCCTTCCTGATTTGATCTTCCTGATGTGATGTCCCAGGTACATCTCTCCCGAGCTTCCCACTCTCTGTGGGTTAATTTTAAGCCCGGCCTGCCTGATCTGACCCGTTATTCTGTTTAATATCTGGATATGTTCTTTCTCACCAACTGAGGTAATGAGGTGTAGGTAAGATCAATGTGACTAACTCCATCAGCCATATATCGGTGGGATATAGTGGAATATTGTGGGATCCCTGAGGTAACTGGATCCAGATGTACTGCTTTCCTCAGCCAGTAAATGCCAGCTTATTCTGGGATTCCAGGTGCACAGGTATGGACCAGAACCCATTCACAATATCAAGGGCTGAGAATATATCCTTTTGCGATTTCAATCCATTAAATACAGTGGTATGGTTCGCTAATGTCGGATACTCTTTAGTGGCGGATTTACTGAGGGAGGTATACTCAATAATGAGGTGGGATGAGCCGTCCGGCTTCTGTGAGTTAGTCTGGGATAGTGTCGGCCTGACTATTCACTGCTTCTGTCGATCTGTTACTGTCACAATTACTGCCTCCTGGCCCCAGCTTTGATGGCATTCTATTTGTGTGGGGAGTGAGAGGGCCCTTGATCTTTACGGGATCTACAGGTAATAAACCGCATTCCTGGTTGTGTTACCCACACTGCTGTTTGGGTCCTAGCTATACCTCCCCAGATTCACTGACTGTTCCAGTCTCTCTGCAAGGTAACTACTCTGGAGATGTCGCCTCTCCTTTGATTCCTGACCCGGGCCTGACCAGGTTGTTCCCATATTACAGTTTGTGTCTCTGCATCAATAGTTGGTCCTAACTGTTCGAAACTGACAACTCCCAGAATGGTCCCTTCCTCAGTTTCCCACCCCCATATCTGAATATATTTTGCCATATCCGTCATCTGCGTCAGGAGAGGTTCATTTCATCCAGCTTCCTCGATTCCCTCTCCAACTGCTCTCATTTTAGTAATTGAGGGGTGAGGGGCAAATCCGTGTCGGTAACTGATATAGATGCTCCTGTATTAATATTTGTTCTGCTGGTTCCCAAACACAGCGTCAATGAATATTCATGTTCCATAAGTGAACAGATGCACACACACAATGTGAACATCTATCTCCTTCTCTCTGCCTACGTTCCTTGGCTATGTGCCCTTTCCTGCTTCCCTTGTAACATTGTGAGTCTGGTTACCCTCCTTATACTGCAGCTATTCCCCTGTGTTTATGATTTTGCCTCAGCTCCCATGACCCAATTCAGAACGTGGTTAGAATTATCTCCCACTGGGAGTCCCATGTTTATAATTACAGTTAAATGGGGTCCCAGTTTAAAAACAACAAACTGATATCATCATCACAGGTTGGGGTTTGGTCATCCCCCATGGTCCTTACACACCTCAGGCTTCCTCTCTGTGTGATCCTCAATATTGACCTTGGGTCCCTGAGTCACCAAGGTTATTTTAGCCCATTCAGTCTGTCCCCTCCCCAGTGTTTTACTGTAATATCTGTAAATGCCTGGAGGCACTCATCGGCCATTCACTGGGGGGAACCGGCTCACACCCCCATAATCTCATTGCAGGGACAGGTTCTGATGTACACGTCAGGGTATCTTGGCCTGAGAGATTTTGGCCTAACACCATCATCGGTGAGACTGTACCTCTACTAATTCATCCATATTCTCCCAATAAGGTCCATTACTACCATTTCTCTATCAGGCTGGGTGTTCATTCACCAGCATCTGTCATTCAGCAGGTGAAATGTTCATGTTTGGTTTCTGTCAGTTCCCTTTGTTGCTCCCTACTGTCTGTCCAAGTTGACCTTTGATGCCCAGTGGTGCCATGGACCTGGCCTTCTGGGCATTACAGGGTGATGGGTGATCGCACCCATTGCCATCCCTCTGTCCATACATGGGTACTTAACCATCTAACCCGTTCCAGTCAGTGTCACCATCCTCACTGCCTTCTGACGACAGCGGGGCACTGGGTACCTTTCCCCCCCCCACCCACTGTAACTACCACCTGGCCCTTTAGCTTTAAGGCCTCACGTCTGAGAGCCACCACCTTCACTTGTTCCTCTTTCCCATAATAATGTAACACATCCTAGGACAGACAGACAGAGTCGTCATCTCTGGGTTTTTGCCGGTGCCACGTGACAGAGAGGCAAAGAATAGGGAGAGAGTGCAGTTGAACACGTGGCTGCAAGGATGGTGTAGGAGGGAGGGCTTCAGATATTTGGACAATTGGACTGCATTCTGGGGAAGGTGGGACCTGTATAAACAGGACGGGTTGCACCTGAACCAGAAGGGCACCAATATCCTGGGGGGTAGGTTTGCTAGCACTCTTCGGGGGGGTTTAAACTAATTTGTCAGGGGGATGGGATCCGGACTGGTAGTCCAGCAAGTAAGCTAGCTGTGTATCAGGATGTCCAAGACTGTAGGGAGGCTGTGGAGAAGGTAGCACTGACTGGGACTACTTGCGGACACAGAGATGGGCTCAAGTGCGTATACTTCAATGCAAGGAGTATCCGAAATAAGGTGGGTGAACTTAAGGCGTGGATCGGTACCTGGGACTACGATGTTGTGGCCATCACGGAAACATGGATAGATGAGGGACAGGAATGGCTGTTGGAGGTTCCTGGTTACAGATGTTTCAGTAAGATTAGGGAGGGTGGTAAAAAAGGAGGGGGGGTGGCATTGCTAATTAGAAATGGTATAACGGCTGCAGAAAGGAAGTTTGAGGGGGATCTGCCTCTGGAGGTAGAATGGGCTGAAGTCAGAAATAGGAAAGGTGCAGTCACCTTGTTGGGTGTTTATTATAGGCCCCCCAATAGCAGCAGAGATGTGGAGAAACAGATTGGGAAACAGATTTTGGAAAGGTGCAGAAGCCACAGGGTCGTAGTCATGGGCGACTTCAACTTCCCAAATATTGATTGGAAGCTCTTTAGATCAAATAGATTGAATGGGGCGGTGTTTGTGCAGTGTGTCCAGGAAGCTTTTCTAACGCAGTATGTAGATTGTCCAACCAGAGGGGAGGCCATATTGGATTTGGTACTCGGTAATGAACCGGGACAAGTGGTGGGCTTGTTAGTGGGTGAACATTTTGGTGATGGTGACCACAATTCTGTGACTTTCACCTTGGTTATGGAGAGAGATAGGTGCGCACAACAAGGAAGTTTTTACAATTGGGGGAAGGGAAATTACGATGCTGTAAGACAGGATTTGAGGAGCATACGTTGGGAGCATAGGCTGTCAGGGAAGGATGTGGTGGAAATGTGGAACTTTTTCAAGGAGCAGATACGACGTGTCCTTGATATGTATGTAACGATCAGGCAGGAAAGAAATGGTCGTGTGAGGGAGCCTTGGTTGACGAGGGAGGTTGAATGTCTAGTAAAGAGGAAGAAGGAGGCTTACATAAGGTTGAGGAAACAAGGTTCAGACAGAGCAGTGGAGGGATACAGGATAGCCAGAAGGGACCTGAAGAAAGGGATTAGGAGAGCTAAGAGAGGGCATGAAAAATCCCTGGCGGATAGGATCAAGGATCACCCCAAAGCATTCTATGCGTATGTGAGAAACATGAGAATGACGAGAACGAGGGTAGGTCCGATCAAGGACAGTGGTGGGAGACTGTGTATTGAGTCGGAAGAGATAGGAGAGGTCTTGAACAAGTACTTCTCTTCAGTATTTACGAACGAGAGGGACCGTATTGTTGAAGAGGAGAGTGTGAAACGGACTGATAAGCTAGAAGAGATACCTGTTAGGAAGGAAGATGTGTTGGACATTTTGAACAACTTGAGGATAGACAAGTCCCCCGGGCCTGACGGGATATATCCTAGGATTATGTGGGAAGCAAGAGAGGAAATTGCAGTACCGTGGGAAATGATCTTCTCGTCTTCACTGGCAACTGGGGTGGTACCACGGGACTGGAGAGTAGAGAATGTTGTGCCCCTGTTCAAAAAAGGGAATAGGGATAACCCCGGGAATTACAGGCCAGTTAGTCTTACTTCTGTGGTAGGCAAAGTAATGGAAAGGGGACTGAGGGATAGGATTTACGAGTATCTGGAAAGACACTGCTTGATTAGGGACAGCCAGCACGGATTTGTGAAGGGTAGGTCTTGCCTTACAAGTCTTATTGAATTCTTCGAGGAGGTGACCAAGCATGTGGATGAGGGTAGAGCAGTGGATGTAGTGTACATGGATTTTAGTAAGGCCTTTGATAAGGTTCCCCATGGTAGGCTTATGCGGAAAGTCAGGAGGCATGGGATAGAGGGAAATTTGGCCAATTGGATAGAAAACTGGCTAACCGGTCGAAGTCAGAGAGTGGTGGTAGATGGTAAATATTCAGCATGGAGTCCAGTTACAAGTGGAGTTCCGCAGGGATCAGTTCTGGGTCCTCTGCTGTTTGTAATTTTTATTAATGACTTAGATGAGGGAGTCGAAGGGTGGGTCAGTAAATTTGCAGGTGATACAAAGATAGGTGGAGTCGTGGACAGTGAGGAGGGCTGTTGTCGGCTGCAGAGGGACTTAGATATGATGGAGAGCTGGGCTGGGGAGTGGCAGATGGAGTTCAACCCTGCCAAGTGTGAGGTTGTCCATTTTGCAAGAACAAATAAGAATGCGGAATACATGGTTAATGGTAGGGTTCGTGGTCAGGTGGAGGAACAGAGGGATCTTGGGGTCTATGTACATAGATCTTTGAAGGTTGCCACTCAGGTGGATAGAGTTTGTAAGAAGGCCTATGGAGTATTATCGTTCATTAGCAGAGGGATTGAATCAAGAGTCGTGAGGTGATGTTGCAGCTGTACAGGACTTTGGTTAGGCCACATTTGGAGTACTGTGTGCAGTTCTGGTCGCCTCACTTTAGGAAAGATGTGGAAGCTTTGGAGAGGGTGCAGAGAAGATTTACCAGGATGTTGCCTGGAATGGAGAGTAGGTCGTACGAGGATAGGTTGAGAGTTCTCGGCCTTTTCTCGTTGGAACGGCGAAGGATGAGGGGTGACTTGATAGAGGTTTATAAAATGATCAGAGGAATAGATAGAGTAGACAGTCAGAAAATTTTTCCCCGGGTACAACAAAGTGTTACAAGGGGACATAAATTTAAGGTGAAGGGTGGAAGGTATAGGGGAGATGTCAGGGGTGGGTTCTTTACCCAGAGAGTGGTGGGGGCATGGAATGCGCTGCCCGTGGGAGTGGTAGAGTCAGATTCATTGGCGACCTTTAAGCGGCATTTGGATAGGTACATGGATGGGTGCTTAATCTAGGATAGAAGTTCGGCACAACATCGTGGGCCGAAGGGCCTGTTCTGTGCTGTATTGTTCTATGTTCTATGTTCTATCCTGTCATTCCTGGAATAAAACAGAGCAAAAAGTAAATTTGGTTTTACTTAAAATAAGAATAGTTTGACATTCACTCGACATATCTATAGAGGTGAGAATTGTACTGTGATTATTTAAGTGAATTTAATGTGATCATACTGTGAAAATAAACCTGATAATCAACGACAATGAATGAACTCAATAATATGTGATTATTTGTTCCAGTTCTTGCATTGAAAATTCAATTTTATTTTAATGCTTCTCCCCCATTACACCAAAAGCATTCTTATTAGGGAATATCAGAGAAAATAAATAGACTTTAATTTTAGCTTCACTGCAATAATTGACCAAAACAAGATTTGGAAATATGGGTAAACTACATAACAAAGTTTCCAGTGTCATTATTGACATGAAAACTATTTTAGTTTGCAAGTTGTTTTGCACTAAGAATAATTGGAAATGAATTGTGATGATGAATTGACCATTTAAAATATATTTTAAAGAGAATAGTCAGATATATTTTTTGGAGGAAATTAGGAAAGTAAATAAGTATGTATACATTGGTATTAATAGTTTTAAAATGTTTGGAAGTTGACTGGGATTATTTGATTGAGAGAGGCTGCATGGTTATAAAGACGAATTCACCTTTTTCATTGCATTGTTGGTTTCACTAGAATCTGTTGTGGTCTAAGCTCTTGGTGTGTGCAATGGACTGTCACTAACAGCTTAATTAACCTGCGAGTCCCTGATCAGGTTTCCTTTGTCTGTAATTCAGTCTGTAAGTGAGAGACACACCTGCTTTTCTGAGGGGAAACAGAGATTCTTTTCAAAGGAAATAAGTGACAGTTCTCACTGAGAATGGTGTCTACAACACACCATCAGCAGGGAAGGGTTTTTCTCACGAATTCCAATCTCTAGCTATAAATCTGATGGTACCTGTGTTTGTCAGTTTGTGGAGGATTCAGCCCCTTTGTTAGAGCTGTTTTTATACAAGCAGTTGGTTCATTCTGTCTTTGCCAAGAATGTTGTTTACTTTCCACTTTTACTGTGATTCTGCAGGTTAGAATAGTCTGAGAGTCAATAATGTTCAATAACTGAACATTGAAATGTTTAGACTCGAACAGAGCAGTGGCCTTGTTTTCAGCTCATTATTCACTTTCCATTTCCTGGTTGTGTTGAATGTTACAGAAACAGGCTCTGAGCAATGTTTCCATTCACTTGTGTTGGAGTCACTGACAGCCACATGATAGCCTGCATTTGTGTGGCATGTATGTTACTTGCCACCTGTAAGCCCAAGCCTGGATATTGTCCAGATCTTGTTGTATTTGGGCTTGGACTGCTTCAGTACCTGAGAAGTAAATTATTTATTAACACTAAATAGTCACGAGATTATGCAAATTCCTTTTACTATCAAATGTCATGGACTGTATCTTGTGGTCACTCTCATATTCACTTTCATTATCTTTCTATTTTCTTCTTAATTCAGACACAAATGTTTGAACATCGATCAGAATAAAATTACACAAATTAAAATCACATCACATGTTTCTACAAGTAAACTAATTGAATGAAATACTTTACTTCTGTATTGTCTGCATTTTGACAAAAAAGAATTCTCTTCAATAACTATTGAATGGCTCATTTATTGTCCTCAATCCATCAATCGAGGTATTATATTTCAGTCTTCAGTTTACCGACCTTAATGTACGTCTAATCAATATCAGAGCAAAGTGTTTTAAAATATTGAGTCAATTTATTTGTTCAGAATACAACATTTATTAGGAATTCACTATCCTTATAATAATTGCAGAATAATTTGTTTGTCTTTCTAACGTGTATCGTCAGACCCATATATTATTTTAATCCATATTATAATTTAATCCATTGAAACAATGCTATTGTTTTCAGGTCAACTATCCCACAATGGAACCAATCATTTTGCATCCAACTTTGTAAACTGACTTTTGCTCATTTGAATAATCACAGTAATCTCTGCTTTATGAATTCAGAAAACTGTAACGACTTTTCACTGCAATAATTCCTGTTCATGTCTGCACATTGCACAGTCATGTAGCAAAATTAAATTTCTCCTTCTTACCAGTGTACTGATAGATTTTTGAAAATCTAAGTGTTGCTAATACCTAATTAATGTTCAGTTCAGTAGGGGGTATAAATGTGTAATAATGGCTCAGTACAAGAAGTAATGTGAAGATATTGCAATGTACAAACTCACAATGATTGTGAATATCAATTTTTATTTTAACCATGGAAACACAGTTGAATTGATTAAATTATATTTCACTTCAATGCTCACATTCATTGTATTTCTAATCACAATAAGAGCAAACTATTTCATGTGACAAAATTATTTAAAATTCATGTCACTTAAAATTACCAATCACAGTGAAGTTTGAATTGTAGAATGCTAGACTGATACAGCACGGTAACAGGCCATTCAGCCTAACTTGGCATTCCGGCCAGGTTTCCTAAACTAAACTAGTCCCATTTCACTGTGTTTGTCCCATACCCCTTTGGACGTTTTCTATCCAATAAACTGTCCAAAAGTCTTTTAGATGTTGTAATTGTATCAGCCACTGCCCTTCCTCTCACAGCTCATCCCAATATGTGAAACACACTGTGTGGAAAAGTTGCCCCTCAGACCCCTTTTAAATCTTTCCCCCTCACCTTAAATATTATTTACACCGTAGAATCTTTAAGACTGCAAAGTTATTAAAAGTTGAGAGGTATTTAGAAGCAGTGTAATAACATTCATACTTTAATCAGTGATGTGAAGCAAATAAATTCAAGATGTTGTGATCATTATAATGAACAACAGTTACAAGTTGAGACAATGTTGGTTGAAAAGCAATTCAGTCGACACTTAGATATTTTCTAATCAACTCTGAGGTGTTTTGACACATCTCTGTTGAAGGTGGGAATTGAACCCATGGCTCCTGGTCTACTAGTACACACATTACCAGAGCCCTCCATAATATTCCCATGCAGGAAGGGCAGGACTATAATCACATACTTACTGTGTTTATTCACAGGGAAAACTGCTCTGATATTTATTGTTATAATTGGACTAGGATTGTATTACATAGTTCCAGTGTGTAATGGACCGATAAAAAGAATTAGTAATTTCTAATAATGATGGAACGAAGCAACAATGGTCTTAAATAAACATAAATCTCATGATAATCAAGTAAGTCAATTTGTTTGAAGCAGTTATTCATCTGCATAAATTAAAATTAACCTGCTTTTTAATGCACATGAATTGGAAATAAAGAATTAGTTATTCAATGTGACTACTCAGCGAAAAACAACTTACCTCATTTTCAAAAAAATGTGATTTCTAAGAATTCAAGATTTATTGTAAAACATTTGTTAATTCTGGTTTATTTACACAAGGAACATGTGAAATTTAAATAATGCTAAACATGAAAAATACTTAGCTCTTATTGTAATAATCAGAAATGTAGCAATGTTAGAATTGAAGTGAAATACAATCAATACAAGAACGTAAACAAAACTGTGGATGCTGTAAATCACAAACAAACTCAGTAATTGCTGGAAAATAACTCAGCAGGTCTGGCAGCATCTGTGGAGAGAGTTGGGCCCAGTGACCTTTCTTCAGACTGCACTCTTTCTTACAACCAATTCAATCCAGCTAAGATTCCACACTTAAAATTATTTTTGCTCAGATTAAGAGATTGTTAGAGTGCAATATTGTTTGTATCAGTTGATGTACTGAGACATAGTTCCACATATACAGCTGGAGATATTGGATTTCAACAATGATTACCAGTTAGATTTTGGTAATAATTAGTTTTAAAATGGCTGATAACAAATTTAAGAATGATGAGAAAACTCTTATTAAAATGTAATTGTGCAATATGTTGGAAAAAAATGAAATATTTATGTAAAAAATAGTTAGCAATCTCTTAATTGATAACACTGATTAATGATCCTTCCATTAATACGAGAATTCAAATGAAAGAGAATGAGAGAGTTAGAATGAGTGTTGGGTGAGAGAACTTTGGTTGATTGCAGGTGTGTTTACCTGGAAAGAATGTCAATATTTCATTATGATACTGGCTCTAATAAATAATGGATTGAACGAAAATGTTAATCTCATGATCGTGTGATAATTGAAATAACAATTAAATAATATTTAATGTGAGAACGCAACACTTAAAATGATACAATATTTTCAAAGCAGTTTGTACTGGATATTCATTAAGATCAATAAACTCAGAATTAAAATATTGGGTTATTTTTTTTAAAAATCACACTTTAGAAGATTATTCATCAGAATTATTCTGTCATTGAAAAAACCTCATTTCTTCAAGAATTCTGCATTTCCCTCATTTTCTGTCTTTTTTTCCACAGGGATCTGTACTGGAATCCTTCTGTTTGCGATGCAATTATATAGAAGTGACATGGATTAAAATCTAATTGGGTGAGTTAATAAATTTGCAGATGATATAACGTTCAGTGCAGTTGGGGACAATGTCGAGTGTTGTCAAATAATGCAGCAGGAAAAAGATAAATTGCAGATATGGGCAGAGTAATTAAAGGTGATGTTTAATCCATACAAGTGTGAGGTGTTTCACTTTGGAAGCTCAAATGTTTTAAAAAAAGTAGATAGTTAATGGCAGGACCCTGACAGCTTTATTATTCAAAGGGATCTTGGCGTTTAAGACCATGGCTCCCTAAAAGTGACCATGCAAGTAATTAGGTGGTTAGGAAGGCAAATGGCATGCTTGCCTTTATTGGTCAGGGAACTGGTTACAAGAGTCAGGAAGTCATGTTGTAACATTTTAACACTTTGGTTAAGGCATACTTAAAGTATTGTATTCACTTTTGTTCGCCATGTTCCAGGAAGGGTATGGAGGCTTTGGAGAGGGTACAGAGGGCGTTTACCAGGATGCTGCCTGGATTTGGAGAGGCGAGAAAAATTCAGATTGCTTTTTTGTGAAGTGGCAGAGACTGGGGGAAGACTTGATGGAAGTCTGTACAATCATTAGATAGTAGATAGGGTTGACGGTCAGAAAGTTTTTCCCAGAGTTGAAGCGTCAAAAACTATGTGACATGTGTTTAAGGTTAGGAGGGAAAGTTCAATGGGCATGTTAGGGGCAATTTGTTTTGTACACAGGGAGTGATTGGTGTCTGGAATGAACTTCCAGGGTTGGTGATGGAAGCAGATACATTAAGGCTCTTTAATGTTCATTTCGATAATTTGGAAGGATATGGACCAAGGGGAGGCAGAAGGGATGAGTTTATTTTACATTATGTTCAGCACAACCTTATGGGCCAAATGGCTCATTCCTGTGCTGCACAGATCTTTGAGAGAAAGCTAATGTCTATCTCACATGACAATTAATCTAATCAATATTTAGCCACTGGTGTCAGAAATAGGAAGGAAATAAGTAGATAACGAACTTGACTACAAACTAAAAATATAGTCAATTAAATTTACAGAGGTAATTTTTTGATATTTGTTCTGAATTATCAGATTAGCAACTTTGATGGCGATGTGTTTAAAATGTTTGCAGTTATTGATGTTCTGACCCAAAATTACCCTTGTTAAACTGAAGATTGGACCAGAAACCTGTTAGAAAACTTGAAAATATTCAGCAAGGTGAGATGCACATCATAATTTCTTACTGCCTATACTACAATAACAAAATCTTTCAGGTCTACACCAAAAAGCATTGATTTGCAGCCAATGCTCATTATAAATATCTGAATGCTACTCGTTTCAACAATCAAAGTAATCTCAGCCTCATCGATGAAGAGATATCTTAGACATTTCACTAATAATTACTGTTTATGTTGACACATTGCTCGTTCAAACATTAATGAGATTTCTCATTAATATTCAGTTCAATGATAGCATATTAATAATTTAGTTATGGTTAATATCTAATAATTGATCAATCCAGTAAGGGATATAAAGTGGAATTATGGCTCAGTACATTAACTGATGGAAAGATATTGTTGTGTTCACTCTCCCAATTATTGTGAATATCGATGTGTATTTTGATTTGATTTGATTTGATTTTTCTTCAACATGAAGATTTATTGTATTTCTGATCAAAGTAATAGTTAAATATTTTAAAGCTAAAATAAATTCAAATTTGTGACTTTTTTGTCAACAAGAAAAAAGAATTTACATGCGTATGTTTTCTTTATCAGTAAATTTTGAATTGTTGGAAGTTATACATGTGTGTAAGGAAGGGGAGCTGCCTACAGCTGAATAGTCACATTGAATATTTTTTTTTTGCGATTACATCCTGCTGCTAATCATTCTAGTTATCTTTTCATTTCAGGAAAAACTGCTTTAAACATATTCCACAGGTGTATTTTGCACGAATTTACAATAAGCGCATGGTATGTGTATTTATCTTTCTTTCAATTGCCATGATTTTAATTTTTAAGTAAGGGCATATGTGCTTAGTACCATATCACAGCAAACCCGTTTGGAAATATTGAATCACTTAATGTGTCAGTGTTCTAAAATAGATTACTAATTCATTGTTAGTCCAACAATCACACAGTAATTTAATTTAGGTTTTGTAACAAATATCGTGAGATTCACATTTTAATTTAAATCATTGTTTCGTAGTGCCAATTTTACAAAGAAAACATTATCTTTTATTCCAGGTCAACACAACCACAAACCAAGCAATGATTCCTCATCCAACACTGACAGGAAGTATCTGATATCTTCTCATTTGAATGTTCACAGAAAGCATTGGATTCATATTCAGCCTTACAAATGAAGATACGTCTGATTGTTTTAGACTCCAATTCTACATGTTGCGGATTGTAATATGACATTTCTAATCATTTTAAGATTACAATGACTAGGTTTAACACTAATTGTTACTTATATCTAATATGTAATCATTGATCAAATCAGTATAGTCGGCTTTAAGTGTGGAATTAAGTCTCAGTGACGTAAGCATATTGCATGGTACTGTTTCCTAATGGTTGCGAATGTTGATTTTTATTTTAATGCTGAAATTCTTGTTGATTTGCTGCTGTCGGGAAGCCCCGACCAGCCAGCCTTAGAATTAAAACACAAAATGGTGGAGGGGAGGTCAATAAGACGAACAGTCTGTTTCAGTCTTAAGTTGAAAAAAGAACATTTTGTACAATCCTACTCCAAGTCCATAAGTATGCTATTCCAGACAGTCATATTCCAGATAGTGATAAGAGAATGCAGGCACACCGAAAAATGACCAACCCTGACTTTCATTAATGAAAGAATAATTGTCCCAGTGAATGAATAAACACCAACTGCAGGATAGAGCCCAGCTAACTTCCACAGCGGCTGTCAGGGAAACAGACAGGGTTTGATTGTCAGAAATAGTTACTATTTTAAAGTTGCTCAGAACATTTAAAAAGTTTCTAATTACATATTCTTGAGAATCGTGAATAAGGCATAGTGAGAGGCCCAAAGGACTGCAGCAATTAATTTTGTAATGTGAGGAAATAAAATGCACAGAGATCCCAAGGCCTGGAGATTATAGCACCTGTAAAACACCATGAAGCAATAGGAAGCTCAGGCTATCCATAGCGATGTTCATCCAAGATTAGGTGTTCTACAGGATCGGGTGTCTGTATCATGAGGGAAGGACTGTAACCACATTGCATGTGGACATTGTAATACAGAAGGTGTGTAAAAATACTGCTTTTTCCTGTACACGTTACAGTGTGTCATGGACCTCCCTTCCTAGATTGGCCTCGGGGGATGATCCCTGCATTAACTGATTGCAGCATGAGTTCCACTTGCCTGAGTTCGGCCTATCTCCTCAGTCTTCATTCCCTGTCAGGGGAAATCACTCCTACAGCTATGGTGACGTTTAAATTCAATACAAACACTTATTATCTGTGAAATTATTCCTTGCAGAGCGATATCATTTTCATGTTAATTTTTTTAATTTTTGTTTTCAAGAAAACAATGGAGGAACATCCATTTGTTATTTAGTTCAACTTATACTAAATTTTAAATTATTGAAAGGACTACACATGGGGGTGGCGGGGGGGAAGAACGATTCTTCAGCTCAAATGTCACATTAAGTGACAATTTCCGTTTTTCAAATCATGTGACCTCCAAAATGATATTTATTTTAATTTCATTTTGAGGTAGTTTTATTTTCTTCCAACATTAGTTGTCAATGAACAATAATCACAATTATTAGTTTTTTGCTACAAAATGACTTCCCGTACCAAATGTCATTAACTCGATGTTTAGTTCATAATAATGCTCACTTTCCCATCCTCATTATTTTCTTCCTAGTTCTGACATTTATCTAAACATTTACATTAATAAAATAGACACGAACCGACCAAACAAAAGTCGAACGATGTTCAATTGTTGCTGAGATTTTTTAATTATTAAAACCACGTTTTATATTTTAATTTTCAGTTTATTAATCTTAATGAATATACAATCGACATCAGAGCAAAGTGCATTCAAAATATTAAGCAATTTATCTATCAGGATTTTAGAAACAATTGTCAATTACAATAATTACGCAATACTTTAACTTAGGCTTTATAACAAGTACAATGTGCTTTTAATATCTTCCATATTTCTTAGTGTGAGTGCTACAACATTAAAACTTGTTTGATAAGGCCAATACACCCACAAAAGACCAATAATTGCCATTTCAACATCATTTGTAAATATCTGACTTTTGCTCATTTGAAAGATCACAGTCTTCTCAGCCATTGAAATTCAGAGAACACCAGTTAATTTACACTGCAATATTTCTCTTCATTTCTTAACATTACCCAGTGGAATAGTAAGAGGAGATACCTCATTATTCTTAAATTCATTAATAAAATATTTCAAATTGATTTGTTGCCAAAACCAATAATTGTTCAATTCGGTAAGGGGTGTACATGTGGAACTATGTTTTCATATAATAACTAATGCAAGGACATTGCAATGCACAATCACTCAATCATTCTGAATATTGCTTTTCATTTTAAACTTGGAAACACTTTTGAATTGATTTGATTGGAAATCATTTCAATGTTAACATTTATTGTGTTTTTAATCACAATAACAATTGAATATTTTTCACGTGCAAAATCATTGAAATCCACATGAATTTTTTGAAGCACACAAAAAAGGGTTGGCATCTCTCTTCTTTCATTAAACAACCACAGGAAATGGTGACTTCTTAGAAATCGTATATTTCAGAACGAATGAAAGTTGAATAGGCACATTGATTGACCAATTCATCATTTTGTTCCAATTTACGTGTAGATCAAAAACATTGTAATTTACATTTCAGAAAATGTGGAACTTATGAACATATAGAATAATTATATTCATTTTTATTTATAATGCACAGTAATCACACAATTCTGTCAAGTTGTCGTTCCACAAGTGATCATAAAAATCATGTTAAATTAAGACATTTGTTAACACCCATCATTATTGTAAATTACTACTGAATTTTCAGAAGATTGCACACAGTATCCAACCATTTAATTCCAATCCAGTTATCACAATAAACATCTGATTAGTTTTCAGCCCTGCCCAACCTGGTTGGGAATGTTATGAAGGAATCTTGTGCAACTCTGGTCGTGTCTCTGTTACCAGACCAGAGGATACAATTTCAATTCCCATCTTGCACAGAGCTGTGCCAGAGCAGCTCTGAATGCGAGAAGAAAATATCTAAGAATCGAATGAATTGCCTTTCAATTCAACATTAGATATGTTTTCATTTGTTGATCATTCCAATAATCACTGTATCTGCTATATATTTTCTTCAGTCCGCTAATAACAGAATGTATCAAATTCCACTCAATCAATATTCTTTGCAAAATATTTGATAATGTTGCACTCACAAAGATGAAATATACAAAGTAAAGATATTCCTTGATTTTCTTTTGTTCTGAAGAACTGAGTTCAGACTGCACATAGAACTTGATGCTTCAAAGGGATAAGTATGAGAAAAAAAATTAAGTTCTGCTTCAGTTAAATAAACAAATGCCACTTCCTACTATATATCAATTTTTAGTTATTGATCTGTTTATGAGTTGTCTGAAATTTGCTTTTAGTTTTCCATTCATCTATTTATATTGAATGTAAGATTGAAATGTTGTGAAAATATCCGAGTGCATTCATTTGAAAATTGAATTTGCATATTTCTCTCTAATCCAGTTTATTGCATGATGACTTAACAGTGTTTTGTTCAGCAAACCTCATGAATACATAAAAATTGTCTCATCTTAAATAAGATCTTTCACACCCAGTTATCAGTCTGTTCCAAATTCATGTAAATATCTAAATTTATTGAAATCAATGTTCACACAAAACAGTGCACATAAAGCGACGTAAAGATATTCATCATCAGCTGATTACTATTCAGTGGAATAACCTGAGTGAGTATCTTATTGTTTCTAGGACAAATGACAACAGTAAGCATTTATTTACTATTCTATGCAGTTAATGCAATTGATGTGCTATATTTCAGCTCAGTCGTTAATGTTGATTTGTATTGTTTAAACCAATAATTCTACTTTATCCCGGATATTGACTATACTACAATAATGTTGGGAAGCAAATCTTTGTCAATATAACAATCTTTAAGCTCCTTTTTTGTTGTGTGTGTACAAGAGACAATTCAAATTATAACCATTTTTATTACAAATTGAACAAATACTGCATTTTAAATTTGTGAACTTCCCACATTTTTGCAAAAGGGTGAGCCTTCACCGTATATGTCACATTAAAAAAACTGCTATTTCAAATCATGCGTGCTACAAAATGATTATTGTTTTCATTTCGTTGTAAGAAAAGAACTGCTTTGACCATGTTGATTTTTTTGTCATTTCTATTCCAACATTATTCATCATTGTACAAAAATGACAATATTATTAAAATCACATATATGCTACATATCATTGACTACATTGTTCAGTTTCAAGCTCACTTTCATGACTTACTAATTCTCTTCCTAATTCTGACACAAGTCTTTAAACATTGATCATAATATTGATCATATAAATTGATGTAACATATCTCTACAAGGAATCCGGTCTTCAGTTGAATTCTTGCATTGACTCACTAATTCACAATATCCGCTACTTATTCTCTTTGGGTTCCTATGAAAAGGAATTAGCTAGTTCTTCTGATTGTAAATTCCTGGAAAATATTTGAGAATGTTGTGGTTTTAAAGGTGACAAGTCTAAGTGATCGTAAGTCATCAGTCATTTTGTTAGAAAGAGCTTGATTCAAACATTTCGAACACACACACAGACATTGTTATTCTGCTGTGTAACAAGGGGGAAAACAAGTCGCTTTCTTCAGCGTTAAGTAAATATATGCCACTTTCAAGTGTTCATTAGTCAGCTAATTACCTACATTTGTTATTAAAAATTGCAATTCATCTAAATATTGTTATGACCTTTGATCAAATTAAATTTTTAATTATTGTTTATACATGAATTGCCGGGATTTTTTTTATTTCCATACACCTATTCGTATTGAATGTAAGATTGACATGCTTTGACATTATCGGAGAGTGTTCATTTGAAACTTATTTTTTCGTATCTTTCACTGATTTTACTTATTGCATAAGATTACATGGTACCTCAGTGGTTAGCAATGCTGCCTCACAGCGCCAGGGACATTGGTTTGATTCCCTCCTCGGGTGACTGTGGGGACTTTGCACGTTCTCCCCAAGTGCATGTGACTTTGCTGTGGTGTCCTCCCACAATCCAAACATATGCAGGTTAGGTGAGCTGGCCATGCTAAACCGCACGTTGGGTTCAGGGATATGTGTATTCGTCAGAAATAAATGTGAAGAAATATGATCGGGAAAAGTGTTTGGGTGGGTTACTCTTTAGAGGGTCATTTTTTTCAAACAAGTGGCCTGTTACCACACTGATGTAACAGGGGTGCTTTCATTGCGTCGCTAGTATTAAGGTGCGCCCCGAGATCTAAGCCATGTTGGAACTGAAACGGAGGAAGCGACAGAGAGGCTACAGAATGACATCGCATCCATTTGGTTTTCTTTAAATCACTGACGAGCAGGAAAATGTAAACGGGGAGGGCGAGTGGAGAAGTGAGGCAGTTGCAGCTCTGGTGAAAGTCCAAAGGTTCCTCTGAGAGTGCAAATTATTTCATTGCTGTTGCTGATTGAATGAGCCACTAACGTGCGAACTGCTCCAAAACATGATTCAGGACCTCTGGTGCCAATTCTCGCACGTTGAATGACGACAGACAGCTTCCAAATGAGGCCTTTCAGAGACGACTTTGGGGTACGTTTGACAGACCGACAAGTTCAGGAATTCGTGGTGCGCTGTGACACCAGCGCATCAGCTTCTTCCCTGCCTTTGAACCGGGCCGCCTGCGCAAGGAATGCAAATGCGGTACTGCTTTTCGTGGAAGGATCAGAACGCGGTAACTACACTCTCAAACAGAATGCCATATGATCAGAACCAGGTTAGAGAAAAACTTTATAATGCTTTGCACAGTAATTAAATGGAGTTGCCTTGCATTTCACTCCGAGAGCAGATTCGTTCAAGCAAATTTGAAGACAGGTTTGCAGATGGGAAAGCAAGCAAGAAAGCTCCGTTCTTGTGTATGTGAAAGTCTGCAGTTGAAGAACAGAACAGTTTCTGCCCAGTTTCAAACTGGGGACCTTTCGCGTGTTAGGCAAACGTGATAACCACTACACTACAGAAACCAGGGGAGGCTTCCGCACTGCAGCTCAGTGGCATCCAGCACTGAAAGTTGAAGCAATTCTACGTTTCACCTTTCTGTTTCCAATAGCTTGTTATTGTCCAGCGTAATTAACATCTTGAAAACGTTAAAAAAACACGTGAAATTGATGACAAAATATAGACAAGGATGTCGTCAATGTTTGGACCGTAGGGCGAGGTGGAATAAGCTGGGACGACTTTCCCCGCAGCATAACGGCTGCGACATGATCTTATGGAAGGGTTGTAAACTGAGTATTTATGTGTTTTACCCAAGTTGGGGTGAGTTCAAAACTCGAGAGCATCAGTTTAAGGTGAGTGGGCTGAAATTGACAAAGGACCTGAGGCACATTTCCCACACAGAAGGTTGTGCGTGTTTGGAATGAGCTACCAGAGGAAGTGCAGGAGGCTATTACACTCAGAAAATTGCAAAGGTAATCGGATGAGTTTCTGGATAGGATGGGTTTAGCGGGATTGGGGCCAAATGCTGGGGAACGGGACTTGTTTAATTTTGGTTATGTGGTGAGCATGGACGAGATACACCGAAGTATCTGATTCCACGCGGTGTACCCCAATACCGTCGTGTTGCTTACACCGGCTTTAAAGGATTCCTTTTTAGCAGAGCTTGCCGTCGCAGTCTGTGGCACAATCGTTTAGTCTGTTCGACTGCTCATGGGAAAGGTAGTATTGTGAAACACTGCAGAAATGAACCACTTCCTTAATTTTGCTCCGACTGACCATACACCGCGAAATTTTCCCAGACCCTCAGTTGAGGATTTTTGCTGCTGGAAGTTACCTCAGAAACCCTGTTAACTCGTAATGTACTGAGCGAATCGCAAAACAGTAAGCATTTAACACGGAACACAAACAAAACTGTCATGCCGAATGCATTTTCAGACAGAGAGATGCATGAATGCTAAATGTGAGACAGTCCGAGGGCATGAGTCATAAAAAGTAATCTCACAACTAACAACAGGGCAATTCCAAACTACTCTTTCAAACATACTGCAGCCTTAGTGCACCAACACTTCCCAGACAATGCTGAAAAGAGAGAAAGAAAGAACATAATAAGAACGGGCCATAAAAAGTGAATTTCACCAATCACAGTCTCGATTAGATTACCTTTTCCTTCCGATGTCTCCAGGACGGAAATGAAGGAAATGGGAGAAATTCAATAACATATGACATCGAAATTCATTGGATCGATTTTCCCATTGGCCAGAAAACCAAATAACGATGAGTCGAATCGTCGAGTCGTCGAGTCACCGCAGGACTTTGTTTCACAACAGCGATGAAATAATAGTCTCCATTCGGTTACAGTAAAAACACAAATTGCCTGGAACGGCAGAGATGTTTGCGATTTTACACGTGGTACTATACCACACCACAGTTAATTCGCCGGGAAGCAAACCCATTTTACTTTTGATTTCAGCATCAATGCAGTGGTGACCGAAACAGCATTTTAACAAGCTGCAGCGTTGGGGTTAACCAGCAGAAATGGCAGTGGCAGGATTCAAACCCACGCCCCGTTCAAGACTGGAACTTAGACCCAGCGTCTTAGACCGCTCGGGCAAACTACCAGATGGCCATGCTGCCCATTTTCTTGTATTTCCAATTGTGCTCCTGCAGAACAACAATAGACAATACATGCAGGATTAGGCCATTCAGCCCTTCGATCCTGCACCACCATTCAATATGATCATGGCTGATCATTCCCAATCAGTATCCTGTTCCATCCTTATCTCCATAACCCTTGACTCCACTATCTTTAAGAGCTCTATCCAATTCTTTCTTAAATGAATCCAGAGACTGGGCCTCCACTGCCCTCTGGGGAAGAGCATTCCACACAGCCACGACTCTCTGGGTGAAGTAGTTTCTCCTCATCTCTGTCCTAAATGGTCTACCCCGTATTTTTAAGTTGTGTCCTCTGGTTCGGCACTCCCCCATGAGCGGAAATATGTTTCCTCCTGCCAGAGTGTCCAATCCTTTCATAATCCTATACGTTTCAATCAGATCCCCTCTCAGTCTTCTAAACTCAAGGGTATACAAGCCCAGTCGCTTCAGTCTTTCCGTGTAAGGCAATCCTGCCATTCCAGGAATTGACCTCGTGAACCTACGCTGCACTCCCTCAATAGCCAGAATGTCTTTCCTCAAATTTGGAGACCAGAACTGTACACAGTACTCCAGGTGTGGTCTCACCAGGGCCCTGTACAGCTGCAGAAGCACCTCTTTGCTTCTATACTCAATTCCTCTTGTTATGAAGGCCAGCATGCTATGAGCCTTCTTCAACAGACGCAAAGTCACATGAAAAGGGTTCCATGATCCATCTCCGACTCGCACAGCTGCTGGGATGTGCCCGGCTGCAATGTCAATGTCGCAGCAGATAATGATAGCCCATCAATCCAGACAAAAATCAATGGTAAGCTGAGTCTATCTTCTCGGACTCTTTTCAGCTACAAATGTATCTGTGAGTGCGTGACAATATATGTTCGCTTATGATTTGGTCAAATAACCATGAGCTGCTTGACATTACTGCAATTTCGATTCTTGCTTTGCTAAATGATTTCACCCATTGCTCGAAACAGGACGACTTTCATGTTTACACGGAACACGAAACACACCGGACTACAGGGAAAATGCACAAAGCTGAGCAGGCCGTGTTCCAAATCATACCGTGCAGCATTTATTCAGTCACTGTGTCTGTTTTGCAGAATAAGGGTCCCAAAGAAAGTTCTCTACCCTAAAACCGGAAGTCGCATTACATTCCGAGAGCGACAGATCACATTGTGAGCATGCTCTGACCTCGGAGCCTGTTCGAGATGACACTTTCCGTGCCTTTTACCTTCACCGTGCAATTTGCTGCAGAGATGTTCACTCCTGGACATGAGCCACATGGATACCAAGTGAGTCGGAAACCTGTGCGGGAATCGACGAGAAGCGACTCAATACATTTTGCTAACTTCCATGGTGCTTATTAGAAATGGAGTTTCTGTTCACCTCAATCTAAAAGGCAGTTTCTGAACAGAGTAACAGAACTCAAAAGGTAATTACCTCACCCCACCGCACCTCCGGAAGAGGTGCTAACTGCCCTTGATTGCTTTTTGTTCTCGATGTGAAGAGCTCTCACGCCTGAGTCACCTTCACGTCTCTGTTTGCTGAGTGAATCACAAAGAAGGACTTTTACCAGAGCTGCAATTGCCACACTTCTCCACTCGCCCTCCCCGTGAACATTTTCCTGCTCGTCAGTGATTTAAAGAAAACCAAATGGATGCGATGTCATTCTGTAGCCTCTCTGTCGATTCCTCCGTTACAGTTCCAACATGGCTTAGATCTCGGGGCGCACCTTAATACTAGCGACGCTATGACAGCACAGGTCCGGAGGTTCCTCTCAGAGTGTATGTTTTTTTTCATTGCTGTTGCTGATTGAATGAGCCACAAACGTGCGAACTGCTCCAAAACATGATTTAGGACCTCCGGTGCCAACTCTCGCGCGTTGAATAACGACAGACAGCTTCCAAATGAGGCCTTTCAGAGACGACTTTGGGTTACTTTTGACAGACAGACAAGTTCAGGAATTCGTGGTGCGCTGTGACACCAGCGCATCAGCTTCTTCCCTGCCTTTGAACCGGGCCGCCTGCGCAAGGAATGCAAATACGGTACTGCTTTTCGTGGAAGGATCAGAACGCGGCAACTACACTCTCAAACAGAATGGCATATGATCAGAACCAGGTTGGAGAAAAACTTTATAATGCTTTGCACAGTATTTAAATGGAGTTGCCTTACATTTCACTACGAGAGCAGATTCGTTCAAGCAAATTCGAAAGCAGGTTTGCAGATGGGAAAGCAAGCAAGAAAGCTCCGTTCTTGTACATGTGAAAGTCTGCAGTTGAAGAACAAAACAGTTTCTGCCCAGTTTCGAACTGGGGACTTTGCGCTTGTTCGGTGAACGGGATGAGCATTACACTACAGAAACCAGCCGAGGTCGCTGTACTGCAGCTCAGTGGCATCCAGCACTGAAAGTTGGAAGCCATTCTCCGTTTCACCTTTCTGTTTCCAATCGCTTGTTATTGTCCAGTGTAATTAACATCTTGAAAAGGTAAAAAAAAAACACGTGAAATTGATGACAAAATATAGACGAGGATGTCGTCAATGTTTGGACCATAGGGCGACGTGGAATAAGGTGGGACGACTTTCCCTGCAGCGTACCGGCTGAGACAGGACTTTGTTTCACAACAGCAATGTAATAACAGTCTCCATTCGGTTCTTGTAAATACTCAACCTGCCTCGAACATAAAGCAGCTGTAGAGCTGATTGCGGTTTTCCGTGCGGGAGGCGAACACTACCATGACAGCACAGACATTTTGAGAAAATCTGCACTCTCCCACACCACAGTTAACTCTGTAGGAGTCATACCCAATTTGTTAAAACCTCAACTTGCCTACAACCTAAAGCAGCTTGAGCCCACGATTTACCGTATGGGACGGAAACACGATCATGACAAGATGGACACTGGCGCCTGTCTCCAAAAAGCAAACTCCCGGTTCTGCTTTTTATTTGAACACGCCACAGCCACAGAAACTGCAGTGGGGGTCTCGACCCTCAGCTTCTTTAGTAACTGAGTTCTGAAGCTGGATCCTCCGGCTCCTTGGTTATCCTTCATAGGGCTGATTCGGTTCGAATAGTGAAATTTCCTGTGTCTGATCCGCAGGAGACCCTGCAGGATTTTCAGACAGCGCCATCCTCCCTGTGACATGTACATGCTGGATCACATTCTGTTGTGTCATGTGTCCCGGCTTTGCCAATATCACCGTTGTTTAACTCCCTCCATCCTGTTGGTCGAACTGTGATTCCAGTCAGAATCACAAATGTGCAACAAAACACCTTAGCTGTGCTGGCTCTCTACAGAGATAAATGTGATTTTCTTTTCGCATCATTCTCTTGCCTTCTCCCTGTAACTCTACACATTTTACTTTCAACATGAACATTGAATTAGTTTTTCAACAACTCGATTGAAACTGCGTCTTTGTCAATGTCAGACTCTAACCATTTCCGATGTGAAAACATTTCTCCTCTTCTACATTTTTCTTCTTTTTCTAATGTCTGTAAAACTCTGCCGAATCGTTCTCGATTCTTTCAGACGTAGGGAGCATTCCCCCTTCCTTATTCCCTCTGTCTAACCCACTCATGTCTTGGAAAGGTTTAGCCAGGCCAGGTTTTGGCCTTCTGCTCTCCAAGGAGACCTGTCCCACCTTTCCAAATGACCTTTATTGTTGACATTCCTCGTACACAGCACCATTCTCATCAACCTGTTCAGCGCAGTTTTCAATCATTTCACGTCCCCACTTCCTAAAGTTTCACCCCCAGAACTGTGTGAATATCTAGATGGTGGATTTACTCAGAGTGGGGTTCTGTGGGTGAACATCCTCTAACACTTTTTTCACGTTCACCACATGTGGTACTGTGCCATGCCCACTACAATGACACTTCTGACCCCAAAACTCAAAGGTATTTCAAAGGGTGCAACTTAATGCTTTACATCTTTTTATCCAACAGTTGATCAGACGACCAGGCAAAAGTGAAACCAAACAACCAAGTCTCGATGGCGATTTGAAGTCAGACATTCTCCCATGCCAGTATTAACACAAGCTGCTAGGCGAAGATCGTGCCCTAGACACTCTTACATTGCCAACACCAAACCAGCTGAGATTCGTTCAGGTCCAAAAACATCCCAATTTGTTCTTGGATTTCTAAGCATCCAAGTATTTAAGAATATCGCCTTCTCATTCCATCTCTTTGTTCACGGGACAGTGCTGTTTATCCCATCCGTTTGCACTAAGTTTTCTCCATCGGCAGAGTATCCAGCTATTTCCGTCCACCGGCAAGCAGTGTGAGGGGAGGCAAGTGTGGTTACACTCTAAAGCTCGCTCTCATCGGCACAGCCAGTTCCATCAAGTGCTGGGAATCAGCAAGTTTGATTGGGAGCTTCCTGCAAATATCATTTATCTGAGAAGCAATAAAGATGTTGAGCTGGCGGGTAAGGCACAAATGGACTCCGGACTCTCTACCCTCAAGTAAATTCATGTGAGGGCATTTTTGTGCAGCCTGTTTGCTGTTCAAAATCCATCTTCACACAGCAATCCTGCAGAAAGGTTTTTGCGACAGTAACATCGGCTTCTTTGCTGCAATCGGGCAGCAGTGAACATCTGAGCCCCAACTTTCCCAGATAAAGACAATCCGAGTGAAAGTCTCACTCACTGAGAGCCATCCCCACGTCCCTGAGCTGCGGGGCTGCAGACAGTTTAACGCAGAAGATAGAGTTAACAATCAGACTTTGTTTCACCATCAGCCACTCTGTCCCAGAGACAGGAAGAGGAACAGCATCAATGTGTGGTGTCACTCACGCGCCGACAGAAGCTGTTCAGCCCATCGAGTCCATAGCGACTCTCTCCCGCTTGTATATCCCTGTGGTTATTCATAGTTGGTGATGTATGTCTTAATAATGGGGAGCTGTGCCTGGATCGCAATTCTGTCTCAAACAAATTGATCGAATTGTAATTCACAACTTTTCATTTCACAGGGAGAACACTGCTGTGTGAAATGGCGTGGGGAATATCTGCAGGGCGTCATGCGCATAGAGCACTCTACAACTGATGTGTCTCACCTTCATCAGTTTCTTCCCAGCTCTGGCAAAAGATTTTGTGAATCAGATCAGAGCACATCGAAAGAGAACAGGAAAACAACTTCCAGGACTTCACAAGTGTGTTTCCTCATTTGTGCAAATTTCCCGTGTGTATCGGTATGAAATATTCATTTCAGATACATTGAATGAAAGGAAGCGGAAAGTGAAACGACATGTAATGCATAGAATGGAGATCTATTATAGAGAATCACTGGCGGGTACAGTACACACACTGAAACAAGGAATTGTCAACGAGTAGAGGATGTTTTCAATCCATTAATTTCATGGTTATGAGCCCAATACGCTCCCGCTGGGCCGCCCTGTTAGCGCTGACCATAGCAGCTTCACACAGTCTTCAGCTTTTTGTCTGGCGTGTGGCAAGTGCCTCCGAGGATGATTTCAAAAGGTCTTCACTATTATTGTGCGACACTCTGTGGTGCAGATGTGTCCCGGCTGTGTCAATACAACCTGCGACTAACTTGCCACATTCTGTTGATTTAACTGTGATTTCACTCAGAATCACAAAATATGTCACAGTGCAAAGTGAGGCCATGCAGCCCACCTTCGCTGTGCTGGCACCAAACAATAAGGAAGTGTCTGTGTAGTTTGATTGATTGACTTTATTTGATTGTCACGTGTACCGGAGTACAGTGAAAACTTTTGTTTGCGATTGGTAAATGCAGATCATAGTCATCAAGGGCATGCAGATCACAGCATGAGAAAAACAACATTTTGGAGAGATAAAGGCTTTCAGGTTACTCCGCACAGGACGTGCACTCGGCAAAATCCACACTAACAGGATCAGCATCATTTGAAGTTAGGGAATCCATTTCTCCGTCTAGTAACGGTCTACAAGAAGGTACTGTTGTGTGTCTTTAAGCTTCGGTACCTTAATGTAACCTCGATCCATCACAATTATACCTGAGTCCAAAATGGAGCTGGATGCAAAACTCCAAGGCTCGCACTTACATCCCCCACCCGAGGCGATATCACACCCAAAACCAAAGGGACAGACCGCAGCAGAAGCATGATCCATAAATCAGGTGAGTTTCCTTGTTTTTTTAAAAAAAGGTTCTTCTGTCGTTTCGGAGTGAAGGCAGCACTGAGTTTTAAGAACAGCTCCTTCCCGCTCTGACTCCCGGTTCCCAGGAGGCAGTGCTGGTCAGTTCCCCCACGAGCGGGCTCCCAACCATGGGAGCTGGATCAACTCGTCTTCTATTAGCAATCAGTGTCGTGGGAGAGCAATGTGTGTCCGCTCTTCAGTTTCCTATCAACCAGATTAAGGCTTATGGAGCGCGGGAGGCGGTTAGAGGGAGTGGGAGTTATGGAACTTCTGGAAAGCTGAACAAAACGGAGATTGTGCATGCACAGGAACTGATTCTTTTGTGAACCTTGTGCAAATAACGCCATCTGAGACGGATAGAAAAGTGCATAACTGCTGGGAAAGAGAGAATCTCTCGCAGTCATCGGGACCATGTCTGTGTCCTTCTCGAAGTCACAGCGAGGGCTCTGCTGTCTGACTCAGCATGGGGTGTTACTGCAGCGAGTCCTGTCGCTCAGTTACACTTTAACTGATGTGTGTAAGCTTTATCACGTTACCCCCAGTACAGAGAACAGATTTCACAGCTCACATCATCCGAGAGTGACAGGGAGCAGAAGAAACCGATTCAGACCATCATCTGAACACCTCCTGGGGAGAAAACGGATGTGGGAGAGCAAACAGTCTCGACCAGTGCATGTACCCACATTTACAATCTTGGTCTGTGTGACAACAATTCAGGAACCAGGAAATGTTTATCTTGTTTCTTAAAACAGGTGTGAAAATTTGCAGAGCATAAATACGTCTACCTGCTGTTAGTGAAAGGATGAACAGCAGACTACAGTGCACAGAATATGGTCATCCCTCTGGGTTATGGGCTCAGCATGCTCCAACTGGGACCCTCTGCTCACAGGATTTGAACACAAACAAAGAAATGACTCAGTGACAAAATCTGTTGAAACGGGTTTTGTGAGGAATTGAAAGCAATGGAATGAGAAGCCCCCTTAAGAGCGGGATGTAACATTATCTGTGTTTTCTAGACTCGAGGAGACAGCGCAGTGCTGTTTCCTGGGTCAATATCAGGATAGATAGATTGAATCAGCGTCGAATGTTATTGTCGGGGTCCTGTCGCTTAGACACACTGCACCTCTTGTACAATGGTACAAAAGCACTGACATTTTGTGTAGAGGGGACAACTTCAAAATCGTTAATGAGGCAAAATGCACAAATGAGCGAAACAACAAAGCAACCACAGAAACTGGTGTTACTTGACGAGGTAACCCCCCCCACCCCACTAATGTCAATCAGCAAAACAGAAAGGATTCACGCCGTGCTGTATTCTGTTAAAATTCAAGAGGCAGACAACGATCCCAAAAATCACCATTTAAAGTTAAAAATAACAACGTTATTTTTTTTTAACATTTGACAGAGAATAATCAACTTATAACTACTTTTAACTCATTTTCTCTCAACCGCTCTTTAACCTTCTGCTCTACAATACCTTCCCCAACCCCGAGCCCATTAACATTTTCTAAAAAAATCAATTTTAAAAACCAGCTAGTTGTCGAATCTTCTCTTTGTATCTTCCTCTGTAGATTTTTTTATCCAGGTCGGTGTTAATGTTTTTTTTTCTATGCAATCTATTTCTCCAGATAGGCACCTCTTGGAGATTTTAATAACATTCTCCATCTCTTGGTATTTTAGCTGCTCTCTTTGGTGTTCTTTGCCGCTCCGGAAAACTGTTCAAAATGTCCGATATTTGTCCCACAAAACATTGGTTTTAACATTGTAAAAATATCAAATTCAAACTTGATTGGGGCATAATTTAAACTGATTGGCCGAATTCGATTTTTTTGTATCCATGTATCGGAATTGATTATTCAGAAAGAAAAAAAATCATTTTAGAAGATTATCTCAGAATAGTTGAAAAACCACGTGCAGACACACAAGGAGCGAATTTAACAGGGACAGGGATTCTGGGCTGCCTGGATGGGGAGGCAAAGGTGACACACTCACGAATTGTTTAGCGTTCATCAGAAAGGAATTGCATAACACCTGCAACTGAACATGTTAAGTGTAAGAAGAGCTTGTGATGTTGAAAGGTGTAGCAGCTGGTTCGACGTGAACTAATACAAATTGTTAATGTACTGAGCTGTTTGTTTTTGCTTTGCATTAAATGTGAGCCGGTTAGCTCAGTCCGTTGCGAACTGGTTTATGGGATAGAGTGAGACGAACAACATGGGATTAATTGTCGCACTGTCTCAGGTTGCCATAAGGATCATCAACTCCTCCACTCACGTGATCTGTAATACAATGTGATTCTAGTGAGTAGGAATGGACCTGTCAATGTCAAACATCATTATCATTGTCATCTGTTGCCTTGAACATTTGTTCACAATGACCAGAAACGGGACTGAGTCCATTTAATTCTCACTGATCTCTGTCCGAAAAATCCAGCGACAAGAATCATCCTTATTCCTGTTGGAACCCTCTGTTCCACACAGCAGCAAGACTATTTGTCATGACTTTACCAGATACGCTGACAACATTCAATCTACCCAAAGAGTTAAATCTAATTCCTTTCGAATGGTTGAATGAGCTGTGTGAGTTTGCAGCAAACAGGATGATATGAAACGAGTTGAACAGCCTTTTCAAGAATGTAATCCAGTGCAGTGTCAGAGATTTGAAAAAGGTCATCAAGCTAAAATATCACCTCTGTTTCTCGATCCACAGATGGATAATCACCTGGTGAATATGTGCAGGTTTACGGTTAATAATTGACACCGTTCCCAAAGACAGAACAATCCCACAAATCAGAAACTGGCGTTTTCGAATAGATTCTGCTTTATTTGACATTACTCTTCAACTAAACTTCAGTCTGATGTTCCAATAATTCCTGATCAACGTCAGGAAAAGCAGCTTTAGATAAGGATTGAAATTACAACTGCGGCATTTTAACACACTGTTCAGAACCAAGCGCTGATCAGTTGCTCGACTGAAGCCCACCGGCAGCAAGCCCACAAAGTGCCCTACTCGTACCTCTGGGACCTTCGACCCGCCTGTTCTACTTTTGCTGCAGTTCTGGAATTAATGCTAAGGCAGAAGAGGAGGAACTGATATGGACCTGTGACTTTTCGAGCATCAGGTTCAGGAACCGGGACACAGAAAAATGGGATTTAAAACTGGGTTTCTGTGGGTCGCTGCGTTGTTTACCATGTGACATTATCGATGTCGCAGGGCTTCTCATTGGGTCGGCTTCAATTTAGCACAGAATTCGATTCACCGACACTTCCCGAACTTCCTTATGCAAGTTCCTACCGACAACATGAAACATACTGCACTCATCACCAAACTTCACCATGGCTACATCCAAGGACATGTTGCACAGTTTTCGTGAATATTCAAGATATAAGAATGTTGTAGAAGAGTAAATTAAATTTCAGTTTACATTTTAAAGTGATAAGAATCCAGGGTAAGGTACTGAATGTCCCAAATTCATGTTTATTACTGCCGCCAGAACTCTAGCCAGGCAAAGGGGAAATCTGTCCCTGAATCCCCAATATCCACACTGCCGTTTGCTCCATGTGTGCAGTTGGAAACCTGTGTGATGGAGCATGCAGTCTGACAGAGCGCCTGGGAGAACCCTCCACTGTCTGATCTAAAGCTACAACAAGGAGCTGTGTATTCCAGCTGTGAGAAGTGGGATAAAGCGGAGGTCCTTGGTATTCCGTGGTGTAGATTCACAGAGTCCTCATCATGTTATTGTTTAAAACCCTCTGTCAGAAACAGCACAGACAGAGAGGAAGAGGAGGGGGCCATTACACCCACCAGAGCTTCCCCGCCATTTGATATCCTTATGGCTGACCGAACACGTCAATGTCTTTTCCCAGCCCCTCCACAACAACCTGTCGCCCCAAGGGAAAAAGACACTGAATAAAACGAAAACCTCTGTGTAACTGTGGGAGGGAAATGTGTTTAGAGACAGTGGGCTTCTGCAGTGGGGGTTTTGTGAAAGAACAGCCGATTGTGGGCTGATCATATTTCAAATGATACGATTCCTTCAAAACTCACCACCCAGAAAGTGAGGAAACTTCTCTGGTCAGGAGCAGGGACGAGAATTCCAGACGATGGGAACTGATGATGAGTCAGTGGAACAATCATTGATTCAGCTGAAATCCGAACTAAACTCCGATTCTGGTGGGACTCAAGCCCACAAACTTTGAATCGCAATCTTAACAATGCAGTCGATGTCCAACACGTCTCTCAATGTGCCACAGAGCTGCGCTAGCCTCCATTCTACTCCACCCAAAGTTATGGTGTTCAAGTCTTTCATCAAACATCTGTTTATCCTCGCCTCACTTTCCAGTAAGTAGTCCTTATCCGTGCATGCTCTAGCTCCTAATGTGTACGGCCACATAACTCCTGAAGACAGCACACGTTCAAACAGTGAGGTCTACACAAACAACACTCTCAGGATGTAAACATTCTTCCCAAATCTTCTCTGAACATCCTCTCTCTCGCATTTCATCTATAGCCCTGGTTATTACCACTTCCCATAAGAAGTTTCTTCCGGTCACACATATCTATCCCCTTTCTGTGCACGTTAGTAAATTCCTCTCTCAGCTTTCTCCGCTCTCAGATAAAGAGCCCCAGTCGAGCTTTGCAGTGGTGAGAGTGGAGTGCTTTAAAAGCACAGCAGGTCAGGCAGCATCCGAGGAGCAGGAGAATCGATGTTTCCGTCATAAGCCCTTCATCAGGAATGAAGATTTTGAGTCGAGATTGAGGGAGAGGAATGGGGTTGGCGGTCAGGTGATGGGAAAGTGGATGAAGGTGAGGGAGAATGTGATAATTCAGAGGAGGGATTGATGAACGTGTCCAGAGAGCAGTGGCTAATTGGGACTGGGATAATGATGGGGAGGCGAAATGAGGAAGCTGTTGAAATACAGATTTATTCCGTCTGGTTGCAGGGTCCTAAGGTGAAATATGAGACGTTCTTCGTCCAGGCATCGGCTAGTAATGAAATAGCGGTGGCTTGTACCTGAAACATGGATTCTCCTGCTCCTCAGATCCTGTCTTACGTGCTGTGCGTTTGCAGCACTACACTGTCGACTCTGAGCTCCAGCACCTGCAGCCCTCACTTTCGCTTATCTTTGCAGGAGGAATGGTCGAGCTCAGGCACTACCTTGGTAAATCTCCTCTGACCACCCTCCCGTGCAAACACACGTTTCCTGAAGGCTGTCAATCAGAACAGAACAAAATTATCTAAAGAAAAGCAGAAATATCTGAACAAAATCAGCAGGTTTAGTGCATCTGGGAGAGATTTTCGAGACAAACCATCCACCTGTGGAACGAATGATATGTGTAGGTTGGGCAGGAACGTGAAAGAAGGTGTACAGTATCTAAAATAATTGAACTCGATACTGGGTATTGAAGATTGCACAGTCTCTCAGCAGGAAATGACGTGCCGCTCTTTCAACTCGCGCTGTGCAATGAGGGAGGTCTGCAGGAGACCAAACTGAAATGGAGACATGGGAACACAGTGGGGTGATGCAGTGACAGGAACCTGGAAGCTCATGGTCTTTTTTTGCTTGCAGATAGAACGTAGGTGTACACATGTTTGTCACCCGCTCTGTTTTTCTCTCCCCAGTCTGGACGAGATCACATTGTGAGCTGGAAAATCTGTTTGCTAAATTGAGTGATGGGCAGATAAATCAATGAACCTTTCACAGTGAGGAGAGACATCATAAACGATCAGCATTACACCTTCTTGGATTTCGTGGAATGTGCCATCTGGGGAAGGGCTGGAGGTCAAGAAGGATTGGACGATGGCGTACAGAAAGAAAGTTTCCTGCATAGTGCCGGTATTCAGGAGTATGGGCTAGTAGGGAAAGGGCAGAATGTATATTTTCCTGAGCTACCTGCTCTAAAAAACAGCTCACTACAGAGCAAATGTATTTAATGATTTTCATTCCAGCACTGACACGAGGTACAGCTTGCAGAAGTCACGTGTTTGCACTATCGCTGTCACTCTGTGTCCGCGGGAGCAGTAGTACACCCTCACGTTGATTAAAACAGAATAGTTCTTCCTGTGAAATGTCCCTTCGAGAATGGGAGGACAGCTATTAATAACAATCACTGAACTGTCCAAACTCCATTTCAAATAACTTGACCCATAGTCTTGTATGTCTTGGCATCCCAAATTCCAATCGGAATATTTTGGAAGGTTATGGGGATTTCTGCCTCTCCGAGTCTTGCAGACACTGGATTCCAGATTTCAACCACCCACTGTTTGAAAACGGTTTTCTACGTCACTCTAATCTTGCCGCCCCTGACCTTGAATCGATGGCCAACCGTGATCGAAGCCTCCATCAAAGTGTAACATGTATTTCAGTCTACTCTATCCATATCCCTCAGTTCTTTTTTACATCTTAATCATGCCCCCCACAATCTCCTCTGCTCAAAGAAAAACAACTCTACTTTGTCGAATCTCACTTTTTCAGCCCAGACAAGAACTTACCAAATCTCCCCTGCATCGTTTCCAGTGCTATCACATCCCTGCTCTAATATAAATGGCATAACTACAGACATTGATCTCGCTTGAGCCGAATGAACATGTGAAATAAATGATGTGCATTTCGACAAAAAACTGGTGTTTTTTTTTGAATAAAGCTTATTTTCCTCAATGCTGCCCTGTGCACTTTTCCTGAGCCTGATGTTTCAATAATCACTGGTTCATTTCAGTGAAAGCAGCTGCATGAGGATTGATCTCACACCCGGGGTATCCGAATGGATCAACTGGTTTGAAGGTCCCGATGGTGAGACTTGGGCATGGTCACCCAGCAACAGTGAGCGCAACAACACCAACTGAACCGGGTCAATGTGAAAATGATTGTAAGGGAAATGGGAGGGGGAACATAAAAGACCTAAGTGATTGCGGGAGGGAGGAAAGACTCTGAGAAGGGTTGAGTCTAAATCCTGATATATGACTCACAGAGATGTGTGTGTGTGTGTGAGAGGGGTTTGTTGGCAAAGTAATCATAATGTCTGAGAATGTTTTCAAGTAAAATAAACTAATTTCTTTCTGTGCTTCCTCTGTATGAGTCACAAGGAATAAAATGCAGTGACTCGGATTTATACGAGCTTACTGCGGCCACAATGCAGAACATTTTATCATTGAAACCATCACTGAGTCATGCAGAGACACGCGTATAAAAACAACAATAATTACAGTGACATAATATATGTTAGGAAGAGAAGCAGATGCACAACAATAATATTAGGCAAGGGACAGGAGGTATGTGGGAATTCAGAATTGGCTGAATTTTAAATTCGATATCCTCAGACGCTGTGGTGGTTCCATCAGACTGCATGTTGAAGACTGAGTTTGATGGATTTAGAGAAACAGAAAGTTTCAGGGGATAGTGCGAGATATTGGTGCAATGTATGTTTCAATAACAATGAGCTTTAAAACTTTTGCTTCACTAGCATACCCACACATGGAGGTACCCATTGCTGCAGTCAGTAACATAACCCCTGTTCCGAGAACCAGAATCAGGCAAACTTTGTGGCACGTCCGCTAATATCAACCCGGAAGTGGGGGAGGAAATGAGCACGTGAAGCTATTCTGTGGCACCAGTGACATGATTGGTAAAGGTGTGGTCATTGAGTCATAGAGATGTACATCATGGAAACAGACTCTTTGGTCCGACCTGTCAATGTCGACCAAATATCCCTACCCAATCTAGTCCCACCTGCCAGCACCCAGCCGATATCCCTCCAAACCATTCCTATTCCTATACTCATCCTAATGCCTTTGAAATGTTGCAATTGTACCAGCCTCCACCACTTCCTCTGACAGCTTATTCCATAGACGCACAACCCTCTGTATATATAAGTTACCCCTGAGGTCTGTTTTATATCTTTCCCTTCTCAACCTAAATCTATGCCCTCCAGTTCTGGACTCCCCGACACCAGTGAAACGACATTGTCTATTTATTCAAGCGTGTGAAATGCTGAGGGTGGGAGTGCTTCTGGTCAAAGGCGAGGTGGAAGGGCATCTTGGTCTCAAGTTATTATATTATTAAGGTTCAGCAGCAGCATTAACCAGCACTGAGGATTGGCTCAGAGGAAGCTTACTGAAGCCTTAAGTGAGAGGCTGATGTATTGAAAGCATTCTAAGAGATTTCCTCAACAAAGTGGAAGTTTGTTACTTTGACAGTAAGAACTGATTTTGCTCACATCGTCTCCACATCATTCTCTTGCCCCAGTAAACGCTCCAATTCATTGTACATTGCTTCCAGGAACGCGTAGTATTCTCTCTCAGTCTGGGATAATCTAAATTGACAATGTCATTCTTTGAATGGAGAAGTGCAGCAGGGAGTTGTTAGTGCAGCGGCGATATATTGGGCGAGTAAACTTTGAAGACTGGAACGTGGCAGCTGCTGTTATTTAAATTCGATGAAAAAAATCTGGAAAATAAACCCAATCTCAGAAACAGAGACAATAACATTACATTGCTGAATACTCATTCATTCATGTCCCTTCGAAAGGGAAATCTGCCGACCATAACGAGTCCTGTCAACATGTGACTCAAGACCCAGAACAATGTGGTTCACCCATAAATTCTCCCTGATTAAGTTCAAGGCGAATTAAGAATGAAGAACTAATGGTCTTCAGATCAATGATAACAACCTTTTGTGGGAAAATAAGGAAGCACAAAAATATATGGACAACGGGGAAATGGGAATCGTGCCTGTGTGGACTCGAAGTCAACTGTTTATCAAACTAAGTAGACAAAAGGATACCCGCAACGCCAAGAAGTCAGGGCCATGGGGTGACTGCAGGAAGGGATTCGATTACCCGCTGAGGTGTAAACTCACTTGCTCAGTCAGAATGCGTACAGGTCACTCATCACACCCATATGTTAGAACTGATCACTCTGGAGAACAACTGACAGAGTGAACAGCAAGTTTACAAATAACAGCAGGAGGCCGATTCTGCTGTTATCGCAGCTGTTAACCCCAACCAGCAATGAACCATGTTTGTATGCGTGTTTGCAGTGGAGTTCCACTGTTTTTTGATGTAGACCAATGATTTAGACTTAGTTGTAGGAGCCATGATTCAGAGGTTTGCTGATGATTTAACAATTGGTCGTGTAGTTGACTATGACGAGGACTGACAGTGACTCCAGGGATGTATCAATAAGATGGAAAGGTAAAAAGGCGAATTGCATTGAATTCAGACCAATGAGTGTTAACGAAATTGGGGAGAAGAAACAATAGCAATGAGTATTCTGTATGGTGTAGACAGACAAAGAGATCTTGGAGTGGACATTCATGATCGCTGAAGGTCAATGGGCAGGGGAATTAGTTGGACGGACGTGCGTATTGTAGCTGCTGGAGATCAGAGTCAAGATGAGAGTGGTGCTGAAGAAGCACAGCAGGTTAGGCTGCATCCGAGTCGCAGAAAAAAAAAGCCGTTTTGGGCAAAAGGCCTTCATCAGGAATAAGGCTGGGAGCCTCGAGGTTGGGGAGATAAATGGGTGGGGTGGGGTTTGGGAGAATTTAGCTGAGACAGCAATAGGTGGATGGAGGTGGAGATCAGAGTGTTAATTCGGAGAAGAGGTTTGAGTGGATCGGTGCGAAGGAAGATAGACAGGTGGGACAGGTCAGTAGGACGGTGCCAAGCTGGAAGGTTGGAACTAGGGTAAGGTGGGAGGCGGGAGGAAATGAGGAAACTGGTGAAATCCACATTGATGCCATGGGGTTAACTGTCATGAGGCAGAAGATGAGACGTTCTTCCTCTCGGCGTCGGGTGGTGTGGGAATGGCGGTGGAGGAGGCCTAAGGCCTGCATGTCCTCGGGAGGGTGGTGGAGGGGGGAGTACAAGTGTTCGGTCACTGGGCATTGGGGTTGATTGTTGCCGGTGTCCTGGAGATGTTCTCTGAAGCGCTCTGCGAGAAGGTGTCTGGTGGCCCCACTGTCGAGGAAACTAAATCGGGTGCAACAGATGCAATAAATGGCATGTGTGGAAGTGTAGGTGAATCTTTGATGGATGTGGAAGGCTTCTTTGGGCAGAGGGCAGATGTGGGGGTGTGTGGGCGCAGGTTTTACAATTCTTGTGGTGGCAGAGGAAGGTGTTGGGAGGGGAGCGTAGGTCATTGGAGGGCGTGGACTAGGTAGTCATGGAGGGAATGGTCTTTGCGGAAAGTGGATAGGGGTAGGGAGTGAAACATATCCCTGGAGGTCAGTGTTACTGATGTTTTTTTAGAAACCCACTGACTCTCACAGCTATCTGGACTTCAACTCCTCCCACCGCAACTCCTGCACCAATGTTATCCTGTATTCCAAACTCCTCCGCCTCTGCCACATCTACTCCAAGAGGACGAGTTCCACAACCGAACACAACAGATGACCTTTAAAAACCGGAACTTTCCCTCCCATATGGTTGAAGATGCCCTCTAATGCATCTCATCCATGTTCTGCACGTCCAACCATGAACCCCATATCTCCAAACACAACAAGTACAGATCAAGGACACGAGGAAGTTCCTCAAATTCCATTCCACCAATCTCCGCAAAAATCACATCAGCTGCCGACATTTTCACTACCTCTAAATTGACCCCACCACCAGGGATATATTTCCCTCCCCAAACCCATGCGTTTTCCTCAGAGACCTTTCCCTCCGTGACTACCCATGCCCTCAAGTGACCCACCATTCCCTCCCAGCACCTTCCTCTGCCACCGAAGGAATTGCAAAACCTGAACCCACATCGTACCCCTCACTTATGTCCAAGGCTCCAGTGGAGCCTTCTACATCCATCAAAGGTTCACCTACACTTCCACAGATGTCATTTGTTGTATCTGCTGTTCCAGATGCGGTCACCTCGAAATTGGGTAGACCGTATATCTTCTGACAGAGCACTTCAGAGAACATCTCCAGGATACCTACAAGAATCAACTCCACTAACGTATGGCTAAACATTTCAACTTCGCCTCCCACTCTCCTGAAGATATGCAGGTCCTGAGCCACCCCCTGGCCACTCCCTCACTACCCAATGCCTCATCTTCTTCCTTGGGACCCTTGAACCCCATGGCATCAATGTGGACTTCATTAGTTTCCTCATTCCCACTCCCTCATCTGACCCCAGTTCTAACCTTCCAGCTCAGCACCGTCCTCCTGACCTGCCCCACCTGTGTATTTTCATTCCCACCTATCCATTCCACCTTCCTCTCTGACATATCACCGTCAACCCCCACCTCTATCCACCGACTGCACTCTCAGCGACCTACTCCCCAAACCCACGACCTCCCATTTATCTCTCCACCCTATAGACTGTCTCATTCCTGATGAAGGGCCTTTGCCCGAAACGTTGATTTTTCTTCAGATGCTGACGGACTTGCTGTGCTTCTCCTGCACCACTTTCAGCTTGAGGGGAATAAGTTGATTGAGAGGGATTTTGGATTTTTCTGTTGTTGACCACAGAATGTTTCAGCTAGTAGAACTTTAGCAAAAATCAATTTAGGGAATAGCTAAAGGTCTGAGCAGAAGTCTGGTCACTGCATTAATCAACGTTTTTTAAGTTTTTAGATTAAAGATGAAGTATGCAACTTTGCCCATCAAGACTGATTCACTACTCAATGAGTTTATCATTGATTCCTTTCAAAGTCAGGCTGCTATTGGACTTGGAGGGGAACTTGCAAATGGTGACGTTCCGTTGAATGTTCCAACCTTGTCCTGTTAGTCAGTACAGCCGTTCAGCTTTGAGTGTTCGGTCAAAAATTCTCAGGTGACTTACTCCAGTGCATCGTGCACTCTGCTGTAATTGTGCCTTAGCGGTGAAAGGAATAAATATTCAGGTATTAAATCGGGGACAATCAAGTGACTGCATTGTCGTGGATGGTGTCCAGTTCCTTAACTGTTTTTGAAGTCACACCCATCGCGACAAATGGAGAGAGTTCTGTTCCGCATCTCATTTGTACTTTGCAAACGATGTAGGATTCACGGAGCAATGAGTTGAGTTTACAATCCGAAACTGTCTACCAACGGACATGTTTTTGTTGTGAAAGTGTTTATATAGCCGGTCTCAATCCGTTTTTCCCAGACTTTAGCTCCGTAAACGATGACACAGGGGAATTAGGTTACAGTAAAGCCATTGAATGTCAATGGAATATGATTAGGTTCTCATTTTTCAGATTGATAATTACTCTATTTCGTCCTTGTGTGGACCAATCTGATTCCAATCGCTCGCTGATTTCAAGTTCCAATTCTCGTCTGTGCTTGAAATTTCAACCGTTGCCTCACATAAGTTTCTCCACCTGCCTTAATAATATGTAAGGACGCTATAAGGGGCAGCAGAGATTTACAAACATGGTGCCAAACCTGTATAAGATGGAGCTCTATAATCACATAATAATAATTATAAACTTTCAATATTCGTGGGATCTTGACAGGGCAGATATGGGCAGATGGATTTCCCTCTGGTATGAGTAGAGCACCAGAGGACATGAACTCAGAATTAGATATTGCCTATTTAATTCAGAAATGAGGAGGAATTTATTTGCTCAGGGCCCAGTGATTCTGTGGAACTCTTTCCTGAAACTGTTGTTGAGGCTGATTTATTGTGTATTTTCAAACTGTGCCAGACAGATATTTAACCAGAAAGTGGATGAAGCATTATAGAGGTTAGGCAGGAGAATGGAGGTAAAGATTATCAGATCAGCCATGAGTTCGTTGAATGGTGGAGAAGACTCGATGGGCTGAATGGCCGACTTCCAATCCTATATCATTTGATGTAACGCCTTATTTTATTGATAAGTTTAGAATTCTGAGAGATGGGATGAAGTGATATAAAAGGTTGATCAAACTGATCAGACAGATCAGGAACTAGGCTCATAAACTGATGAACAAGAAATGTGCACACCACAGATGGGTATGTGCAGACGCTGTCATTGCTCAAGAAAATTCGTAGATCTTATATTGTTGCCAACTTCGTGATCACGCTGGATGATGGATTGCACTATGAGTCACACAGCAAAAGGTTGTGAAAGAAGGAATGATTTGTTTCATTGGAAAAGTTTTCTGCATTTCCAATTCAATTGACTGTTTAAAATACTGATCAGAACTTTGTGTGGAGTGTTACATTAAAATTCACAATCCCACTGGATAAACTATTGCACCCGATCTCTCCTTATTTGTTCCCCTTTCATTCGATGTAAATTCATAGACAGTCAAGATGGAATGAAAGGAGGAAAGAAACGTTGCACTCTTTTTCATTATCCCAATTTAACTTATAACAGAAACAAATTGCTTAATTACAACTTTGATGAGGTATTGATTTATCAGAAATCTCCGGTGCAATGAAGGGCAAGAGCAAGATTCTCCATCCAATGCATACTGAAGATACGATGCACAAAGGAAAACCACAGCTGCGTTTGATAGAAGTAACAGCCCGAGTAGGATTCAAATCCACACATGCACAATGGAAGAGCAACCCGCCGCCTTCACCTCTGGGCCACTTCAGCCCATGGCAAAGGCGCTCACATGTGACCACATCAAGATTGCATACGGGGCACCTCGGGGATAAGAAATTCCCTGAGCGGAATCGAATCCACACCATTATGTTTCTGCTTTCAGCAGAATAATAATACCAGCAAAATCCAAGGAATTGACCTTGTCCTTGGAAGGAATACCTTGTCCTTGATTTATTCCGAGTCGGAACTGTCTCAGAATGAACCAGCAAACATGAAATTCCCGTCACATTCACACGCACATTTAGTCTTGACGCATAATTTCTTCAGACAGTTTCTCTCTCACGTGAAGAAGTATATGCAGAGAGAGAAGTGAAGGTGATGTTTTAGCTCGATGGGCTTTCTCATATGGCTGAACCTGAAGTGGAGAAAGTTCCCGGAAATGCAGTGTTGTTGGTTTCATTTTATTAATTTTGCTGTAACTTCACTCTGTTCATTGCAATGATCGGAAGTGAATTGGATTTATATGATTGGGACGTTTAATTTTGCATTCAATTTTGCTCCGAATTTATTTAAGCTGAAAGAAAATACTGATGAGAAAAACAGAAGGTTAAACTACAAAACAAGATGCCAGTTTTGATGCTCAGTTACTTTGGTAGATTTCATTGGGTTTCAAATGAACCCAACATTATGGCGATTGTCCTCCCATCTTTAACCTATTGGATTAAAGCAGAAAATCGATCTCTAAGAGATGGATCACTTCCTATTCATTATGGAATAGCTTTGCTTGAATATATACAAAATCTGCTCTGTTCCATTTATAATGCTTCATGTGGAATATTAATAGAAATCTTTCAAAACTCTGAGCTTTTTTTTTGCTGAATCTTATTCAGCTGCATACGTTTCCGATATTTCTTTACATCTAAAGTCGTCCAAATTAGACATTGTTTCCTCGAACCTTCTACCCCCTACACCCCACGTGTACACTTTTACCTGACACAGGCTGTCTCTGTCCTGGTGAAACTCACTGTTTGTGTGTCTCTAAATGTGCCTTTCCAAATATTTTGGAAGTGGATTCTCTGAGTGTCCTACATCGATGGTTTTGAAAACCTGACGTTCAGAAATATACGAACTTGAAAGAGTGAATTTACCACCTATTTACTCTCTTTAAACCTCAAATACTCCGGAAAACGTCTTTTCAGTTTTACTTGGTTCAGTGTCAAATTTTCCAAAACAAAAATAAGTAAAATTCCATCCCCACTAAACGCCATCAGCATCGTCTCTAATGCCTGAGCAGCCCAGTAAACGCTGACAGTGTCCTCTCTGATAGAATCACAGATTCCCTACTATGCAGAAAGTGCAGTTCAGTCAATCGAGTCTGTAGGGACACTCTGAACAGCATCTCAACCAGACCGAGCTCCCTTCTCTATCCCCGCAGGCCTCTGGCTTGTGATTTCAAATAAACCTGTTGGAATAAAACCTGGCAACGTGTGACTGCTGACCTTATCACTGCGTTACCCATGGCTAATTCACTTAACTTACTGAATTCGCTCCCTGGACACATCAGCTCAATTTAACATGGCCAATCCACCTAATCTACAGAATTAACAGCAGTGAGAACCACTGAGTAAATGTACCATCACATTGAACACTATTTGAATCATGTGTAATGGCTATACATACTGGTAATCCCACCTAGTGAAATCAAGTTGCGCCCACCAACCCGAATTCAATGCATCCAAACGCGGTTCTACGCTGTACATCCTCATTCGTGCTGCTGGAAATGGTTCTGCACCCAGACCTGAATGGGTTTACTCTGTTTTCTTCCTCAGATTTCTGCTTTAAATAAACTAATCAGTCAGGAACAACTCTATATAATGGTTTTCATAAACACAATATGCAGTTTGCTGAAATTACGTGTTTGCACTTTCACTGACACTCTCTCTCCCCAGGAGCTGCAGTCCTTCCCCAGCTGATTCAGACAGCACTGTCCTTCCTGTGACATATCAAATCGAGAATGGAAGGCCAGGCATTAATAACCTTCAGTGGGGAACAGAGCGATAGGTTTAACACAGTTCCAATGCCCCCAGCGGTGAATTGAGCCCTGTGACAGGCGGGGACACTAACCACGATACTGTGGAGGACAACAACATCGAAGGAGACCCTTCAGCCTGTTGTGGCCGCACTTGTCCAACACAACTGCTTACCGACCTGAATCAAGTTTTCCATGATTTAGCACATAGTCTTATATGTTTTGCCATCACAAATTCACATCTCTTTTTTTCAGGTTAGAAGGATTTCCGCCTCTCTGACCATTTCCGCAAATCTACTCAAACTTTTCTGCCTTTTCCCGAAATCTCTTGGCCCCAGTGTTCGATCCCTCCATCAATAAGAAACGTTTCTTTCAGTCTATCCTATCCATATCCCTCATTATTTTGTACATCTCAGTCATGTCTTCTCCAATCTCCTCTGCTCGGCGACAAACAACCCCAGTTTGTCCAATCTCTCCTCACAACTGAAACTCTTCAGCCCAGACAATATCCCAGTAAATCACTACTGCAATATTCCCAGTGCGATCACATCCATGCTCTTCTGTGAGTTGCAAGACTGCACACAGTAATCTAGCTGGAGCCGAATGAACTTTTATTTAACGATTCTGTTACAGTATGAGGGTGTTGCTGGCTGGACAGTATTTATTGCTGTCCCTAATTGCACAGCGGGTCGTTGAGATTCAACCGTATTGCAGTGAGACTGGAATCACATGGAGGCCCGAACAGGTAAGAATGGCAGTTACATTCCTTAAATGACGTCAGATGGATTTGTTTTTTTCAACAATTGGCTATAGATTAACAGGAGCTATTAGATTCGTATTTCCAGATATTTATTGAATCCAAATTCTACCACCTAGCATAGTCGGAGTCAAACCCGAGTCCGTGGTTTCTGAATAAACAGTCCAGTGGTCAGTGGTAATAGCGCTCGGCCATTGCAGAAAAGCGGAGATACTGATCTTTTCCAGTGAAGTCGCTTTTCCCCGATACTGTCCTGTGCCATTTTCCTGAGCTTGACCGCCCCACCGCACACCACCCCACAATAATCTCTGGTCCATGTCGGGAAAAGCTGCTACATGAGTATTGAACTCACAACAGCGGTAACCAAATGAATCAAACGGTCTGTAGGTCCCGGTGGTGGGGTTGTGGTATGTTCACGCAGCAACAGTGACGGCAGCCACACAGACTGATCCGTATCAACGTGAGAGTCAGTGTTAGATTCTGCAGTGCCTTAATGAAATAGGAAATGACTCCACAAACACATGATGAAAGAGCAGCGCTCCGAAAGCTAGTGCTTCAATAAAACATGTAAGATCATAACCTGGTGTTGGGTGATTTTTAACTTTGTACTCCATAGTCCAACACCGGCATCTCCAAATTAATGAAATGTGGGTATGGGATGGAAAGTTTGGTTAGTAATCGTAGGAGGCAAGAAATCTCTGTGAACGGGTGGATTAGAATTCTGAAACACAGAGATGTGAGCGAGCAGAGCTTGAAGGAAAAAGTAATCACTTTGGAGAAAATTACCATGTTAAAATAACTGATTCCTTTGTGTTTCAGAAAAGACTGGGACAAAGAAAGCAATTGTTGTCGGGTCTCGGATTCGAACCGAGGTTGCTGCGGCCATAACGCAGAGTATTAACCACTATACGATCACGGCATCCCACAGATAAGCACACAAGGTCGCAGCAATAAGTACAGTATCATAAGAAATGTTAGGCAGAGCACCAAACGCACAATGTCAGTGCTTATCGAGCAGTGCCAGACATGTGAGAACTCAGAATGGGCTGACCGTTTAACTTCAGTGCCCCAAGTGGCTGTGGTGATTCCATCATTAATATGCTGAAGGCTGAGACAAATAGATTTCTCTAAAACATCAAAGACTCCGGAGACAGTGGAGCTTTTGTTGAAATGGATGCTGCAACAGCAATGCAGTTTAACATCGGCTCCTTCACCAGCTCCCCACAGAAGGCAGTGACCACTGCTGCCACATAGTCCCAAATTCCAGCCCCTGAATCAGAGGAACTGAGTGGCACAGTCGCGAAGATCCAACATGAAATCGGGATGGGAATAAGGTCGCAGAGATACTCAATGGCTCAAGTGACACAACCGGAGAACGCACGGTATTTCTATGACGGTTTAGAGGCGCAAGCAATTCCGAGGTTGGGTGTGCTCCTGGTCAAAGGCGGGGCAGAAGGGAAAATTTGTTCCCGTTTATAATAACAGCAATCTACAGTGCATCTTGCTGAGACAGCTGAGTGCCACAACTGGAGCGTGGACAGCTGGTTTGAAGTTTGATTTTACTTCACTTTCACCCAATTCCCTGGAATGAATTGCTTTCACCCTGTAGTCTGCGGCTTTCTTCCTCATGGTTAACTGCATGATTAACTGTTGTATGATCTGCACACAGCTAAAATACGGCCACTGCAATTAAATATGAATCATTGATCTATATGAGAAAGCAGTGGAACTCACAGCAGGCGTGCTTCGGTCGGTTTGCAGGCGACATCAGTATTGTAGACAATGAAGAAGATTATCTAAGATTCAAAAGGATCTGAATCCAATGAGTCGTTGGACTGAAAAATGTAGCATGGAGTTCAATCTGGATAAGTGGAAGGTATTCCGTTTTGGTACAGCAAAAGGAGCAGGGCTTCACGTCGTGTTGGAGAACACGGAAGCTAGGGATGCCGGTACATAATTCCTTGTAGTTTGCATCACATACAGACAGGATAGTTCAAAGGCATTTAACTTACTTCTCTTCATTACTTAGTCTTTCGTATACACTAGTTGGGACGTTAAGTTTAAAATTTTCAGGACATTGATGAGGCCGATTCTGGAATATTATGTCCAGTTCTGGTAGCCCAGTTGTAGGAATGATATTATTCAGCTGGTGCAGGTTCAGAAAAGGAATGCACGAATATTGCCGTGTGTGGAATGTTTGAGTTATAATGAAAAGCTGGATAGGCTGAGACTATTTTAAGATTCGAGATCGGGGTGTTGGAAAACCAAAACGGGTTAGGCAGCATCCGAGGAGCAGGAGAATCAACCTTTCGCACAAGTGTCGCTCATCAGGCTCTTGCCCGAATAATCGATTCTCAAGCTCCTCAAATATTGCCTGACCTGCTGTGCTTTCCCAGCACAACAATCTCGACTCTGATCTCTCATCTGCAGTTCTCACGGTCTCCTCGTTGCGACTGTTTTCACTCCAGGTTCGGGGTTTGAGCGGCGACCTGATGGAAGTTTATGAGAGGTAAGTTAGAGTGAACCATAACTGCCTTTTCCCAGCGGGGTAATTTCAAGACGAGAGGGCATATGTTCAAGATGGAGAGAGATTTTTTAAAATAAAAGACATGTGAGGCATTTTTCTAGAGAAGGTGTTTTACGTGCGCAATTAACCTGCTGAGGAAGTGATGGAGGAGGGTACATTTGCAACATTTAAAGGACAATTGGATCCAAAAATGAATGGGAAAGTTGGATTTTTAAAATAAATTTATTCATGCCTAGCACATCAGTTATTTCCCAGAGGACAGTAAAGAGACAACCACGATATTATCCATCTGGAGTCTCATGTGGGACAGAGCAGCTGAATATGACAGTTTGCTTCCCGAAATCGGATGGGATTTTCCACACAACTGATTCAGGTCACCACGAGACACTTCAATTGCAGGTGCTTATTGAATTCAAACTCCACCATCTGTCATGCCAGGACCTGAACCTTTTGTCCCCAAGATATTACCAGGGTTTTTGGATTAGCAACACAGTAATAAAACTACAAGGGCATTATAACCACTCAGCTGGTTCAACAGGAGACAGATGGGACAAGATTAGTTTGGCAGTATGTTCAGCATGGATTGGTTGGACTGACAGGCCTGTTTTCATGCTGTATGATTCTATGATTGACACTATGGAACAAATAGCTGGTTGGGATTAACAGCAGCATTGACAGCATAACTGAAAACCTGATGGGATATGTAAATCTGCTGGAGTCTCCGGAGGTTGTTTTGCTCAGTGACCCCTTCCCACACACGGGACTGGTGACCGGTCTCTCCCCAGTGTTACTGATTAAATAAGTTTCCATTTCTGTGGTTAATTGAATCTCTTCCGGCAGTTCCCACATAGCCCTGCTTTCTCTGTCGTATCAGTGTCCTTTTTACAACCTAGGGTGAACGATCCTTTCAAATTGTGTCCACACAGATATAAATTCCTGTTTCCATGTTGTGAATGTGTATTCATTCTTCCTCATCACCCACAGGTTGTGAGTATGACTGGTCAGGACAACATTTATTCTTTGCCCCTCGTTCGTTGCTGCCTGGCTGCACCACACACCCGGGTGCGATCCCAGCCTCGGGTGTCTGTCTGTGGGCAGTCTGCACATTCTCTGCGTGTTTGCGTTTTTATTTCTCCCTCTGACCAAAAATGCACCAGTTACAGGGATCAACAATGGGAAATGCAGGTTTATGGGACAGGAAATACCGTGGGGTCTGGTGGGACGCGCTTCGGATGGACCGTGTGGACTGGAAGGGACGATTAGACTGCTTCCCCACACGGTGGGGATTCCTGAATTAAGGGTAAGCTCATGTTCTTCTGCTCCTGGAGTCCCTCGTAGGCCGGACTGGGTGAACATGGTAGAATCCCCTGCATAAGGGACATGAATGAATGGGATTGCAGGAAATTAAAGTCATGATCTCTGTTCCTGAGGTCAGGCTTGCATTCCAGGTTTTATTTGTCGAACTTAAACATCACCCTTTCCTGTTCCAATCGCCAAGGACGAATAGTTTAAAATATCACCCCAACACCACCTTGTACAGGTTGAAGTCTTGACTGTGTGGAAGAAACTGATACTGAGCTGATGCGAGCAAATGTAGCTGCCACCGCCAGTGTCGGAAACACAGATCCAAACAGCAAAATCATCTTTTAAACCCACCACTGCAAAGTTCACGGCTCAACACGCTCCAGGTGTCCCACTCAGCTGTCTTAGCAAGATGTACTGTAGATCGCTTTGATAGTATAAACGGGAACAACCATTCCCTTGACCAGGAGCACACTCAGTCTAGGAATTTCTTGCATCTCCATACCATCATAAAAGGACTGCACGCTCACCTGTTGCATCACTGGAGCCAGAGAGTAACTCCGCGCCTCATTCCCATCCCCATTTCCGTTTGGATCTGGGCGGCTGTGCCGCAGTTTCTCTGATCCCGAGGCTGGGAACTGGGATTGTGTGTGATTATCTGCAACACTGGTTACAACTTTAGGAAGCTGGTGAACTCGCCGATGTTATGCTAAAATGCTATTTAACTTACTTTTCAACAATATCCTGTACTGTCCCCTGAGTCTTTGATGGTTTGTCAAAATCTATCAATCTCAGTTTTCAACATTCTCATTCATGGGATCTCCACAGCCTCTGAAGACATCGAACTGAAAGATTCAGCTCATTCTCAGCTCCCACATATCTGTCACTGTTCGTTGAGTACTGATATTGTACACTTGCTGTTCTTCCGAACATTTCCTCTGCGAGTATATTTATTGCTGCTTGCAAGCATCCTGTTCTGTGGTTACTGTGATCGTGGTTGTCGGTATTTTGCATTGTGACCACAGCAACTTCGATTTGAAACCAAATCACGACACTAAGTGTTCCCTCCGTTGTCTTTGTTTTGTGATAAATGCTAAGAAATTAATTGTTTTACCTTCAAATTCCACTCTCCCACATCTCTGCGTTTCATATATCAGGATTCAAACACAGCCGTTGTCGGAGATTTCTCTCCTTCCCACGATCATTAAACCTCCTTTCCGTCCCTCCTCCCATTTCTCTGAGGCAATGCCCAACCTATCACTCTCTTTCACATTCATACTGTTCTGTCTGTGCTGCTGCTGCGGTCACTGTTGTTGGGTGAACGTGCCCCAATCCCACCATCGGGACCTTCAAACAAATCGATCCATTTGGATACCGCGGTTGTGAAATCAATCCCCATGTAACAGCTTTTACTGACATAGGACAGAGACAATTGGAGCGTCAGGCTCATGGAAAATACCCAGGGCAGTTTGGGGGAAAAGACGTTTTATTGGAAAACATCAGCTTTGTGGCTTTCTGCGTTGGTCTTGTGATAATTTCATAGGATTTATGATCCAGAGACCGAGGTAATAGTCTCAGAACTCGAGCTTGAATCCCACCGTACCATAATCGTCAAATTTGGATTCAATAAATATCTGCAATGAAGAATCTAATGACTACTATATATTCATTGACAATTGTTGAAAAAAAATCTGTTTCACTGATGTCATTTCGGAATGGAATTTGCTATCCTTACTTGGTCTGGGCTGCATGTGACTTCAGACTCATAGCAATATGGTTGAGTCTCAACTGCCCTCTGGGCAATTCGGAATGGGTAATAAATTCTACTTAGCCAGAATCGCCCTCATACTAATTCAGAAATTTTAAAACAACTGCTCATAAGGCTCACGCAAGAGTGTTGTTGTGCAGTTTTGCAAGTCACATTATAGCAGGGATGTGATCACACTGAGAAAATTGCAGGAGATATTTACCGGGATATTGTTTCGGATGAAGAGTTTCAGTTAGGAAGAAAGACAGGACAGAGTGGAGTGTTTGTTGCAGGGCAAAGGAGATGTAGACAAGACATGACTGAGTTAGGATATGGACAGGGTTGACTGAACGAGTTTCCCATTGATGGAGGGATCGATCAGCAGGGGCCAGAGATTTAAGGAGAAAGGCTGAGTAGTTTGAGAAGATGTACGGAAAAGCTTTATCAGCCAGCGCGGGGGGAGGGGGGGGGAAGCGGGGGTTGGAATTTGGAATACGTTGTCTGTATTGTTCAGTAAGGCAGAAACCCAAGGGCCTGAATAAATATTCAGATGTGAATGTGTGATGCCAAAACATATAAGGCAGTGGGATAAACATATTGAAATGGGATTCAGTTCATTAAGCAGTTGTTTTTGACTAGTGTGGCCACAATTAGCTGACGGGCCTCATTTGACACTCTTGTCCTTGGTAGTATAATGGTTTGTGTCCCCGCCTGTCACAGGGCTCGGTTCTCTGCTGGGGACAGTGGAAATATTTTAAAGCTGTCACTCCATTCCAAGTGCGGGTATCGATACCTGTCCTTCTATTCTCGATGGGGCATGTCACAGGTAGGACACTGCTGCCTGATTCATGGTGGGGAAGGGCTACAGCTCTCAGGGAGGCAGAATGTCAGTGAACGTGCAAACATGTGACTTTTGCAAGCTGCATCTTGTGACTGTGATGGAATGAAAACCATTTGACAGACTTGTTCCGGATTGAATTGTTTACCGGAAGCACGAAGGTGAGGAATAAACAGGATAAAAGCATTCAACTATAAGTGCAGAAACACTTCCCGCAGCACGAATGAAATTGAAGAGTAGAGGGTAGTGTTTCGATACATTGAATTTGGGTTGATTTGCATTGATGAGGCTGAGTTACCAGGGTATAAAGCTAATAAAAATGATCCACCATTTCCTCACTATGATGGAACATTGACTCAGTAATTCGCACTGCTGTTCGGTCGGATGGTAAGGTTGATTGGCAAAATTAAATTTCCCTCTCGTGTCCAGGGATTGAATAAAGCATGTTAAGAGTGAATTAACCATGGGTTACGCGGGGACAAGGTCAAAAGTCACAGAACGCCACGTTATAGTCCAACAGGTTTATTTGAAATCGTAAGGGAGACGGCTGCCCCTTCTTCAGGTGAAATACACGGGAATAGGAAGGAGAACGAGGTCTGGGTGAAATGCTCTTCAGGGTGTCGACACTGGCTCGATTGACTTAAATGCCCTTTCTGCACTGTGGGATTCTGTGATTCTATCGGAGTGGGTAACAACGGTAAATAATGGGGTGTAACACCATGATAGACGATGCTGACGGGGTGTACTGAGGATGACATTTTCTTCACTTGTTGCCTTGGAAAATTTACAACAGTTATCCCTGTACTAAGGGAGACTTAATGGGGCTTATGAAATATTTGGACAGAGTAGATCGGTGGAAAATTCCCTTTCAAGTAAGTAAACATCTCGACGTCAGGCATTCAAAGCCTTGATAAAACCTTTGAAGGACAAAGAAATTATGAGAGCAGAATTGCTGTCACTCTGATAATCTGTTTTTCAAAATATTTGGAAAGGCACATTTGGTGAAATACAAGGAATAAATTTCACAAGGAGAGAGAGAAGCGTGTGGCTAGATAAAGGTGTTGGGGTGGGATGTAGTTGGTCAGAAGTTGCGGGGAAAAATGCCTAAGTTGGTTGACTTTAAATATAAAGACATTTCGTGAACACGTGCAGCTGAATAAGATTCGGTTCCAAAAACACTGGATTTTGAAAGATTTGGCAGAATATTCCACCTAAACCATTGTAAATGGAACTGAGTGGATTTTCTTATTGTGAAGGGAAAATATTACATAATGAAAAGGAAGTGATCAGTTGCTTGGAGATATACCTCCAGCTTTAATCAAATGCGTTAAGGATATGAGGTCAAACACCATGATGTTTGGTCTATTTAATACTCGGGGAAATCTGCCAAAGCAACGAGCAATAAAACTGCTGGGTTTTCTTTTGCACTTTAACCCGCTGTTTTTCTATGCAGTATTTTCCTTAAGCTGAAATAAAGTCGGAGCAAATTTGAATACAACATTTATCATTCCAATGGGATAAGTCTAATACACTTCCGATTATTACAATGAACATTGTGAGGTTGCAGCAAAAATAAAATGAAATGAACAAAACAGTGTTTTTTGCGATTTAATCCAATTCAGGTTCAGTCACATGAGAAAGGCCATTGAGCCACAACATCGCCTTTATTTCCCTCTCCATGGCTGCTTCTTCACGTGAGAGAGAAAGTGACTGAAGAAATTACGAGTCAAACGTAGGTGAGAAGATGACGAAAATTCTTGTGCTATGTTTCACTCTGACATAGTTATGAGTCAAAATGTATCAATGACAGCTATTCATTCTGCGAACATGGGTATTTATTGATATTTGTTGTTATTATAATTCTGGTGAAAGCAGAAACACCATGGTGTGGATTCGATTCCACTCTGGAAATTTCCATAACATTCACCACATGTAACCTGATGAGGTTACAAGTCACACCTCTACAAATCGTGCTGAGGAGACTGAGCGTTTATGGTGGTGGGTTGTTATACCACTGTGCCCCACATTCACGGGTTAGAGTCACACTCTGGTTGCCAACTTCACAAACCTCTCCAGCAGTTTTTCTTTGCACCTCTGGTATACACTGGTTCGAGGATCTTGTTCTTGTTGTTCACTGCACAGGTGATTCACGAATAATCGACACCACATTAAAGTCGAAATGATGAGTGAGAGCAGTCATTCCATTCAATTTTCGATTAAATTGGTGTAATGAGATTGAACACATTTTTCTTTCTGCCCCACATTCCTTCTTGTTTTTCTATGAATTTTCGTCGAAAGAAAGAGAAACAAATAACAAGAGACCAGAGCGCAAGTTTATCCAGTGGGGTCGTTCATGAGTATTTTAAACTAACACTTCACACAATGATCTGATCAGTTATTCAAACAGTCACTCGGCATTGGAACCGCAGAAAACCTCTCCAATGAGATGAACTTTTCATTCTTTCACAAATTTCTGCTGTGTGTGAATCATACAATGATCCATCATCCAGCGTGATCACTGACTTGCCAACTGTGTCTGGTCTACCAACTTTCTTCAGCAATCCCAGCTTCAGTACACAACCACGTGTGCTGGGCCCGGTGTCATTTGTTGCCCCCAGGTCATAGCACATTTCTTCCTCCTGAGTTTATGAGCGTTGTTCCTGATCTGTCTGATCTGTTTATCAAACCTTTTCTATCACTTCATCCCATTCCCTCACAATTCTGAATTTATGAATAAAATAAGGCGTTAGAGGAAATGTTAAGCAAGTGGAAGTTTGCCATTCAGCCCATGGAGTCTGCCCCACCATTCAAAGAAATCATGGTTGATCTGATAATCTTTAATTACTTTCTGCTCACTTACCTCGACAAAGTTTTATCATCTTTCTGATTAACTATCTGGTACAGTTTGAAAATGCCCACAAACACAGTCTCAACAGCGATTGCTGAAAAAGGCCATATTTTTTTTGGTTCCTGTGAAATTACTCCTCATTTCTGAATTAAATGGGCAATATCTAATTCTGAGATTATGTCCTCTGGTGCTCTCCTCACAGCATGGGGAAAACAACATGCCCGTTTCCCCCCAGTCAAGATTCCACGAATATTGAACGTTTATAATTCTCCCCTCCACCTCCTTTGTTTCGAGGAGAAAAAGCCCAGCCTAACCAATCAGTTCACGAGCTCCATTTGATACAGAGTTGGCAACAGACTTGTAAATATCTGCTGTCCCCTGCAGCGTCCTTACATTTATTAAGAAAACTGAAGAAATTTCGGCGAGGAAACGGGTTGAAATTTCAGGCACAGACGGAATTGGAACTTGAAATCAGAAAGTGATTGGAATCGGATTGATGTATAGAAGGACCAAATACAGCAATGATTACTCTGACCAATGTGAATCTTATCATATTCGATTCGCCTTTAAAGGTTTCATTGTAGCTGAATTCCTCCGTGTAATCGTCCTGGGAGATAGTATTTAGGAGAAATGGAACCTGAGCACTCATATAAAGAAGTTGACTCCAAAATAATGTCCGTCGGTCGACTTTGTTTGATTATTAATTCAACTCTTCTCACCGTGAAGGCGACATCGTCTGCAACGCACAAATTAGATGTTTAACAGAACTCTTTCCATTTGCCCAAGTCGGTGTCGCTTCAATACCATTGAAGGAACTGGACACACTCCACGACAATACAGTCACATAAGTGTACATTGTTCAACACCGGGATATTTATTCCCTGAACTGCTAAGGCGCATTTGCAGCAGAGAGCACCTCCGAGAAGATTCCCTGAAGTAAGTCATCCAGGTTTTGTTGACACAACCGTCAAAGCTCAAAAACTGTACCGACTATAACGACAAGGTTGAAGATGCACTGAAACGTCACCATTTACAAATTACCCTCCAAGGCACATACCAGCATGACTTGGAGAGGAATCAGTGGTAAATTCATTGAGTGATGAAGCGGTCTTGATGGGCAAAGACTTATACTTCAGCCATCCACCTTTTATTTTACAATTTTTAAAAATGTTGATAATTGCATGGACCAGACTTGTGCCCATTCCTTAAGTTGTTCCCTAAACTGGCGGTTGATAAAGATCGAATATCATCCTGAGCCTGTGGTCAACAATAGAAAATATCCAAAAAGCCTCACAAACATCTGATCTCCCTGTCCAACAATCTTCAGGGATCTCTGAATGTTTACTCCAAGATCTCTTTTTTCCTGTACGCCACTCAGAATCCTCACTGCTATTGTTTCAACTCCCCAACTCCCCAAGTGTCTGTTCCTGCGCTGTGAATTTTCTGTGTGTTCTTTGTTCTTCTTTGTTAATACTCTGCCAACTTCATATTACATTGCTGCATCTCAGAGAATGACATTGTCAATTCTAATTATCACAGAGGGAATGAGAACATAATATGTGGCTGTGTCGGAATGTAAGTGATGTACGCTGGATTGGAGTGTTTAGTGGGAGCAAGCGGCTGATGTGGAGACGATGTGATCAAAAACTGGCCTTACTGTCAAAGTAACAAAACAGCGCATTGTTAAGGAAAATTTCAGAGAATGCTTTCAATTAATTGACCTCTTGCTCAAGGCTCCAGCACGCTTCAGCTGAGCTACTCTGCAGTGCGGTTAATGCTGCTGTTGTATTTTAATAATCTAATAAACGGAGACAAATATGATCTTCCTCCCCGCCTTTGACCAGGAGCACTCCCAGCTTTGGCATTTCTTGCGCCTCTGTGCCGTCATAGAAGAAACACGTGTCCGTGTTCAAATCAGTCAATCGATTTCGATACAATGGTTGTGACATCAATTCACATGTAGCAGCTTTTACCACATAGACCAGAGATTATTGGAACATCAGGCTCTGGAAAAGGACACAGGGCAGCACTGAGGAAAAGAAACTTTACTCGAAAATACCTCTTTCTGTTGACTTCTACATCATTTATGTCACTTGCTCATTTAGCTCTATCTTGTCTATTGTGCGCAGTTCTGCAATTCGCATGATAGCACAGATATGATCGCACTGCAAATGATTCAGCAGAGATTTACCAGAATATTGTCTGATAGAAGAGTTTCAGTTATGAAGAGAAGTTGTATAAACTGGAGGCGTTTTTCTTATAGCAGAAGAAATTGAGACGAAACATGATTGAGATGTACAAAATAATAAGGATATGGACGGCGTCGATTGAAATAAACGTTTTTCTAGGATGGTGAGATCGATCACGGGGGGAGGGATAGGGTGGCATAGATATAAAAATAGAAGAGGGAAGATTTGAGTGAATGTGCAGACAAATATTTTGAAACAGCCGTTGAATAAAATCTGGAACTCAGTGCATGTAAAGTTTGCAGAGGCAGAAATGCTCATAACTTTCAGAAGTTTTCAGATGTGAATTTGTGATGCCAACACATACAAGGCTATAGTCCAAGTAATTTAAATAAAGAGTTCGGATAGTTAAGCGAATGTTAATTTCCAGTATTAACAAATAGGCTTCTTTTTTGCACAGATTTCCTGCGTAGTACCACCGCCTGTCACTGTGTGAGGTCGGGTTCAATTCGCTTCCAGGACGTGCGCTGGTATATTGGGAGGGCTCAGTGAGTGAAACTGTACAGCGTCAGAAACCCGACTTCATTCAAGTCTTGTGTGACTTACGGTGTGGAATTGCACACTCCTGCTCTCTCTCTCCTGTGTGTGTTTCCTCTGGCTGCTCTGATTCCTTCCCACAGTGCAAAGGTGTGCAATTCAGGTACATGGCAAACAAAATCTGAATGGAGTGTAAGTGCTGTAAATAAGAGACAAAAGTCAGAATTGCAGCTCGGGGAACACAGAATGACCATTTCGGGACAACAGACCCTTCCTCGGAACTGTTTTGAATTCTCAATGTTAACTCTAATTTCTCTCCACTGATGCTGCCTGACTCGCTAAGCTTTTGGAGTAATTTCTATTTTTGTAGGGGGATCACAAATGCGGGTTTAGAAAGATAGAGTGGGGGAGTGTGAATCACTTCCACGGCACAGTGAAGATTCAACTGGCCAAATGGTTTCTATCTGCACTGTGTCGACTTCCATAAACTCTGAATCTATATGCTTTTCTCCTTTTTCTCATTCCTTGGTTTTCACATCTCTCCTGTCATGTGAATTGCAGAGCAGGACAATCGACGTTTCAGGCATAAACCACCATCAAACCGTTACCACCTGACACCTCGAAGATAAACGCTTCATGTTCTGCCTTGGGACCCTGCAACCACACGGGATAAATGGAGATTTCAGCGGCTTCCTCATTTCCCCTCCCCCGACATTATCACAGTCTGAAGCATTCAAACTCAGAACCACCCTCCAGACCCATTCATCTCCCCGCCCTCTGACTGATCACCTTCTCCCCGCCTCCATCCACCATTCCCTTTTCCAGCTATCTTACATCCAACCCCCACCCCCTCCCATTTACCTCTCAGTCCCCACCCACAAGACTCATTTCTGATGAAAGACTTATGCCAGAAAACGTCGATTCTCCCGCTCCTCGGATACTGCCTGACTTGTTGTACTTTTCCAGCACGACACTACCGCCATGGCGAATACAGACGAGCTCAGCTCAGGCGCCTTCTCTGAGAGCGGGGAGGGCTGAGTGAGGAAGTGATTAAGCTGCACATTAAAGGGATAGATATGTGTGATAGGAATAAACTTCTTATGGGAAGAGTTAACAACCAGGGATCTCCGTCAAAACCCCAGTAAGAGGATGTTTAGAGGAGAGGATAGGAAGAACGTTTTCACTCTGAGAGTGTTGTTTATTTGGAATTCACTGTTTGAACGTGTGGTAAAGCTATGTGTCAGGAGTATTTAACTGAATACTTGAGAAGTTAGAGCACACATGGATAAGGACCAGATACTAGAAAGTAGGTTGAAGATAAATAGAAGTCTGATGAAAAATCCAAACACTGTACAGAAAATACAGAGCATGAAAACATGGAGAGGGTAAAGACATGGAAACTACTAACGATCTGTTACAAGGGGTCTGCGGAATGCTACACGCGTCAAAAGGTCACTGGGGCAGGATGGGGCCAGTGTGGCAGGATGGGATAAGAATAGTGGAATGCTGCTACACCAATTAGCAGAGTCAGACTGGGCTGAAAGGTTACTATGGCAGGCTGAGATAATGACAATTAATAACGTCAGACTCGCCTACTAAATATCATCATGGCAGGCTGGGACAAGTCGTGACAATAAATACTTAGGACATGACTTTAAATAATAAATTGATAGTAGAGTAAGCCTGCTTGAGACGTTTGTAGCAGGACATGACATTAAATATCTAATCAGTAGTTTGTCGAGTCAGCTTGGGACAGGAAAACATTGTGGTAGATAGGGTAGCTAAATATCTAATCATGACAGGTTAGTCTGGGATGGAAGATCATTGCAGCACAGGTGGCAGTAGAATACCTAATAGTGACAGTACAATAATATTAAGTAGAATTATGAAAAACCATAGTGGCAGAAGTAGAACGATAATGGGAACTAACACGATTGGTTTATTGTATAGTTGAAATGAGGTAGTTCTGACTAACACCGTTGGCCATTTTGATAAGCTAAAAAACATGATTCAAGAAAAGGGAAGAAGTGTTGGAGTTTAATTCAGATACATGCGAGGTGCTGCACTTTGAGAAAGCAAATCTTAGCAGGACTTATACTCTTAATGGGAAGGTCCGAGGAAGTGTTGCTGAACAAAGAGACCTTGGAATGCAGGTTCTTAGCTCTTTGAAAGTGGAGTCGCAGGTAGATAAGATAGTGAAGAAGGCGTATGCTTTCCTTTTTTGGTCAGAGTGTTGAGTACAGGAGTTGGGAGGTCATGTTGCGGCTGTACAGGACATTGGTTAGGCTACTGTTGGAATATTGCGTGCTGTTCTGGTCTCCTTCCTACCGGAAAGACGTTGTGAAACTTGGAAGTGTTCAGAAAGATTTACAAGACTGTTTCCAGGGTTGGAGGATTTGAGCTAAAGGAAGAGGCTGAAAAGCTGGGGCTCTTTTCCCTGGAGCGTCGAAGGCTGAGGGGTGACCTTATAGAGGTTTACTAAATTATGAGGAGCATGGACATTATAAATAGACAAAGTCTTTTTCCTGGGTCGGGGATTCCAGAACTAGAGGGTATAGGTTTAGTCTGAGAGGGAAAAGATAAAACAGAGACCTAATGGGCAACTTGTTTTCACCCAGTGGGTGGGACGTGTATGGAATGAGTTGCCAGATGATGTTGTGGAGGCTGGTACAATTTCAACATTTAAGAGGCATGTGAATAGGAAGGGTTTAGAGGAATATGGGCCAGTTGCTGGCAGGTGGGATTAGATTGGGTTGGGATATCTGGTCGGCATTGACAAATTGGACAGCAGGTTCTGTTTCCATGCTGCATATCTCAATGACTCTATGACTCTATGCCATGGGCCCTGAGGTTCGGGGGGATTCAAGAATTTGTTTTCTGAGTGTCACGGTTTTTGTTTGCAAATAAAAGATCTTCTCCTTGAAAAACTCTCCGTAATCTCCTGGTGATTGTTGACATTTTCTCCACGACAACCACAACTTTGGATGCAGTAAAATTGTGGCGACTGCAGCTCTGTGGTGCAATGAAAAGTGTGTTAGATTTCTACAAATTTGGTAACTTTGCTATTCAAGGTTTGTGGGTTTGAACCGCATCAGAATTGGAGTTTAGTTCAGTGAAGCATCAGGTTGCAGAAGTCACGTGTTTGTACTTTCACTGACACTGTCTCGCCAGGAGCTGCAGTCCTTCCCCACACTGATTCAGACAGCACTGTCCTTCCTGTGACATGTCCCATGGAGAATGGAAGGACAGGCATTAATAACCCTCACTTTAGATATTAGCGACAGTTTTAAAACATTTGCACTGCCCCATCGAGGAATTGATCTCCTATCTCCTGCGTAACATGCGGCGACACGAACCACTATACTACCGAGGACAACAGTTTCAAAGGAGACCCCTCAGCCCGTTGTGACTCCATTTGTCAAAAAACAACTGCTTAACGACTCGAATCGTTTAGCCCATAGCCTTATAGTTATTGTCAGAACATATTCACATCTGAATATTTCTTCAGGTTCTTAGGTTTCCTGCCTCTCTGACCCTTACAGACACAGTGTTGCAAATTCCAACACCCGCCGGCCTAAAACGCTTTTCCACACATCTACTTAAAACTTTCTGTCTTTCTCATTAAATGTCTGCCCCCCCGTGATCGAACTCTCCGTCGATGGGAAACGTTACTTTCAGAATACCTTACGCATACCCCTCATTATTTTGTACATCTGAACCATGCCTTCTCACGAATGCCTCTGCGCCGTGACAAACAACCCCAGTCTGTCCTGTCTCTCTTCATGACCAAATCTCTTCAGCCCAGACACTGTCCGAGTGAATCTCTCCTGCACCTTTCCCTGATCACATCCCTGAACTTACGTGAATTGCAGATAATTGTCGAGGTGGAGTCAAATTGAACCTTTTTTTACATTCTGTTCCAGCATGCGGTGTGGCTCTGCAGCATATATTGCCCAGCGGTCTGGAGTCACATGGAGGCCTGACCAGTTCTCAAAGCCATCCCTCATGACCTTTACTGAAACAGATGGGTTTTTCATACAACGGGTTTAGAGTATTCTTAATTGGAGCCATTTCTTGCATTTATATTCTACCACCGGCGTGGTGTGATGAGAATCGAACCCGTCTCACCAGAATGTGACCTGGCCTTTTGTGTTAACAATCCAGCGAAAATACCAGTAGGCTATTGCAGAAAGCCGTTATGGCTAACCTTTTCCAATGGAGTCGCTTCTCCCCAATTATTCTCTGTGCTCATTTATTAAACCTCACGCTCCAATAATCTCTTGTCCATGTTAGTAAAAGCTGCTAAAAGAGAATTGATCTCACAGCCACGGTATCTAAACGGATCGAATGATTTGACGGTGCCAATGAAGAGATTGGGGCATGGTCGCCCAGCAACAGTGAGTGCAATGGCATTGCGGTCAAAAGCGGGGCGGAAGGGAATACTTGCCCCCATTTATTCTATTATAGCCATAAGCACTATATGGCGTATCTAAATGGTGTTGGACCTTTAACTTTGGGGTGGCAATGTTGCGAAATTTCATTTTCCTATTTGGATCAATGTTCTTGACATTGGCAGTAGCAGCTGTTTATGTTTGCATCAGCTCAGGATCAGCTTCTTGTTCCCAGTAAATGCTGGAACCTGGAGAAGGTGGTGTTGTGGTTATATAATAAACGAGTCAACTTTGGGGACTCAGACACGGAACTGGTAATGTTAAAGTTCGACGAATAAAACCTGGAATGGAAGCCTGATCTCAGGAACAGAGAACATGACTTTAATTTCCTGCAATCCCATTCATGCATGACCATTATGCAGGGGATGCTACCATCTTGACCCAATCCTGCCTACTTGTGACTCCAGGTGCAGAACCTCATGGTTGACCCTGAGTCCAAGAATGCCGACACTGTGCGTAGGCTCGCCATTCGTACCAATCCCAGTCGACACCATCCCTCCGAAGCACATCCTATCCACCCACACTCCATACCTATTTCATTCCCCTTCATTTCCCATGGCTGATCCCAGTAACCTTCACACCTTCAGACTGTGGGAGGAAACTCACACAAGCAAAGAGAGATTGTGCAAATTGCAAACAGTCACACAAGGCTGGGATCGAATCCATGTCTCTCGTGCAGCGAGACAGCAGCGAATCAGCAGCGAATGAACAACAAATGCTATCCTGATCTGCGACATCCACACCCTGTGGGTATATCAGGAAGAATAAAAGCATATTCACAACATGGACAACGGGACTTACGACTGCGTGGACATGATTTGAACCAATCGTTCACCCTGGCTAGATACAAAGACACGGATATCACAGAGAAACCAGGGCAACGCGGAATTCAAATACCTGCTGCAGTGGAAACTCATTTACTCAGTCAAACTGGGAACAGACTGGTCAACAGTCCCGTGTGTGGGAAGGGCTCAATGGCCAATAAAAACTCCAGCGTAGCCAGCAAGATTACATATCCCAAACGGAGGTCAATTAAACTGTCAATGCTGCTGTTAATCCCAACCAGCTGCCGGTTTCATAGCGTCAAAGTCATAGACTCACGCAGCATGAAAACAGGCCTTTCACTCCTTCCAGCTCATACTGCAGAAAATGCCAAACTAAACGAGTCGCATCTGACGGCTCCTGTAATTGCTGAGGGTTAATAATGTCCTTGTAATATTATTACTGTAATGTTAATATGAATGTCCAGATATAATTCTGTGGACACGTGTTCAAATCCTGACATGGTAGATGCTGGAATGTTATTTCAATAAGTACCGAGAGTTGATGAGCCTAATGATGATGTTGAATCAGTTGTTGTAGATCTGATTCACTAATGCCTGATAGGGAAGGAAACTGCCATACTTATCTGGTCTGGCTGGTATGTGACTCCAGGTCCATAATATCGTGGTTGATTCTGAACTGCCCTCTGGACAATAAATAATGGACTAGGTATGAATGAATAGCTTTTTTCTAATCCCACGGAAACTTTCCAATTCATTTATCGATCCAAATATCCTGTAAATATTGTAAATGTACTTTCATCCACCACTGCCTCAGGAAGTGAATTGCACACATCAACTATCCTCTGTTAAAAAAGCCTCTCATGTCTTATTTTAAATCTCTTTATTTTCAGCTAAAACATTTGCCCTCTCGTCTTGAAGTGCCCCTCCTTGGAGAAAAGACAGTTACAGTTAACTCTAGCCGAACTCTCAATAATTTATAAATTTCTATCAGGTCGGCTTTCAAACTCCAGTGCTCGAGTGAAAATATTCTCAGCCTATCCAGCCTTTCGTTATAACTCAAATATTCCTCACTAGCCATACGCTGGTATACCTGTTCTAAACCTACTCCAGCTGAATAATTTCCTTGCGACAAGAACTGGATGCAGTAATCCAGAAGAGGGCTCACACAATGTCCGATTCAATTCAACATAACATACCAACTCCTATGCTCAAAGGACTGTGCAACGCAGGCAGGATGACAATTTTATTAACCATTCTGTCTATATGTGAAGCAAACTAAAAAGAAATATTTAACTGTATCCCTGGCCTTCGTTTTCCACAACACTATGCAACGCCCGATCACTAATTGTATAAGCCTTACTCTTATTTGATGTAGGAAAATGCAATACCTTCCATTTATCCAGATTGAACTCCTTTTGGATTTTTTCAGTCCAAAGACGCGTTGGATTAAGATCCTTCTGGAAACTTCGATCACTTTCTTTACAGTCTCCAATTCTGGTGTCCTCTACAAGATTATGAACCATGGCTTCTATGAGTTCCATTGTTTTCTCATATAGGTCAATGATTTATATTTATTTGTCGTGGCCATCATTTAGCAGCTTACAAATCAGGTAACAATTAGTTATGTCGTTAACCATGAGGAAGAAAGCTATAGACTGCAGGGAGATTGGAAACAATTGGCAAGAAAATGTGCTGAAAGGAATTCAATCCATTGAAGTGGGTGATAATGAATTTGGGGAGGATCAATGATAAAAGTGTGAATACTGAGTGGTTTAAAGTAATAAAAGGGAAATTGGAGTAAACATTCACGAATCTTTGTAGTTGATTGGACAAGGGATCAAGTGGTCTCGAGGGGTTGGAGATACTTTTTGTTCTTGACCGCAGATGGGAATGTAAGGGCAGGGAAATGATGCTGGAACTTTAGCAACGCCCTATTCAAGATCAATGGACAGGGTAATCAGTTGGACGGAAGTGCGTACTGCAGGTGCTGAAAATCAGAATCAAGATTAGAGTGGTGCTGAAGAAGCACAGCAGGTCAGGCAGCATCCGAGTTGCAGAAAAAAAATAACACTTTGGGCAAAAGCTCTTCATTAGGAATAAAGCTGGGAGCCTCGAGGGTGGAGAGATAAACGGGAGGACTGGGTCTGGGATGAATTTAGCTGAGAGAGCAAGAGGTGAATGCAGATTGAGTTAAAGGTTATAGGTCGAAGGAGAGGGTGGGACGGATAGGTAGGAAGGAAGTTAGACAGGTGAGACAGGTCAAGAGGATGGTGCCAAGCTAGAAAATTGGAACTCGGATAACGTGGGAGTGGGGAGATAAGGAAACTGATGCCCTGGGGTTGAAGGGTCCCGAGGTGGAAAATGAGGCGTCCAGTGGTGATGGAATGGCGGTGGAGGAGACCCAGGAACTGCAATTCCTCGGGAGAGTCGGGGGGTGGGGCGAGTTGTTGATGTTTTTTTGTCATTGGGCATTGCGGGTGATTGTTGCGTGTCTCTTGGAAATGTTCTCAAAAGCGCTCTGCAAGAAGCTGTCTGTTGGCCCCAACGTAAAGGAGACCGCTTCGGGAGCAACAGATGCAATAAATGACTCGTGTGGAAGTGCACATGCACGTTTGATGGATGTGGAAGACTCATTGGAGCCTTGGAAGGATGTGGGAGGGAAGATGTGGATGCAGGTTTTGCAATTCCTGTGGTGGCATGGGAAGGGGCCGCGAGGGGAGAGTGGGTCATTGGAGGGCGAGGACTTGACGAGGTAGTCGTGGAGGAATCAGTCTTTGTGAAAAGTGGATCGGGTGGGGAGGGAAATATATCCCACGAGGTCAGTGTTGCTGACACTTTTTTGCAAACCCACTTATTCCCACATCTATCTGGATTATACCTCCTCCCACCCCAATTCTTGCGCAAATGTTGCCCTATATTCCCAATTCCTCCACCTCAATCGCATCTGCTCCCAAAGGTCCAGTTCCACCCACAGAACACACTAGATAGCCTCCTTCTTTAAGACCGCAACTTCCCCTCCGATGTGGTTGAAAATGCCCTCCAACGCACCTCATCCATGTCCTGTACCTCCGCCCACGAACCCCACACCTTCAACCACAACAAGGACAAAACCTCCTTGGTCCTCATCTTCTATTCCTCCAACCTCCACAAAAATCACATGATCCTCCGACAGTTTCGCCACCTCTAAACGGATCCCACCACCAGGGATATGTTCCCCTCCCCACCCCTATCCACTTTCTGCCAAGACCGTTTGCTCCATGACTACCTAGTCAAGTCCGCACCCTTCAATGACCCACCCTTCCCTCCTAACACCTTCCCCTGTCACTGCAGGAATTGCAAAACCTGCACCCACATCTACCTCCTCACCTCTGTAAAAGGCTCTAATAGAGGCTTCCACATCCATCAAAATTTCTCCTGCACTTCCACACATGTCATTTCTTGTATACATTCCTCCCGATGCGGTCTCCTCTAAATTGGAGAGAGTAGATGTGTTCTCATAAAGCACTTCACTGAATATCTCCAGGATATCCGCAAGAATCAACCCCAGTGCCCCATGGTCAAACATTTCAACTCCCCCTCCCACTTTCCCGAGGACTTGTAGGTCATGGGCCTCCTGCATCGCCACTGCCTCACGACCCGATGCCTGGAGGAAGAAAGCCTCATAATCCGCCTCGGGACTCTTCAAACCCATGGCATCAATTTGGACTTCACCCGTTTCCTCATTTCCCCTCCCCCTACCTTACCCCAGTTCCCACCTTCCAGATCAACACCGTCCTCCTGACCTGTCCCACCTGTGCATCTTCATTCCTACCTATCCACTCCACCTTCTTCTCTGACATTTCATGTTCACCCCCACCTCCATGCTCTTACAGCACTCTTAGCTACCTTCTCCCCAGCCCCACACCCTTCCCAATTATCTCTCCATCCCATATGCTGCAGTCTCATTCCTGATGAAGGGCTTTTGCCTGAAACGTCCATTTTTCCTGCTCCTCAGATGCTGCCGGACCTGCTGTGCTTCTCCAACACCACTCTAATCTTGAGGGGAAACATTTCATTGACACGGTTTTCGGATATTTTCTATTGTTGACCACAGGCTGTGGATGAGAGCAGAACTTTAGCAACTACCAGGTTAGGGAGCAGCTAAAGGACTGAGCATTGTTTTTAAATTGTAAGATAAAATATGGAAGGCTGAAGGATGCAACTTTGTCCATCAAGACCGTTTCACCAATGAGTTTATCACTGATTCCTTTCCAAGTCAGGGTGCTATGGGCCTTGGAGGGTAACTTAAAAATGGTGGCGTTTTGTTGCATCTTCCTTATTATTTTTCGTTGTCCTTATAGTCAGTACAGCTGTTGAGTTTTGAAGGTTCTGTCAAAAATGCCCAAATGACTTACTCCTGTGCGTCTTGTAGTTGGTGCACTCTGCTGCAATTGTGCCTTAGCGGTGTGGGGAATGAATATTGCAGGTATTGAAGAGGGTACACTCAAGTGACTGCATTGTCGTGGACGGTGTCCAGTTCCTTATGTGTTACTGAAGCTACACTCATCTAGGCAAATGGAGAGAGTTATATTCCACATCCCATTTGTGCCTTGCAAACGATGTAGGATTCACGGAACAATGAGTTGAGTTTATAATCAAAAAAATGTCTCAAGAACATGTTGTTGTTGTCAAAGTGTTTATGTCGCCAGCTTCTATCCGTTTTTGCACAAAGTAATAGCTCTGTGGACGATTACACAGGGTAATTTGTTTACAGTAACGCAATTGAATGTCAGTGGGTTATGATTGGAGTCTCATTTTTAGATTATATTAGATTACTTTACAGGGTGGAAACAGGCCCTTCGGCCCAACAAGTCCACACCGACCCACCGAAGCGCAACCCACCCATACCCCTACATTTACCCCTTGCCTAACACTATGGACAATTTAGCATGGCCAATTCACCTAACCTGCATATCTTTGGACTGTGGGAGGAAACCGGAGGAAACCCACGCAAACACGGGGAGAACGTGCAAACTCCGCACAGTCAGTCGCCTGAGGCGGGAAATGAACCTGTCTTTGGCGCTGTGAGACAGGAGTGCTAACTACTGTGCCAGTGTGCCGCCCATTTCTCAGAGTTATCATTACTCGATTTCGTCCTTGTGTGGACTAATCTGATTCCAGTCGCTGTCTGATTTCAAGTTCCAATTCCCGTCTATGCTTGAAATTTCAACCGTTTATTCGCATAAATGTCTCCCCCTGCCTTAATAATATGTAAGGACGCTGCCGGGGGCGGACATGTTGTCAACGCTGGAGAAAATGGAGCCTCGTGGAATGATTGGTTAGGTTGGGATTTTTCTCCTTGAAACAAAGGAGGCAGAGGGGAGCTCTATAATCACACAATAACATAATAACATTCATAAACGTTCAATATTCATGGGACCTTGACAGGGTAGTTATGGGCAGGTGGTTTACCCTCTGGAATGAGGAGAGCACCAGAGGACATGAACTCAGAATTAGATATTGCCTATTTAATTCAGAAATTAGGAGTAATTTCTTTGCTCAGGGGCCAGTGAATCGTTGGAACTACTTGCAGAAACGATTGTTGAGGCTAAGTTGTTGTGTATTTTCAAACTGTGCCAGACAGATATTTCATCAGAAAGTCGATGAAGCTTTGTCGAGGCAATGCAGAAGAATTGAGTTGAGGATTATCAGATCAGCCATGAGTTCATTGAATGGTGGAGCAGACTCGATGGGCTGATTGGCCGACTTCCAATCCTACATCATTTGGTCTAACGCCTTATTTTATTGATAAATTTAGAGTTCTGAGGGGATGCGATGAAGGGATAGAAAAGGTTTCTCAAACTGATCAGACAGATCAGGAACTAGGCTCATAAGTTCATGAACAAGAAATGTGCTGTGGCCTGGAGACAACAAATGGCACTGGGCACACCGCAGATGAGTATGTGCAGAAGTTGTAATTATTAAGGAAAATTTGTGGATCTTATATTGTTGCCAACTTGGTGATCATGCTGGATGATGGATCGCGGGATGTTTCATACAGCAAAAGGTTGTGAAAGAATGAAAGATTCGTTTCATTGGAAAAGTTTTCTGCGGTTCCAATTCAATTGACTGTTTGAAATACTGATCAGAACTTTGTGTGGAGTATTACATTAAAATTCACAATTCCACTGGATAAACTATTGCACCGGATCTCTCCTTATTTGTTTCACTTTCATTCGATATAAATTCATAGAAAGTCAAGATGGAATGAAAGGAGGAAAGAAATGTTTGCACTCCTTTTCATTATCCCAATTTAACTTACAACAGAATCAAATTGCTTTACTTTCCTTTGATGAGGTATCGATTTATCACAAATCTCTGGTGCAATGAAGGGCATTAGCAAGATTCTCCATCCAATGTATACTGAATTTGCGAGGCACAAAAGGAAACCACAGCTGCGTTTGATAGAAGTAATAGTTCGAGTCGGATTCACATCCACACATGCGCAATGGAAGAGCAACCCGCCGCCTTCACCTCTGGGCCACTTCAGCCCATGGAAAAGGAGCTCGCATGTGACCACATCAAGATTACATATGGTGCACCGAGGGGATAAGATATTCCCTGAGCGGAATCGAATCCCCACCATTTTGTTACTGTTTTCAGTGGAATAATAATACCAGCAAAATCCAAGGAACTGACCTCGTCCTTGGAAGGAATACCTTATGCTTGATTTATTCCGAGTTGGGACTGTCTCAGAATGAACCAGCAAACATGAAATTCCCGTCAAATTCACACGCACATTTAATCTTGACGCATACGTTCTTCAGACAGTTTCTCTCTCACGTGAAGAAGTATATACAGAGAGAGAAGTGAAGGTGATGTTTTAGCTCGATGGGCTTTCTCATATGGCTGAACCTGAACTGGGTAAAATTCCCAGAAATGCAGTTTTGTTTGTTTCATTTTATTAATTTTGCTGCACCTTCACTCTGTTCATTACAATGATCGGAAGTGAATTGGATTTATATGATTGGAACGCTTAATGTTGTATTCAATTTTGCTCCGAATTTATTTCAGCTTAAAGAAAATACTGATGAGAAAAACAGAAGGTTAAACTACAAAACAAGATGCCAGTTTTGATGCTCAGTTACGTTGGCAGATTTCAGTGAGTATCAAATGAACCCAACATCATGGCCATCATCCTTCCATCTTTAAGGCATGGGATTAAAGCAGGAAATTGATCTCCAAGAGACGGGTCACTTCCTGTTCATTATGGAATAGCTTTCCTTGACAATATACAAAATTTGCTCAGTTCCATTTATAATGCTTCATGTGGAATATTAATATAAATCTTTCAAGACTCTGAGTTTTTTTTTGCTGAATCTTACTCAGCTGCAGACGTTTCCGATATTTCTTTTCATCTGAAGTCGTCCAAATTAGACATTGTTTCCTCGCACCTTCTACCTCCTACACCCCACTTTTACACTTACACCTGGCCACAGGCTGTCTCTCTCCTGGTGAAACTCGCTGCTTGTGTGTCTCTCAATGTGCCTTTCCAAATATTTTGGAAACGGATTGTCTCAGTGACAGAAAGTCTGCTCCCATTATTTCTTTGTCCTACATCAATGGTTTTGAAATCTTGACTTTCAGAAATTTATGAATTGAAAGAGAGAATTTACCACCTATTTACTCTCTCCAAACCTCAAATACTCCGGAAAACTTCCATTCGGTTTTCCTTGGTTTAGTTTCACATTTTCCAAAACACAAATAAATAAAATTCCATCCCCACTAAACGCCGTCAGCATCGTCTCCAATGTTTTAGCAGCCCAGTAAACGCTGGCAGTGTCCTCTGATAGAATTACAGATTCCCTACAATGCAGAAAGTACAATTCAGCCAATAGATTCTGTAGGGACACTCTGAACAGCATCTCAACCAGATCTAGCTCCCGTTTCTATCCCGGCAGGCCTCTGGCTTGTGATTTCAAATAAACCTGCTGGAATAAAACCTGGCATCGTGTGACTGCTGAGCTTATCACTGCGTTACCCATGGATAACGCAATTTACTGAAGTCACTCCCTGGACACATCAACACAATTTAACATGGCCAATCCGCCTGACCTACAGACTTAACAGCATTGCGAACCACTGTAGTGTACCATCACATTGAACACTATCTGTATCATGTGTAATGGCTTTACACACTGGTAACTCATCCTAGTGAAAGCCTGCTGCGCCCACCAACCCGAATTCAATCCATCCAAACGCGTTTCTACGCTGTACAACCTCATTAGTGCTGCTGGAAATGTTTCTGCACTCAGATCTGAATGGGTTTACTTTGTTTTCTTCCTCAGATTCCTGCTTTAAATTAACACATCAGTCAGGAACAACTGTATAAAATGGATTTCATTGCAACGCAAACACAATGTGCAGTTTGCTGAAGTTACGTGTTTGGACTGTCACTGACACTCTCTCTCCCCAGGAGCTGCAGTCCGTCTCCCCGCTGATTCAGACAGCACTGTCCTTCCTGTGACATATCCAATCGAGAATGGAAGGCCAAGCATTAATAACTTTCAGTTGAGAACAAAGCGACAGGTTTAAAACCTTTACGATGCCCCCAGCGGAGTGTTGAGCCCTGTGACAGGCGGAGACACTAACCACGATACTGTGGAGGACAACGACATCGAAGGTGGCCCTTCAGCCTGTTGTGGCCACACTTGTCCAACACAACTGCTTTACGACCTGAATCAAGATTTCCACCGTTTAGCCCATAGTCCTATTTATTTTGGCATCACAAATTCACATCTCAATTTTTTTTAAAGGTTAGAACGATTTCTGCCTCTCTGACCCTTTCCACAAATCTACTCAAAACTTTCTGCCTTTTTCCGAAGTCTCTTGGCCCCAGTGTTGAACTCTCCATCAATAATAAATGCTTCTTTCAGTCTATCCTATCCATATCCCTCATTATTTTGTACATCTCCGTCATGTCTTCTCCAATCTCCTCTGCTCGGCGACAAACAACCCCAGTCAACTCCTCACAACTGAAACTCATCAGCCCAGACAATATCCCAGTGAATGTTTTGCAACGTTCCCAGTGCGATCACATCCATGCAGTACTCTGAATTGCAGAACTGTGCAAAGTAATCTAGATAGAGACGAATGAACTTTTTTTTTCTATTCCGTTACAATATGGGGGCGTCGCTGGTTCGGCAGTATTTATTGCCATCCCTAATTGCACAGCGGGTTGTTGAGACTCAACCATATTGTAGTGAGTCTGGAGTCACATGGAGGCCCGAGCAGGTAAGAATGGCAGTTTCATTCCTTAAATGACGTCAGATTTTTTTTTTAACAATTGAACATGGATATATAGGAGTTTTTAGATTCGTAATTCCAGATATTTGTTGAATCCCAATTCTACCTCCAAGCATGGTCGGAGTCAAACCCGAGTCCATGGTGTCTGAATAAACAGTCCAGTGGCCAGTGGTAATAGCGCTCGGCCATTGCAGAAAAGCAGTGAAACTGATCTGATCCAATGAAGTCGCTTTTCCCCGATACTGTTCTGTGCCATTTTCCTGAGCTTGACCCACCCCACCCCCCCCCACCCCACAACCCCACAACCCCACAACCCCACAATCCCACAATCCCACAATAATCTCTGGTCCATGTCGGTAAAAGCTGCTACATGAGTATTGAACTCACAACAGTGGTAACCAAATGGATCAAATGGTCTGCAGGTCCCGATGGTGGGGTTGGGCACCTTCACCCAGCAACAGTGACCCCAGGCACACATACTGATCGGTAGCAATGGGAGAGTCTGTAATAGATTCTGCAATGCCTTAGTGAAATAGGAAATGACTCCACAAACACATGATGAAAGAGCAGCGCTCCGAAAGCTAGTGCTTCAATAAAACCTGTAAGATCATAACCTGGTGTTGCGTTATTTTTAACTTTGTACTCCATAGTCCAATACCGGCATCCCCAAATTAATGAAATGGGGATATGGGATGGAAAGTTCGGTTAGTGATCGAAGGAGGGAAGAAATCTCTGAGAACGGGTGGATTTGAATTCTGACATATTAAACCACAGAGATGTGAGCGAGCAGAGCTTGAAGGAAAATAAAATCACCTTGGAGAAAATCAAAACGTTAAAATAACTGATTCCTTTGTGTTTCACAAAAGACTGGGACAAATTGAGCGATTACTGCCGTGACTCGGATTCGAACCGAGGTTGCTGCGGCCACAACGCGTAGTACTAACCACTATACAATCACGGCACCCCACAGACAAACGCTCTGAGCGAGCACCATAAGTACAGTATCATAAGAAATGTTAGGCAGAGCACGAAATGCACAATATCAGTGCTAAGCGAACAGTAGCAGATATGTGGGAACTCAGAATGGGCTGACGGTTTAACATCGGTGCCCTCAGAGGCTGTGGTGATTCCATCGTTAATGTGCTGAAGGCTGAGATAAATAGATTTCTCCAAAACATCAAAGACTCTGTGGACAGTGCAGCTTTTGTTACCTGCACATCCACCAATATCAATTATTGTATCTGTTGCTCCCGGTGCGGTCTCCTGTACATTGGGGAGACTGGATGCCTCCTCGCAGAGCGCTTTAGGGAACATCTCCGGCACACCCACACCAACCAACCACACTGCCCTGTGGCCCAAAATTTCAACTCTCCCTCCCACTCTACCGAGGACATGGAGGTCCTGGGTCTCGTTCTTCGCCGCTCCCTCACCACCAGACGCCTGGAGGAAGAACGCCTCATCTTCCACCTTGGAACACTTCAACCCCAGGGCATCAATGTGGACGCCAACAGTTTCCTCATTTCCCCTTCCCCCACCTCACCCTAGCTCTAAACTTTCAACTCAGCACTTTCCCCATAACGTGTCCTGACTTGTCCGACCTGCCTATCTTCTTTTCCATCTATCCACTCCGCCCTCCCCCCCATCTATCACCTTCATCCCCTCCCTCACTCAACTATTGTACTTTATGCTACTTTCTCCCCACCCCCCCACTCCTCTCACCTATCTCTCCACCCTTCAGGCTCTCTGTCTTTATTCCTGATGAAGAGCCTTTGCCCGAAACGTCGATTTTACTGCTCCTCGGATGCTGCCTGAACTGCTGTGCTCTTCCAGCACCACTAATCCAGAATCTGGTTTCCAGCATCTGCAGTCATTGTTTTTACCAAGCTTTTGTTTAAATGTATACTTCAATAGTAATGCAGTTTAACATCGGTTACTTCACGAGTTTCCACACACAAGGCAGTAACCCCTGCTGCTACATAGTCCCAGTTCCTAGCCCCAGAATCAGAGGAACTGAGTGACGCAGTCGCGAAGAACCAACTTGAAATCGGGATGGGAATGAGGTCGCACAGATACTCAATGGCTCCAGTGACACAACTGGTGAATGCACGGTATTTCTATGATGGTTTAGAGGCGCAAGCAATTCAGAGGTTGGGAGTGCTTCTGGTCAAAGGCGGGGTAGAAGGGAAAATTTGTTCCCGTTTATAATAACAGCAATCTACAGTGCATCTTGCTGAGACAGCTGAGTGCCACAACTGGAGCGTGGGCAGCTGGTTTGAAGTTTAATTTTGCCTCACTATCACCAACTTCCCTGCAATGAATTGCTTTGACCATTTTTATTTCCAATTGTTTAATATCTCCCTGTCGTCTGCGGCTTTCTTCCTCATGGTTAATTGCATGACTGTATGACCTGCACACTGCTAAATCAAGGCCACGACAAGTAAATATGAATCATTGATCGATATCAGAAAACAGTGGAACTCACTGCAGGCGTGCTTTGTAGGTTTATAGGCGTCGTCAGAATTGTAGACAGTGAGGAAGATTATCTAAGTTTCAAAAGGATCTTCATCCAATGAGTCGTTGGACTGAAAAATGTAACATGGAGTTCAATCTGGATAAATGGAAGGTATTGCATTTTGGTACAACAAAAAGAGTATGGCTGTGCGTATGTTGGAGAACACAGAAACTCGGGATGCAGGTACATAATTCCTTGACATTTGCCTTACCTACAGACAAGATGGTTTAAAGGCATTTAACAAACTTCCCTTCATTGCTCAGTCCTTTGTGGAGAGGAGTCGGGACGTTATGGTGAAGCTTTGCAGGACATTGATGAGGCCTCTTCTGGAATATTCTGTCCAGTTCTAGTCGCCCAGTTGTTGGAATGATATTATTCAGCTGGAGTAGGTTCAGAAAAGGCATACACGCTTGTTGCCTGTTGAAGGTTTGAGTTCTAATTAAACGCTGGATAGGCTGAGACTATTTTCAGATTCGAGATCGGGGTACTGGAAAACCACATCAGGTAACACAGAATCCGAGGAGCAGGAGAATCATTTTTTTTCGCGCAAGTGTCGTTCATCAGGCTCTTCCCCGAAACGTCGATTCTCCTGCTCCTCAGATGCTGCCTGACCTGCTGTGATTTCCCAGCAACAACACTCTCGACTCTGATCTCTCATCTGCAGTTCTCATTTTCTCTTCGTTGAGACTGTTTTCACTCTAGATTAGGGGTTTGAGCAGCGACCTGACGGAAGTTTATGATTTATTGAGAGGCAAGTTTAGAGTTAATGATAGCGGCCTTTTCCCAGGAGGGGGATTTCAAGGCGAGAGGGCATATGTTTAAGATGAAAAGAGAGATTCTTTTTTTTAAAAAAAGGCATATGAGGCATTTTTTTAGGGAAGGTGTTTTACGTGTGCAATTAACTTGCTGAGGACGTGATGGATGAGGGTACGTTTGCAACATTTAATGGACAATTGATTCCAAACATGAATGGGAAAGTGGGAGTTTTAAAATAAATTTATTCATGCCTAGTACGTCAGTTATTTCTCAGAGGACATTTAAGAGTCAACCACGATATTATCTATCTGGAGTCTCCTGTGGGACAGAGCAGATGACAATGGCAGGTTGCTTCCCGAACTCCATGAATGAATAAGATGGGATTTTCTACACAACTGTTTCAGGTCATCACGAGACTCTTCAATTCCAGGTGCTTATTGAATTCAAAATCCACCACCTGTCATGCCAGGACCTGGATCCTTTGTCCCCAAAATATTACGTGGGTTTTTGGATTAACACCACAGTAATAACACTACAAGGGCATTATAACCACTCAGCGGGTACAGCAGGAGGCAGATGGGACTAGATTAGTTTGGCAGTGTGTTCAGCATGGATTGGTTGGACTAGAATGGGGAACCTTATCAAACGCCTTGCTGAAATTCTTATTCACCACATTTACTGGTCCACTTTCATCGACGTATTTTTTCACATCTTCAAAGAATTCAATCAGGTGTGTGAGGGATGACCTGCTCCTCACAAAGCCATGCTGACTCTCTCTAATCAAACTATGGTTTTCTATGTAATCGTAAATCTTGTCTCTGAGAACCGTCTCCAATACTTTGCCCACCACTGGTGTAAGACTGACTGTTCTATCATGCCCAGGGTTATCCCTATTCCCTGTCCTGAACAAGCGAATAACATTTGCCACCTTCCAATCATCTGGCACTATTCCAGTGGAGAGTGAGAATGCAAGGAACATCGCCAATGCCACATCAATCTCATCCGTCACAGACCCAGGGGATTTATTTATACTTATGTTTGTCCATCAATCAGTCTTTACCATCAAATTGTCTACACACTGTCCAAACAATTGATTGACTGCTTTCCACTCCAGTGTCATATATAGTGCTGCCTTCCTGAGCAAATCTGGTTCCTGTGAACCATGAAATAAAAAAAAATGGAATGCACCAATGCCGTCCTCATGAAGGGCCTATGCCCGAAATATCGACTCCACAGATTCTGCTTGAACTTCTGTGCTTTACCAGCGCCACGTTTTCGACTCTGATCTCTATCAACTGCAGTCCTCAGTTTCTCCAATACTGAGGGCTGTCCCCTCTGCACACTGACAGGGAATTAACCATCAGAAACTCATTGCATGTGGAGCTGACTGCTCTGGAAAGTTGCACTTGATGACTACATATTTTTTAAAAAAACAAATTACAATTCAACAAATATTCATTCACTCCATGAGTTATTATTTTGATTCATGGTTTGGGCAGTCTGATAATAAACAGTGAATGTTTGAAGAACTCCGATGTACAAAGTATTTTAGGTGTTATATTCCAGCTTACGTTAATGCTGGGAGCATTATCAGACAGACTGATGTGATAAGGGAATGAGTTGACATGTGGAGGAGTGACATCTTTGCCATCACAGAGACGTGTTTGAGGGAGGTCAGGGCGAACAACTCAATATTCTGTTCTACCAGAACTATCGGTAGGACAGGACAGGGTGTCAAAGAGGAAGTGGTGTTGCAATATTTATGAAGGAGTCAGGTATTGTTGAAAGGATGGATGATATCTTGGAAATGTCTTCAAATGAGGCTTTTTGGGTTGAGGTTAGGATCAAAATGATGGGAACACATTGTTGGGGATATTTTATAGACCCCAGAAAAAGGAAAGTACAGGAGGAGATATATAACCAATTCACTGAGGCGTGTAAGAACAATAATAGGATCATTGCATTCAGGCAGTTCAATTCCCAACATTCATTGGGGCAGTGATAACTTTTTAAGAGGGAGAGAGATGGCCTGATTTTTTTTCCAGGAACTCCTTATATTGACATGTAGAAGATGCAACAAGGGCCGGTGAAAATCTGCGTCCTCATTCTGAGGAATGAAGTCAGTCAGGTGTTTCAGGCAGGATTGTGAGACCATTTTAGGACCAGTGACCATGACATCATATATTTTAAGTTTGTTGAGGAAAAGGTTAAATAATGAAAGTTTTTTGGATTGGGGACGCAAATTTTATTCAAACAAGACAGCATCTGGCCAAAGTACCGTTTCTTCTGGTCAAAAATGTAGCAGAACAACTTGGGGCTGAGGCTTGGAGTCGGGGGGTGGGGAATGTCACATACTCAAAATGAAATTGATGACAATGTCAACACACCAAAGATAAATATGAGAAAAAACAAGCCCAGAGAACTTTGTATGTCTACAATTATTCCGAAGAAGGAAAGAAAAACTTAATGGAGATATAAAGTGAGCAGGTCAATGAAGATGCTAAAGGAGCATAGAAAGTGTAGGGCTCACCTTAAGAAAGTAAGAAGAGCAAAAAGCGGCGTAGTAAAACATCAGCAGGCAAGTTTAACAAGACTCACAAGATATTCTCTCGGTTTATTAAGAGGAAGAGGTTGACATGGGAAAGAATGGGTAGTATTAGGGACTGAGGAGGCAACCTTTGAACGGAGCCACATAATATGGTAGTCATGTATTTCATATCAGTCTTCAGTGTCGAGAAGCAGTTACCGGATTCAGGGAGAGTGACCATGTGATCCTTGAGCAGTTTGACCGGGAGGCTGAGGAAGAATTGGAAGTTCATGTGGAGTAGAGTGTGGGCAAATCCCTAATCTGGATGAGCTGATATCTTAGGCTGGTGATGAGGGAAGAAATGACAGACTCTGAAACGTTCCTTATTTTATCGTTTCCTCTGACTGGAGATGAGGTGTGAAAGGAACAAGACAACATCTAATGTAGGTTAACCTTTCACACAGTGTGCTAGAAATAAGACAAGGGATTGAGACCACCAAATCTCCCATCAGTGGGAGGGAAACAATTCATAGAATCCCTCCAGCATGGGAACTGGCCCATCAGCACTCCAAGTCCACACGGGCCCTTCAAAGAATACCCTACCCAAATCCGTTATGCAACATTTACCCTTAACCTACACATCCATGAACGCAGTGGGGCTATTTAGCATGGCCAATTCACCGAACCTGCACATATTTGGATTGTGGGGGGGAAACCGGATACCCACGCAGACACAGGCAGAAGGTACAAACTCCACAGAGTCAGTCGCCCTACACTGTAATCAAACTAGGATCTCTGGAGCTGTGAGGCCGGAATGCTAACCGTTGAGCCACCATGCTGTAGAAAATTGTGAAGGCTGTTGAGATTGGATAATTAAATATCTTCAAGGTTGAGAGAGACTTTTTTTAAACAAGGGTTACCGGGAAAAAGCAGGAAAGTTGAATGAAGGATTATAAGTTTAAACACAACCAAATTGAAAGGAAAAGCAGATTCAGTGAATGGATGGGAATCTGTTGCTCCAATGTCTGATGGTAGTTTTTTTTTCCAATAGCCCTGTACTCACTGGAACATCACCATCTCTCCCTCTGGAGTGAGATCCAGTTTGCAATGCAATTGATGGATGCAAGTAAATCACACGTGCAGTTCTAATAGACAGAGAGTTCCAGCAGAGAGCTACAACAACGTGGATGCGCTGTTTGGGTGAAAACTTTCATCGGCACAGTCACCACTACCAGAAGGAAACCCTCAGCAAGATACCCTCCAAGGCCAGGCAGTGACCTTCAGCTGAAGCACAGGTCGTTATGGATTGGTAGAATGGTGTGCTTCAGGCCTACTGCCATACTAGTCTGAAAATGTCTGTTTCTGAAAGGTAAGCAGACTTAGGCCTGGTTAGTACTTGGACGGGTGACTGCCTGGGAATGTCAGGTGCAGGAGGCTTGATGGCCACACACTGCATCCCTGTAGTGTCGCCATCCAGCTAGAACCAGAACTATATGCAGAGGAGTATATAGAGGCGTGATGGTAAAATTGCAGAGTAAGCAGTAAGAGGCTTCAGCGAACAACAGGTTAGCTCAGTTAACGTCGATTAACTTTCTTCTTTAGTCTGACAGTGGTTAAGATGGTAGGGCCATCGCCTGTTCCTCCTGCTGGACGTGTGAGCTCAGGAAGACTTCCATTTTCCCTGATGACTACATGCGTGTTGGAAGTGCGCCCAGCTGCAGCTCCTGGAAGACCCTGTTATGGAGCTGGAGTTGGAACTGAATGCATTCAGGGTCATCTAAGATGCTGAGCGCATCAGAGATAAGAGTTTTCGTGAGGTAGTCACACCTAAGGTGTAGGCAGAGAGTTGAGGATGGCCATCAGGAAAGGCAAAGAGTGTAGGTTCGCCTGTGTCCATTCCCACCGAAAATAGCTATACCAATTTGGATTGTGTTGGGGGTATGACTGTTCAGGGAAATCAACAGTAGTCAGGTTGGTGGCACTACAACTGTCTCTGGGGCACAGCGGGAAATGGTAAAGATAAAGAGGGCTTTTGTGGTGGGAGAGTCGATAGTTAGGGGTTGAGGGCAGGCAGAGATTCTGTGACCGAAAATGGGAACGCAGGAGAGTGTGTAACATCCCAGGTGTCAGGATCCAGCGTGTCACAGATGTGTGCAGAAATATTTCAAGGGGGAGGGGGAACAGCACGTTGGCGGAAATGACATAGGTAGAAATAGGGATGAGGTCCTGCGGTGTGATTATAGAGAGCGAGGAAAAATGTTAAACGCCAGGACTTGTTGGTGACAATCTCTGGATGATTTCCAGTGCCATGTGCTCGTGAGGGTAAGAACAGCAGTATATAGCAGATGAATGTGTAGCTAAAAAAATTGTGAGGCCGGAATTCAGATTTTTGGATTGTTAGGATCTTTACTGAGGGAGAGATGACCTGTTCAAGTTGGCTGGGTTGCATCTGAACTGGAGTGAGACCAATATCCTGGCAGGCAGGTTTGCTTGTGCTCCAATGGAGGGTTCAAACGAGATTGGCACAGTTTGGTATCCTCAAGAGCAGGGAGGCAAGTGCGAGGCTGAAAAGAGATACAGTAATCAGAAACAGTAAAGTGAAGAGGCAGGTCAGGCTGGAACATGACAGGGAGCAAGGAATGCCTGTTGGTTAAATTGTATCTATTTCACTACAAAAGGGTTGACAGGTAAGGCCAATAAACTCAGGGCGTGAATAGTTACGTGGGACTGGGATATTATAGCCATTACAGAAACATGGCTAACGGAGGAACTGGACTGGCAGCTTAACATGCAAGGGTGCAGGTGCTTTAGGCGGGACAGCGGTGGTGGAAGGAGGGGAGGGGGAGTTGCATTTTTGATTAAGGCAAGTATCACGGCAATAATCAGAGATAAAATAACTGAAGGATCATCCAGTCATGCTTTGTGGGTGGAGCGAAGAAATAAGAAGGGATCGCGATATTATTTGGGTTATACTCTAGGCCCCTAAAAGGAATAAAAATGTTGGGAAAGTGAGGAGGCTTGCAGATGGAAACGGATTGTCATAATAGGCGATCTTAATTTTCCTAACATAGACTGGGACTGCCAGAGGGATAAGGGCTTTGATGTGGAGGAATTGGTTAAGTGGGCGGCACAGTGGTTCGCACTGCTGCCTCACAGCGGCAGAGACCTGGGGTCAATTCCAGCCTCAGGCGACCCTCCGTTTGCACATTCTCCCTGTGTCTGCGTGGGTTTCCTCCCACAATCCAAAAATGTGCATGTTCGGTGAATTGGCCATGTAGTGTTAGGTGTAGGGGAATGGGTCTGGGTGGGTTGCACTTCGGCCGGTCGGTGTGAACTTGTTGGGCTGAAGGGTCTGTTTCCACACTGTAAGTAATCTAAAAAAAAGTGCATCAGGAAAGTATCATCAAGCAGTATGGAGAGGGCACTAGGCGGAAAGGGCAAACCTTGACCTACTCTTGTGGAATAGGGCAGGACAGGAGACAGTGGGGGGTGCACTTTGGGACCAGTGACAACAGTTCTCTTAATTTTAAAATCGTTATTAAGAAGGACAAACCTGGTCCACAGATCCAAGTTCTAAATTGGAATAAGGTGAATTTTAATGGAATTAAACAGGAGCCTGCAAGGGTTGGTTGGACCAGTTTGTTTGCAGGTGAAGAGACCTCTGGCAAATGGGAGGACTTTAAAAATTAGACAGTGAGAGTTCAATGTCTAGATGTACCTGCGAGGGTGAAAGGACAGGAAGAGGGAAGCCTTGATGACAAGAGATATTGAGGTTTTGAGCAGAAAAGAAAGGCGGAGGAACGGCTCAGTTAACGGAAGCTGGGAACAAGGCAGGCCCTGGAGGTATACAGGGGATACAGGGATTTACTGAAGAAGGAAACCAGTAGGGACAAAAGGGAGCATGAAACAGCTTTGGCTGAGATGACTAGGGTGAATCCAAAGGGGTATTTTTAAAAGTATATTGAAAAAAACAATAACGAGGGAGATAATTGAACCCCTCAAGGACCAAAGTGGACATGTATGCATAGAACCACAGGCAATGGGCGAGGTCTTCAACGGATATTTCTCCTCTGGGTTTACCATGAAGAAAGGCATAAAATCTTGGGGAAGTTAGTGGTCATATCTGGGGAACAGTCCATATCACAGTAGAGGTGCTGTTGCACATATTAGAATGTATGAAGGTGGATACTTCTCCTGGTCCATATCAGATATATCCAGGGACGCATCAGATATATCCCTCCACATTGAACAACATTTGGTGGAAGCGCTGAGACAGTGTCAAAGCTGCAGAATATATACTGGGTGGGCGATTTCAAAACCACTACTTAGAAGCAGCATTGCTGATAGAGATGGTCAGATCCAAAACGACATAGCTGTGAGACTGGGTCTGCACCGGGTGAGGAGGGAATGACTGAGAGATAGAAACAGACTGGACCTCATCATCGCCAACCTACAAGCTGCAGACACATTGATCGATGACTCTATTGTGAACGGTGACTACCGCACATGGTATTTCTGGAGACAAAGTCACACTTTACATTATGAATATCCTCTGTATCATCATGCTAAACAGGAAATCTTTAGTAACTGAGTACTGGGCTGTGCTACGTGAATCATAAAAATCATAAAGTCCTTACAATGTGGAAACATGCACTTCGGTCAACAAGTCCACACCAAACCTACAAAGAGTATCCTATTCAGATACACCCCAACATTACCAACAGCAGTAGAATTTTATTCCAGCACAATTTTCACTGTCACTGTTGCCATATGCTCCACTTTGCCCTGACCATCATGCCAGGGGATAACCCTTGTTCAATTGAGAATGCAGGAGGGCCTCCCACGAGCAGCACCAGCTACACTTCAAATGAGGTGAGCTAACCAAATTGGGCCACTAACTCACCAGATAGCAAAAGATTCAAATGACAGACTGATCGAACCAACAAATCAGAGCTAATCTCTGCAATCCTGTCAAATGCAGTCAGGGTGAATAGCCGTGGTCAATCGACCAACTCAACGGAGGAGGAGGATCCACAAATACGAACTTCCTCAATGATGGAAGAGCCCAGCACAACAATAGAAATGCTAAGGTTGAAACATTCACAGCAATGTTCAAACAGAAGTATCGAAGGGATGATCGATTTCAGTCTCCTCCAGATGGCAGTCTTAAGCGAATCCAAAACATTTCATATGGTATCTGCAAGTGGCTGGCGAGATTGGAGATTGCAACAGCTGTGGGCCCTTATAACATTCCATTCAAGCTGTTCCTGCTGGGATACAGCACTGGCAGCTACCTGACAATGTGGGAAACTATCCTGTGTCCTGTACATACACAGACAAAACACCAGACAATTCATGACGGCCCCATTGCTCTAATCCCCATCATTAATAAAGTGATGGAAGATGTCATCTACAGTGGTATGAAGTAACACGTCCTCAGCACCAACCTGCTCACTGATGCTCAATTTGTGCTCATTGAAGCCTTGTTTTAAAAATGGACAACAAGAAAATACACAGCGGAAATCTAGAGCGGAGGCCAGAGTGACTGCATTTAACACAATTATAATTGGATTTGAGGGGGTCAGGGTGATGGTGATGGAGTGTGTGTGAGGGGGTCAGTGTGACGGTAATGGAGTGAGTGCAAGGGGGTCAGGGTGAGGGTGATGGAGTGAGTGTGAGGTGGTCAGGGTGACGGTGATGGAGTGAGTGTGGGGAGGTCAGGGTGACGGTGATGGAGTGAGTGCGAGGGGGTCAGGGTGACGGTGATGGAGTGAGTGCAAGGGGGTCAGGGTGACAGTGATGGAGTGAGTGTGAGGGGGTCAGGGTGACGGTGATGGAGTGAGTGCAAGGGGGTCAGGGTGACGGTGATGGAGTGAGTGTGGGGAGGTCAGGGTGACGGTGATGGAGTGAGTGTGAGGGGGTCAGGGTGACGGTGATGGAGTGAGTGCAAGGGGGTCAGGGTGAGGGTGATGGAGTGAGTGCGAGGAGGTCAGGGTGACGGTGATGGAGTGAGTGCAAGGGGGTCAGGGTGACGGTGATGGAGTGAGTGCGAGGAGCTTAGGGTGACGGTGATGGAGTGAGTGTGAGGGGGCCAGGGTGACGGTGATGGAGTGAGTGCAAGGGGGTCAGGGTGACAGTGATGGAGTGAGTGCGAGGAGCTTAGGGTGACGGTGATGGAGTGAGTGTGAGGGGGTCAGGGTGACGGTGATGGAGTGAGTGCAAGGGGGTCAGGGTGAGGGTGATGGAGTGAGTGCGAGGAGGTCAGGGTGACGGTGATGGAGTGAGTGCAAGGGGGTCAGGGTGACGGTGATGGAGTGAGTGCGAGGAGCTTAGGGGGACGGTGATGGAGTAAGTGTGAGGGGGTCAGGGTGACGGTGATGGAGTGAGTGCAAGGGGGTCAGGGTGACAGTGATGGAGTGAGTGCGAGGAGCTCAGGGTGACGGTGATAGAGTGAGTTTGAGGGGGTCAGGGTGAGGGTGATGGAGTGAGTGTGGGGAGGTCAGGGTGACGGTGATGGAGTGAGTGTGAGGGGGTCAGGGTGACGGTGATGGAGTGAGTGCAAGGGGGTCAGGGTGACAGTGATGGAGTGAGTGCGAGGAGGTCAGGGTGAGGGTGATGGAGTGAGTGTGAGGGGGTCAGGGTGACGGTGATGGAGTGAGTGTGAGGGGGTCAGGGTGACGGTGATGGAGTGAGTGCGAGGAGGTCAGGGTGACGGTGATGGAGTGAGTGTGAGGGGGTCAGGGTGACGGTGATGGAGTGTGTGTGTGGGGATCAGGGTGAGGGTGATGGAGTGAGTGTGAGGGGGTCAGGGTGAGGGTGATGGAGTGAGTGCGAGGAGGTCAGGGTGACGGTGATGGAGTGAGTGCGAGGAGGACAGGGTGAGGGTGATGGAGTGAGTGTGAGGGGGTCAGGGTGACGGTGATGGAGTGTGTGTGGGGGGGTCAGGATGAGGGTGACTGAATGAGTGTGAGGGGATGAGTGTGACGGTGATGGAGTGAGTGTAGGGGGTGAGTGTGACATTGATGGAGTGAGTGTAGGGGGTCAGTGTGACATTGATGGAGTGAGCGTGAGGAGGTCAGGGTGACTGTAATGGTGTGAGTGTGAGGGGGTCAGTGTGACAGTGATGGAATCAGTGTATGTAATGGGGAGAGTGAGAGTATGTGCTTGTCCAGGCAAAAACATAGACAGATACAGCAAATCTCTTTCCCCACATACACTCACTCCGTGGTTTCAGAGCTTCCCTTCTCTGCAGCCTCTGCTCCATTTGTTGTTCATGTTACAGACCTAGAAGCTGTAACTACAGTCCCCATGCTCCATCCAGAGTTGGGTCAGCAAATCCTCAGGTCTCCCTGAATGTCTGAGGCAGCTCACAGCACAACCTCCAGCAAACCATCCCCAGCCCCTCCACTAACTTTTCAATAGCAGGAGTCAGTCAGAAACCCCTCAGCTACAAGTTAGATGCCTGTTCCTTTACAATTATACTCCAGGATTTTCCTCGTGTTACTGACCGCACATCAACTGAGAGAGACAGGCGCATACCAATTTTTAAACATAAGAGTCAAATCTGTTGGAACACCTGTCCATGGAGAACCACATGGGACACATCGGGAAGTGAACAACAGCCTGACATCCACCATTTCACTGTTTCTGAGATTCACAATGCCAGCACTCGATGCACGAGGGATTCAAAACCAAAGGCCAGGGAAAGATACAGAAAAAAAAATAATTGGTAACTTGCGGAAAATATGGATAAGGAGATGGGGGGATCGGAATAACGGGATAAGGGAGACAATGTTAAGAATGCAAACATTGAATGGAGACATTGCTAGATCGGCTAGAATGGTCCATTGCCTCAAATTCTGAACTGGGGTAAGGTAATGGCAAAGATGGAGAGTTGTGCAGGCCGTGCTAGTGGATTACGACATAAACTGGACTGTCTGCACAGCAGGGGGAGCATTGCAACCTTTGCCAGGATATTGCAACCCTCTACCACCACCCTCTGTCTCCGACCTTTGAGCCAGTTTTTTAACCAAATGGCTTTCATATGAACCAACCTTGCTAAACAGATGACCATGTACAATGTTATTCAATGCCTTACTGAATTCCATATCGATAATGTACACCACTCTATCTCAATTAATCTTCTCAGTCGCTTCTTCAAAGAAATCTCAGTCAAGTCAGTGAGACACAATATTGCTTGCACAAAGTCATGTTGACTATCCCTGATCAGTCGTTACCTTTCAAAATGCTTGAAAATCATATGCCTCATAATCCCCTCCAACAACTTACCTACCACTAACGTCAGGCTCACTGGCTTTTCCGTATTACCCTTAATAAATCCTTTAAGCAATGGCACCACGTTAGCCAACGTCCAGTCTTCCGGCACTTTATCTGTGGCTATTGATGATAGCAAGGGGCCCAGCAATCACTTCCCTAGCATCCCACAGAGTTCAAGCGTGCATCCAATAAAATCCAGGACATTTTCCTTCCTTTGCATGTTTTAAGACCTCCAGCAGCTAGATTAGATTAGGGTGTGGAAACAGGCCGTTTGGCCCAACAAGTCCACACCACCCGCCGAAGCGCAACGCATCCATACCCCTACATTTACCCCTTACCTAACGCTACAGGCAATTTAGCATGGCCAATTCACCTGACCTGCACATCTTTGGACTGTGGGAGGAAACCGGAGCACACCCACGCAGACACGGGGAGAACGTGCAAACTTCACACAGAGAGTCACCTGAGGCGGGAACTGAACTGAACTGAACTGGCGCTGTGCCACTGTGCCACCGTGCCGCTCCTCTGTAATACAGCCACTTTCCAAGATGTCAATACTTATTTCCCAAGTTCTCCAGCCTCCATATCCTCCTGCACCGTAGATACTGATACAAAATATTCGTTCAGTACCTCCCCCGTTTCCTGTGGTTCTGCACATGGGGAGCCTTGCTGATCTTTAAGGGTGTCCTGTTCTCTCCACAGTTACTCTTTTGTCCCTGACGTATTTGTAGAATTCTTTTGGATTCTCCTTAACTCTATTTGCCAAAGCTATCACATGTCCCCTTTTTATGCTCCCAATTTCCCTCTTAACTATACTCTTGTTGCCTTCAGACTCTTCTAGTGATTCACGTTAAATCAAGAATTAAGAGGCTAATGATGATCATTCCGATTGTCAGAAAAATCCATCCGGCTCACTGACACCCTTTAAGGAAACAAACTGCCATCCATTGCTGGTCTGGCCTACAAGTGAGTCCAGACCCAGAACAATGTGGTTGACTATTGACTGCCTTCTGGGCAATTAGGGATGGGTAATAGATGCTTGTCTTGTCAGGGACACTCTCATCCCGTGAATGAATTAAGGAAAAAAAACCCTCAATTCCTGCTGTATATACCTGACACACGCTTCCCTTTTATCCATGACCAGAACCTCAACTTCTCCAATCCTACAGAATTCCTTATACGTACCAGCCTTACCCTTCACCCTAACAGGGACATAATGTCTCTGTCCTCCTGATGTGTCATTTTTGAAGGCTTCCCGCTTCTCCCCTTCTCTGCGAATATCTGTCCCAATCGACTTTGGAAAATTATTGATTAATATCATCAAAATTGGCTTTTCAACAATTTAGAACTTTAAGTTTTCGACATGGTTCATGCTTTTCCATCTCTATTTTGAAACTATGGCATAATATTGACTTGCCATAATGTGCTCCCCCCCCTGATACCTCAACCACCCCCTCCCCACTGCCTTAACTCCCAAAGGTAAAGTGACGTTTAGCTCCTTCTCTGTGATGGAGAGCATTGGTCAAACAGCTGCAGCGTTGTAAATGGGATTGGGGTCAGCAGAGTCTTTGACTCATTGGGTTGAAACTAACAATAATTTGCTTCAGTGACATTTTCATTGAGTGAGACAGAGGGATTGTCTGTACGAGGCTGAGCTAGTTTCCTGGTGCTATCTTATGGAACTCACCTCATTAACTACCCACCCCACCCCATGGTGTCCCTCTCATTCAATACCAGCCCGATTCTCCCACCCATCATGGCTGGACGTACTCACCATCGCACAGATGCCCCTGGATATTCCATGATCCCTGACACTAGTACCATCTTTAAAAGACCAATGGGCACACGGTTGAGATTTCTCTGTTCGGAGATGACCTGCACAGTTTATCCCGAGCATGGCAGCTGAGGGGCAATTAAACCACGGTTTGTCGACAGGGGCACGGAGGTCCTGGTGAATGGGCACGTACAGAGGAGGACTATTCTCTTCCCAGAGGGGCCACACCACCAGACCCACCGAGCATGGTCTGAGCTCACCACCCAGCTCAGTGCAGTATCTGCGGTCTGAGGAAATGTCCAGCAACACAGGACAAGCTTCAATAACCTTCCCCACTCTGTCAGGATAAGGGTCACCATATTCTCCCTGCTCCCTCACACTCACTGTATATCTGTTATAGCACCGACCCCCGAACAAGGCTCATGCTCCACCCCTCTCACTGCTGCAAGCAGCACCTTCCTTCTCGCTCTCTTTCCCCTCCACTATATCTTTCTCTTTAAGAACACTGTTTGGATACAACACTATGGACTGACTCCCACTGGACACATCACCATCTCCACCCTCCCCCCCACACCCATGCCAGCAGGAAAAGCAGGGACCCCCACTCACACCTTCACTCCCTCCCTCCATTTCTCGCATTCCAAGAGAAACAGCCTGGAATAGGACAGAAAGGGACAAGCCGGGTGGTGGAGTGCCCGATATCCATCTCTCCCCACCACCACCCGTACCTGTGTGTCTGTATTTGACTCTGAGTATCTGTATGTAAGTGCAGGTCTGACCGTCTCTGTGGTGCTGAAAATGAACCAATCTCTCCCTCAGCTGGCCTCCCCACCCGACTGCAGTGACAGTGGCAGAGAGTGACAACCCTCGAGGATTCAGTCTGGGAGGGAGAGAGTGAGAGAGCTCATAGCATGATCCAAACTGACAGCACCATGAATACACACACACACGCAAACACGAGCAGGCTCGCACACACAATGCTGGTAGATGGAAGGTTGAAAATATACTTGGGCCTGTCAGAATGGAAATGTTCACCTTTGAGTGATCCATTTTGTCAGGAGATGACATGAATTGATTTCTCATTCTGTGACTTGCACTGTTTAAAACTTATGGGAGAAAGTATTGAAAAGTCCTGAAAAAGGCCCAGTAGTGTTGCTAGTGACGCAGGAATAACATTGCTCAGTGTCGGACAAAACAGCTCTATGCTTCCAAAGATATTATTGGAAAAATCAAACGACCGTGCAATTTGAGAGTTTCACAGTAAAGGATTTGTTATCTTCTGAGTGAGTTGAAAACTCTGCCATTGATGCAGTGGTATGGAGAGGCCAGCAGAGGGAAGTATTGTATGTATATAATCACTAAACTCAGAGGCGAGCACTGCTGCCTCACAGCACCAGGAACCCGGGCTCGATTCCACCCTCGGGCGACTATCTGTGTAGAGTTTCACATTCTCTCCGTGTCTGCATGGGTTTCCGCCGGATTCTCCTGTTTCCACCCACAGTCCAAAGTTGTGGATGTTAGGTGAATAGGCCATGCTAAATTGTCCATAGTGCCCAGGAATGTATAGGTTAGGGGCATTAGTGGTGAGTAAACATAGGATTGTAATTAAACGTGTCTGGGTGGGTTACTCTTCGAAGGGTCAGTGTGGATGTTTTGGGTCGAAGGGTCTGTTTCCACACTTTAGGAATTCTATGAACTCTGCAAACAACAGGGACAGACAGAGACAGTGGAGGGGGGAGACTTTGATTCCAATTTCATTATATTTACTTCAAAAACAACTTTGCACAGAGATGCAGACAGAGGTACACACAAACTGAGATACTGACACTAACATACATAACGTATGGACACAGAGGTACGCACACAGATATGGACGTTTAACCACAAACACATGAACATACCCCCACATACAGGCACACACTGTCTTTAATACAGAGATATATACGTTTTATTAATAAGTTATCAATGGTCAGTTGGAGAAGGCAGGAGAATGGGGTTGAGAAATATTTTTGCCGCGATCAAATGTCGTGGCAGACAAAAATGGGCTGAATAGCCTAATTCTGCTCCAGGGTTCATTGCTCATATGATCATGTGGTGCCTGGAATCGTCTTTCCACAACGTCAGTGGAGGCTCATTTGGTAAGTATGTGATTTAGGAGGGTTAATGAGAAAGTGGACAGGCTTGAGGAACTGAGTGATCAATATCTGTTTCTAATTGTTGTCTCCTTTTATATCAAAAGCGTGGTGTTTGTTTGAAGGGGCCATATTTTGAGAATAAGGAGATTCCCATTTCAGACTGAGAAAGGGATGTTCCTTTCTGTTTAGGGTTGTGTAATCTGTGGTGTTCTCATGCCGAAGTAGCAATGTTCAGTTCCATAGATCTTTGATGTACAAGAGAATCCATGTTTATTGGGTACAGACAGGAAAGGGATGTTTAGTAACAATCACATCAACAATGCACATTCTGAATGGTGCAGCAGGTGCAAGGGGCTGAATGGCCAGCTGCTGCCCCTAACCGATATGTTGTTTTCTCAGACACTCAATAATGTTACAGGGGTAAAGAAAGATCCCATTTAGCCAGTCAGCATCGTTATAATGAGACAGACGGAGACCATTCTGCCCTCTAAGGATTCACACAGGAATAGATTGAGGTTATTGAGCCAGCTAAGTCCATTACATAGTGTAGGATGAGGCCATCCTACCTTTCTAGCTTACTGGCCAGCAACAGGGGAAACCTGGTAAACTATCAGGGAACAAACATTCAGGATAAATGTTTATATTCAGGTTGCAAAGTTGTAACTTGGTGGAATGCCTCAGGAATCAATGTGACATTACCAACAATTTGCAATCTATACCAATGACTTGGATGAGGTGACTGATTGGATTGGAGTTCATTTAGCTGATTTGCCAAGACAGTCATTTAACAGGATATGGAGCCTCTGCAATGGGATACCTACAGGGGAACTTAGTGAGCAAATTTGGCAGAAAACAGTATAACAAGGGCTAAGGGAAGTCAGTGCTCTGTAAAACAGATAAAATAACAGTAACCTACTTAAATGGAGAGAACATCGCAGAACGCATTGGTCCGGAGGGATGTGTGTGTCTCGGTACATGAGCCATATAAACCTAGTCAGCAGATTCAGCAAGGGATTAGGGAAGTGTATTGAATGATGCTGTTTCATGCAAAAGCTATCGGGTATAATCACCGGGATGTTTTACTGTATCTGTACATGACAATGCTGAGACTACATCAAATGTATTGTGTGCAGTAATGAACCTTGAAATTGAAAGAGAAAAAATATGCAATTGTTTTGGAAGCTTTTCACAGATGCTTCACTTTACTCCTTGTTAGAATGAAGGCCTGATAGAACCATACTGTCATACAGCAGGGAAACAGACCCTTCATTCCAGCTCATTTGCACCGACCAGATATTCCAATCTGATGTAAAACCATTTCCCAACATTAGACCCATAACTCTCTAAACCCTTCTTATTCATATACCCATCCACCCCTCCACTGTTGTAATTGTACCAGCCTCCACCACTTTCACCGCCAGCTCGCTCCATTCACGCACTACCCTCTATGTGATAAAGATACCACTCAGGTATCTTTTAAATTTTCCCCTCTCACTTTAAGTCTTTGCCCTCTGGTTTGGACTCCTCCAGCCTCAGAAAATAACCTTGGTTGATCCCGCATCTATGGGCCTCATGGCCTCTACAAGGTCAGAGTACTTCAGACCTGAGAATGAAAGCTGATTATATTGAACCATATAAGACCCTGAGGAGAGTGTATTGGGGCGTAGCTGAGGGATGGGAGAATAAAACTATGGATTTAATTTAAGAAAACAACATACTCATTTTAACACAGGTACTATGAAGACATGAATTTATTGTACAAAAATCATGTAGGCACATATAAATATACCTTCAAATTATAAATTACAGATTATTCCTAAATGAAGCAGGTAACAGGGATGGAGTCATTCAATCAGGAGAATATTCAACCAGATCGTACCGAGTCCAGGTTGGTGTTTGGGTCACATTATTGCATGTTTCAGATCAGGGAGGGAGCAAATGCAAACTGTCGTAGAAACAACAGCCATTTCTCCGTCTCTACTTGTACGTCTCTACAGCAACATATGAGAGCTGAAAACCAATCAGCCATCTTTAGCACTCTTTGAGGGTTCCTGTTGAGGATTCCTTGGAATCTCTCCACTGCCTGCAGCAAACGGAATTCAGCCAAATCAAACTGTTCCATGAGGAAACCCCAGTGCTAGCAGCTTCTGTGAGGCAGAATCACTTCATAGGCAGAATAACAATTGAAACTCTCTCAATTTTGCTTTTATTCTGAAATTAACTGTTATTTGGACAGAGGTCTTTTGAATTAATATTCTACAGAGTTCCATTTTTTTCTGTTTGCCTTCAGAAGTGTGTGCTTGCATGCGTGTGCGTGTGTCTTCGTATACATGTTTCTGTGTCTCAGATTTATTGAAAAATAAATGTTGATGTACATATTGTCGATGTTCAAACTGTACTGCATTTATGTATCCATCGTAATTCGAGTAACTTTGCTTTGGTTTTAGATTAGTTATTTTTACAAATTTAAGAAACCTATCTGACTTGTTCCTAACACTGAACCTGACCCAGTCTGAGATGGATATCATTTTTCATGTCACACAGGTAGTTACACTGATAATTTGTCGTGATGTCTGGAGGAGTGTGACTAGAAAAAAAAGCAATGACTCTCTAACCTCGGTAGGAACAGGGATAAGGAGAAATTCTCAAAAGGCCATCTGAGTGGGAATTTCTCCTACCCACAGGTTTGTGGTACCTGTGTGTTTGCATTTATTTAAAGGTGTGTTAGTTAAATATTTGACGGGAAAGTGAATCAAGGATAATGAACTGCAGATAGGAACGTGGGGCTGAGATCACAATCTGATCAGCCACAACCTTAGTGCCTGGTCGTGCAGGGGCCCACTCCTGTTCCTCAGTCCTACTTCGCCCCATTCCATTCAGCCCCTCAATCGGCCATTCACGAGCAGTTGGAGACCACTTATTCCTACTACCTGGTGCACAGAAACCGAGGTGATCATTTATCCCTTGAATACAGTCAAAATGATTTAGTGTGGATTGAAAAACGTTCTTGGGAAAAAGAGTTGCTGTTACTGTGAAACAGTCCCCTCCTGTCTCTTTACGGAAGTTCCTCTGTCTCCATTTAATTGTCATGTTGTTGACCCAGATTCATAGTGAATAATGACCACATACTGTACCCAGAAATTGCTCACAAAATCCTCTGGTCTCTTTGACTACAACATTCCTTCACAGGACTTCCAGGAAAATAAAAACGATGAACCTTCCAATAACAGAATGCAAGAACATGAGAAGCAGGAGTAGGTCATTCTGCTCCTACGGTCTGCCTTTCCCTTCAATTGGATCATGGCTGATCTGCTCTAAGCCCCAACTCCTGGAGCGTCAGCCGTTTCAACCATCCATCCATCCCTTCTTCCAACTACCTCAATGATCTATCTCCCCTTCCTCTGTGGAAGAGTGAAGTCCCGACGATAACTCCCCTCTGTGAGAAGGAAACACACCGCAACTATACACCATGACCTATTGACATCAACAAAATATATAAAAACCAGGTGACTGGCCCTGACAACAAGGCAGTGTTTAACTGAGGATGGTATCAAGGAACCTGAAGAAAATTGAACATAATGGAAATGAAGTGTAACCTCCCCACAGGTTGGAGTGATTCAGCACAAAGAAGATGGTTGTGGTTCTTCGACATGTCCCACCTGAGTCTCGGGACATCTCTGCGGGAGATGCACAGCACAACCATCCTCATTTGCGCCTCGGTGTCTTCCCCCCATCAGAATCTCAGAAGTGGAGATGGTGACTGAAAATCATGTAAGGTTTAGAATAATGTGCCCCCCCCTCACCTCCTGAAGCAGCCTGTGTCCATGTGCAGGAAGACCCGGACAACATTCAGGATTGTGCTGTTGAAGTGTCTGTAACATTCATGTAACAGTCCTGCTGGACACTGTGCGTTACCGGAGTAAAGAGAGGTGCTCCGTCATCACTCAAGCTCACTTCACTGGAATATGAGGAGGTCATTCCGACCATCAATGTTATTGGATAAGAATAGGGATAGCCCATTCATTCCATCCTGACTATTACACAGGAAGGTAAGGAGTCCAGTCAAACACATTGAGCTGCTAAACAGGAACCACGGTTCGCCCAGTCAGGTTCTTGAGCGTCTCCCATGACATCATGAGGTGGCCATTCAGCCACTCAAGCCCATTGTACAGAAATAAGACGATGTTATTTATGACCAAACAAGACAAACCAATGAAACAGACACTGCAGGGATAGACTGCTCCATGTCGTTCCTCCTGGCTCCATTGCTAATGGTCCACAATGTATACATTAATATGGTTTGTTGATGGTGAGGAGAGAGGACATCTCCGAGAAGCCAGACCGGTATTCCCTATGGAAGCTGTTGGGAGCGGCTAACATTTTCAGGAGTTAGGCATTGCAGCTGCTGACAGATTAGTGAACAATGTGACTTTCAGTGCAGGGTCACACACCAACTGCACATTGAGGCAATGAGAGTTCATTCAGAGCCTAAAGCTCTCTCCCAACCAATACAGGAGCTTCACAGAAGTACATAAATTATCAAGAAGCACATATCTTGGGGAAAATGTATTTCTTGTGCCATCAATGTCTATCTCTGAACATAATGTGTGTTCGTCCATAATCTTCAAGTTTCAATGCAGTCAACTCTTATTCTCTCACCATGCTACAAATTAAGCATCCATTTCCTTTACACTCTCTTCGTGTTACCATCATCCGAGAGATTATTCTGATAAAACAGCTTTGCACTGCTTCTGTGACAAGGAGACCATTGATTTATAAAGGTCAGAAAAACTTTCCACAATAGCCGAAATACTGCCTCAACAACACTCCACAACTCCCACATATGATTCATTTTGTAATGAAGGCTGACATTTCATTTCTTGTCCTGGTGAATGGATGCCCGAAATGAATTCGATCCGTGACGTGTGACCAAGGACATTCGGGCCCTTTTTGCCTAAAGCACTTCCCAACATCTCACCTTCTAACAAATACAACATGAAAAGAAAAGTATATGTTAACAAAAAAGAATAAAGGAAATTTACAGCCCAGGAACAGGCCCTTCGGCCTCCAAGTCTGAGCGGATCCAAATGTTCTGTCTAAACCTATCGGTCAATTTCTAAGCATCTGTATCCCTCTGCTCTCCATCTATTTCATCTGTCCATACGCATCTTAAATGAATCTACCATGCCTGCCTCTACCACCTCAGCTGGCAACGCATTCCAAACGGCCACCACTCTCTGTGTGAAGTACTTGCCACATGTATCCCCCTTAATCTTTCCACCACTCACCTTGAAAGTGTGACCTCTTGTTATTGAATCCTTCACCCTGGGAAAAAGCTTGTCTCTATCCACCCTGCCTAAACCCTTCACGATTTTGTAAACCTCAATCAGGTCCCCCCTCAATCTCCTTTTTATTAATGAAAATAAACCCAGCCTACTCAACCTTTCTTCATAGCTAGCACCTTCCATCCTCGTAAACCTTCTCAAAACCCTCCAAAAGGCGTCTATATCCTTTTGACAATGTGGCGACCAGAATTGTACACAGTATTCCAAATGTGGCCGCACCAATGCTTTGTACAATTTTAACATGACTTGCCAGCTCTTATAATCAATACCCCGTCCAATGAAGGCAAGCATACTATATGCCTTCGTCACCACTCTATCCACCTGTGCAGCAACCTTCAGAGTACAATGGAACTGCACTCCCAGATGTCTATGCTTATCAACATTTTCAAGGCTCTTCCGTTCATTGTATAATTCGCTCTAGAATTAGTCTTGCCTACATGCATTACCTCACATTTGTCTGGATTGAAAGCCATCTGCCACTTTCCGCCCAAATCTCCAGTCCCTCTATATCCTCCTGAATTCTCTGACAGTCCCTTATGCTTTCTGCTACTCCAACAATCTTCGTGTCATCTGCAAACTTGCTGATCATACCAACAGTGTCCTCTTCCAGATCATTTATTTATATTACAAACAACAGTTGCCCCAACACTGACCCCTGTGGATCAGCACTGGTCACCTTTCACCATTTCGTGAAACTCCTGTCTGTCTCCTGTTTCTCAACCAGTTCTTTATCCACCCAGCTAGAATATCCTGCACACCATATGACTTCAATTTCTCCATTAGTCTACAATGGGGAATCATATCAAACGCTTTACTAAAGTCCATGTATGTGACATGTACAGCCCTTCTTTCATCTAGCAAATTGCTCACTTCCTCAAAGAACTCAATTAAGTTGGAAAGGCACGATCTCCCCTGCACAAAGCCATTTTGCCTATCACTGTAAACCCATTATTTTCTAAATATAAGTAGATCCTATCCCTCAGTACCTTTCTCAGCAACTTTCACACCACTGACATCATACACACTCATCTTTGATTACCCAGAATATTCCTTCTACCCTTCTTGTACAGGGGACAACATAAGCGACCCTCCAATCCTCCGGCACCTCACCTGTATTTAAGGATTCCACAAAGATATCTGTCAGGGCCCCAGCTATTTCCCCTCTCGCCTCCCTTAGCAACGTGGGATAGATCCATAAGACCATAAGACCATAAGACATAGGAGTGGAAGTAAGGCCATTCGGCCCATCGAGTCCACCCCGCCATTCAATCATGGCTGATGCGCATTTCAGCTCCACTTCCCAGCGTTCTCCCCGTAGCCCTTAATTCCTCTAGACAACAAGAATCTATCAATCTCGGCCTTGAAGACATTTAGCGTCCCGGCTTCCACTGCACTCCGTGGCAATGAATCCCATCCGGTCCTGGGGATTTGTCCACCTTAATAACCACTAGCCTACCCAGCACATCTTCGCTACTTATGTCAGCGTGATCAAGACTAATCAAATTTCTATCTCTAATCTCAACATACTTCATGTTCCTCTCCTCAGTGAACACTGATGCAAAGTAATCATTCAGAATCTCACCCATTCTCTCTGGTTCGACACACAGCCTTCCTTTGTTATCCTTTAGTGGACCAATCCTTTATGTAGTCACTCTCTTGCTTCTTGTATAAGAATAAAATGCTTAGTGCTTCTCCTTAATTCTGCTCGCTAAAGATATTTCATGACCCCTTTTAGCCCGCTTGATTCCTTGTTTAAGACTTGTCCTACTTTTCCGATATTCTTCCAGGGCCCGTTCTGTTCTTAGCTCCCTTAGCCTTATGTATGCTTCCCTTTTCCTCTTTGCTAGTCGTAGAATTTCTCCTGTCACCCACGGTTCACGAATCTTGCCCTTCCTATCCTTTGCCTTCAAAGGGACATGCCTATCCTGCACTATCTTTAACCTACCTTTCAAAGCCTCCCACGTCTCAAATGTGGACTTCCCTTCAAATAGCTGTGTCCATTCCACATTTCCTAGCTTCTGCCGAATTTTGATACAATTAGCCTTGGCTCAGTTTAGTACTCTTCCCTTAGGACCACTCTCTTCTTTATCCATGAGTATTCTAAAACTTACAGAATTGTGGTCACTGTTCCCAAAGAAATCCCCTACCGCAACTTCTACCACATGTCCTGGCATGTACCCCAGTACTAGGCACAATATGGCCTCTTCCCTCGTCAGACTATTGACATACTGCAGTAGAAAACTCTCCTGGACATTTCTTGCAAATTCCACCCCATCCAGACCTCTGACGTGAAGTATATCCCAGTCAATGTTGGGAAAAATAAAATCTCCCATCACCACTACCCTATTTCCTCTACATATTTCCATAATCTGTTTACCTATTTGTTCTTCTACCACATGCTCACTGTTGGGAGCCCTGTAATACAGCCCCAACATTGTAACTGCACCCTTCTATTTCTCTGCTCCACCCATAATGCCTCACTATCCAAGACCTCTATAGTGTGCTCCTTTAGCCCAGCTGTGATATCGTCCTTGACCAGCAACGCAACTCCACCCCTCCCTTTTACTTCCCTCTCTGAAGCGTCTATATCCTGGAACGTTTAATTGCCAATTTTCATGCCCTTCCTTCAACCAAGCCTCTGTGATTGCAATGACATGATACTCCTCGGCACCAATCCAAGCCCTAAGTTCATCTGCCTTTCACACTAATCTCCTTGCATTAAAGGAGATGCATTTTAGGCTACCAGTTTTTTTGTTCTCATCTACTCTCCGCCTACTCTGCCCTTTATGAATGCAATCTTCATAATTCTTACAGTCTCCACATCACTGCCTACTTGTTTTCTATTCTGGTTCCCAATCTCCTGCCACATTAGTTTAAATACTCCCAAATGCAGTAACAAAAAAACCCACTAAGGACATTGGTTCCAGTCTGGTTCAAATGTACACCGTCCATTTTGTAAGAGTCTCACCTGCCTCAGACCCGGCCCCAATGTCTAACAAATTGAGCCCCTCCCTTCTACACCATCTCTCAAGCCATGTGTTCAACCTGTCTTGTTTTTTTTATCTCAACGCTGGCTAGCACGTGGCACTAGTAGTACTCCCGAGATCACTACCTTTGAGGTGCTCCTCTTTAACTTCCCTCCTACCTCCCTGAATTCTTCTTTGAGGACCTCATCTCATTTTCTACTTATATCGTTGGTGTCCATAAGCACCAAGACATTTGGTTGTTCACCTTCCCCTTTTAGAACGCTCTACAGTTGATCGGTGGCATACCTGACCTGTGCACCTGTGAGGCAACATAACATCTAGAAGTCCCATTCCAGCCACAGAACCGCCTATCTACTCCCTTCACAAGAGAATTCCCTGTGACAATGGTCCTACGAGTCATTTTACCGCCCTTCTGAACAGCAGTGCCTGCCACGATACCATGAACCATGCACCTGCTGCCCTCACCTGGTAAGTAATCTCCCCCAACAGCATGCAAAACGGTATACCTGTATTGGAGGGGGATGACCGCAGGGGACACCTGCACTGTCTTCTTACTCTTTTTCTGTCTTTTGGTCACCCATTCACTGTCTCCCTCAGCAATTCTAAACTGTGTTGTGACCAACTCATTAAACGTGCTATCCATGGCATCCTCAGCATTACAGATGCTCCACAGTGAGTCCATCCCCAGCTCCAGAGTCGTCATGTGATCAAACAAGAGCTGCAGCTGGACACACTTCTTGCAAGTGTAAGAGTCAGGAGCGTCAGCCACGTTCCTAAGCTCCCACATCAAGCAACAGGCACAGGCCACGGGTCTGAGTCAACCATTGTTGTTTTGCTGAAAGGTTGACATAGTACAGTGGAAGTTTATAGTATCAATTTGCCTTACAGACATCTTCCATTTAATGATTTTCACATATCCATGGTGTGTGTGTGTGTGTGTGTGTTTGTGTGTGTGAGAGAGAGCGGGGGGGGGGGCTGACAAGAATCCTATTGTTATTTAGGTATACTCTGATTATATTCATAGGTTCAGCCTTTTTTACATGAATGTTCATTACGTCGGTGTTTGGAACTGAGAATTATCCGGAGTTCAGAATGGTTAGGATCATATAACTTGAGCAGCTATTTAAAACAAATCTGTTCCTGCTCAAATTTTCCAAGTATTCACTCACAGTCCATGACTCACGAAGGAATTAATATAAAGCTGACATGACAAAAGGAAGGTTAAAAAATAACTTCAGAGGACATTGGAGTGCTATAGAGAAATATAGGTTAAGTGAGTAGTCAAAGGCCTGACAAATAGAGCTTTGCGTGGATAAAAGAGGAATTGTCCATTTTCACTGGAAGAAAAACGTTTTTTTAAAATATAGGGAGATTCCATAGCTGTGAGATGCAGTGGGATCAGAGTGTAACAGTACCTGAATCACAAAGTGCTAGCAATACGTAACTAGGAAAGCGAATAAATGTTTTCCTTTTATCGTGGGGCAATTTAAACACAAAAGCAGAGAGCACTGTTGAGCTTGTATCTTGAATGCTCTAATTCTTATCGGTCACCCTGTTTATGGAAGGAAGTAAATACTTTGGAGGCAATTCGGAGAATGCTTACCAGAATAATACTTACAGAATGACTTGTCATACAAAGGGAATTCGGATAGGCTAGTCTTTTGTCAGTTTGTGGTTATGAGAGGAAGAGACAAATTAATTGAAACAAGATGTTTCCTCTTACAGAAGAGACGAGAATGAAGGATTGCTGTCTAAATGTCAGTGGTTGCCCATTTGAAACACATCGAGATGATTTGTTTTCTCTCAAAATGTGGAAACTCTGACACTTTATTAAAACAGAGCTATGGAATATTTTAAAGGCATAAATAAATAGTTTATTGTTGAGAGAGGGATGGTGAAAGGTTTTCAGGATAGGCAGGAATGTGGATTTAACATTACAATTAATGAGACATACTCATGTTGAATGTCTAACTCATCCCTGTTTGTATGGGATGTGGCAGGTTGATTAAACTGACAAATTGGAATTTCAATGTAAAGATCCAACAAAGTTTATAATGCTGAAATCCTCCATCTTCAGAGCTTTTTCAATGGTTGAATTTTTCAAGTGTTTGTTTAAAATCGCTTAATTTGTGCTGTAACACTAATTGCCGATGTGGAAACTGTGAAGAGATTCCAATAATGAATGCAGTGATCACAAAGAAAGTTTTAGTCCAATGCGTGACTGAATTAAGATTCATCTAGAACACAACAATGTGAAAGAAAATTAGTGTCACTTCCCGGAAGTTCTATGGAGGGGCTTCTGTCTGAGAACATGCCACAACAATGCAACAATAACAGTAAATTGCTGGTGGACTGACAGTTACAGTAAGATAACGTAGAGACTCCTCATGAAAACAGCACCCAGCAATGCAGAGAATACCATTCCCGACCATAGCAATCACATACTGCCTCTCCATTATCGACATTATCCTTCGGGTCGGAGAGTTTATTTTTACAAAACAGACAGTTTTAGGAGAGGACATCAAGGAAGCTTGAATTCAAAATTACTTGCAAATTTGAGTTACTTATCCCTCCTCATTTTAGTCTCTTAAAATGAATATATTCAAGAAATACGTATCCCATCACACTCTCACCCTTATCACCGGCTATAATGTCCATCAAACCTATGAAAGGGGTTGAAGAATAAAATCAGTATTGATTGCAGTATCCGTCTGGATTGTAAGAAGTTGAACAAAAGCAGCTGAACTCAAGCTGTAGGAATGTATCCAGAGTCTTCAGCTATTCAAGCAGCTGGCACTCAATAGTAGCTGGAGGCAAATGCTAACTTCAGGATTTAATTTATCTTGTCTGAACAGTTACAGGCATGGTAAGGTTGACAATCCAAACTGCAAGGGATATGTAAAATATAATTCTCCAAGATTGTTTGCAATAACTGGAAAATATGTTTGATCTTTTGTGTAATTCGTACTTCATTTGATATTATATTTTCCAAGGCAAATGCTGGAGAAGAAGCAGTTCCTGTGAAGTTATGTAGATATTTCCTTCTGCATCCAGGAACCATGTAGCAGGCCCTAGTTACCACAGTCAGCTTTAACCCCCAAAAGATGTATTACATCCAGAAGTGGAAGATAGTGTTCTTTCTTACAGGAGACTTTTGCAGTCATCATTTTATGAATTCCGGTGAAGCCCTGCTGGTTGAACTGAGAGCTGGAGTCAATCGTGATGGTTGGCAGTGCCAAGGGTGGCATGGTACTGACAGTAGGTAGTACAGAAGATGCTTCCTGTTCACAAACCATTATTGAAATGGCATGATCCCAGGAGCTAACAGCAATAACAGAATGAAGACAGAGCAGTGACCTGTCCTTTGCTGCCAGTAGTGGTGGATATTGCTGAGCCTGTACTCAAGAGATTTGCAGGCTACGGCCCACTGCGGGAGTTGAGGAGCTCTCCTATTCACTACTCAGACAGACACGAGTGGCTCTCAATTGATGACTTCATTTGCCCCCCACGCACAGGATAATATAATGGGGCAGAAGGGAATTGGGCTTTGCTCCTGAACTCCCCTCCGCTTGGCCTGACTCATGAGAATCTTGGCAAATGCCAGTTGACATGGAAAATGCAGCCCTGCCTGTGGAGACAGTACCAAAGGTCTTCATTGGAGATATTGGAAAATTGGTTGCCAAGTCTCCATTTGGGCCTGGAGCTCTTCAGCTGAGATATTTTGAGACGCTGCAACAAATATAAAGTTTTGAAGAAATGAATTGGTTGCATCGTATCTCGCTTTTTTGCTTCCACACTCCAGCCTCATTAGCTTGTCTTGCCAACAATTAATGAGGGTTTTGAGCTAATAAATCTTGAACCAGTTTTATAAAACTAGCTGTCAATCGCTTGAAATATTTACTCAATTCTTCAGGTTTATTATGATGATTTTATTGTGGACGTAGATGTACGCTTAAAATGACTGAATAGCACTTTTCTGACTATTTGCAGATCACCTGACAGTCCAAAGTACAAGGTCGATGAAAAACTGTACACTCCAAAATCTATCATGAAAAAAGTAAGTTTGAAAACAATATGTGATTAATGTGTTGCTTCATTCAGAGGGCACAAAATAGGAAGTAAATCACTTTCTGTGGACTTTTCAGGAAACATCACACAGCAGCGCAGGGAACACCACTGCAGGCAAGAGCATTTGCATAACTGTCTCTCTGTTATCTGCATTAGAATTAGGGATTCAGAATTTTGTTTCAAAAATATTGTATCAGGACAGAACATCGAAGACACTTCATTGTAAATTTGCTTACATTTTATTATTGAGGTTTCTAAACTCTTAATATGAATACATTCAAGAACTTGCTATCCCATTTTTGTCTCTAATCATTATCACCAGCAACAAAGGTTTTGAAGAACAAATTCATCATTTATTGCTAAACATCACACAACACCAGGTTATAGTCCAACAGGTTTATTTGGAAGCACACTAGCTTTCGCAGTGTCGCTCCTTCATCAGGTGATAGTGGAGGGCTCAATCCTAACACACAGAATTTATAGCAAACATTTACAGTGTGATGTAACTGAATCATGAACATTTATTGCAGTCACCCATCTGGAGTGTGGCCAGTTTCACTCAAATGGCTGAATGCAAGCTGCAGTCCTGAATCCCGAATCTTCAGTCTTCCAAACAGCTGGCACACAATTGTGGGATGGAGGCAAATGCTCATTTAAATCACTTCATGTATCTTTTATCATCAATTGCAGGCATAGTAAGTGTAACAATCCAAACTGCAATAGAAATGAAACCTATAGTTGTCAGGAACAACTGAAGAAATTGAAGTGTCAGTTTGATCCAAAGTGCAATTTAACTCCTCAATAATATTGTATTTGGAATAAAGGCTATTGCTGCAGAACCAGCAATCCTTGTGAAGTTATGTAGGTATCTCCTTCAGCATACATGCAAGAACAATTTCAAATACGCTGTTCATGGCCACAGTTAGCACATTGTGGAAACTGCTGGGCTCTGCCTCCCAAGTATTTTACCGAGAAGTTAGATTGTGGTGTTTTTTTTTATTTAAACAATACTTTTGCAGTAATAATGTTGTGAATTGTGGTGGAGTCCTGCTGCTTGGACTGAGAGCTGGAGCCAGCGCTGCTGTAGTGGATGGCACCACCAAGGGCAGCATGCTGCTGATGTGGCCTGACCAAGAAGATATTGCTGGGTCACTATCCCAAGAATGAAATGGTCCAATCCAAAGAGCTGATGGTGAAATCGGAACGATAACAGAGTGGCAAACCTTTCTGTGCCACCAATAATGTTTGCAATTGCTGAGCCAATACCCATTGATGAGAAAAAGTCAATTCTGTATTAGAACCAGTATCCAAAGCTCTTCACTGGAGAAATTGGACAGTTAGTTGCCCTTCTCTAATTGCCCCTAAGCTCTTTATTTGAGACTTTCCTGGACTGTGCAACTGTGAAGAAATAGGTTTGTAACGTCATTCATTTCCATGTTCCAGCCTGACTGTCAATGGCTTGAAATCCTGACACTCCTATTCAAGTGTTTTTATTCTGAATGTAAATGTTTGCTAAAATTGACTTAATGGCACGTTATGACCATTTGCAGCTCTGAAAACATCAACTGCTGAAAGTGCAAGGGACCTGGTGATTCTGGTTCTCCAGAAGCTAAGAAGCTCATTGAAAAATAAGCTGAATACAATGTGTGACTGTCTACTAATAGCTGGCAGATCTGGCTGCATCTGTGGAGTGAAAGCAGAGTTAATGTTTTTAGTTGAATGACTCATGTTCAGAACTTCAGACCTCTCTGAAGAAGGGTCACTTGACTCAAGGTGAACTCTGCTTTCTCTCCACAGATGCTGCAAAATATGTTGAGTTTTCAGATTGTCAACTTCCATAGTTTGTTTTATTACATTAAAGAAATTATTGACTGGCATATAATCTTTGCTCTATTGTTAATCTTGTAAAAATACATTTTAGGTGGAAGTTTGCAGTGAATGCTGCAGACCTAATGCTCGGACTGAAACCTAGAGTTTTGGCGTATGCTCAGGATGGTATATTGCCAGCAGTGACCAATGAAGAGATTCTTCATTAATGAAGGGCCTTTACCCAAAACGGCGATTTTCCTGCTCCTCAGATGCTGCCTGACCTGCTGTGCTTTTCCAGCTCCATTCTAATCTAAAATGAAGAGATTCCTGCTGGGGTTACTCATCAGTTGACAGTGCAGCTTAATTTCAAGAGTTGCTACTCCAGTAAGAGGGACACATTTCTGAGCCCTACTGTTCATACTGATCATTGCTGAGACTGCAAAGGTGGACACAGTCAGGGATATGAGGGAGGCAGGACTGAGAGATCATGCAGAGTCAAGATGTCAAAGAGAACTGGTCTATGTCAGCATGGCTTAGCAATGAGAAGGTGCCAGACTCCCTACTGCCATCTTCCAAATTCGACCACCTCCCAGTTAAAAGCTAGTGAATAATTGAATGAATAATGCATTAATACAAAGTCTTTCAATAATCATTTCCAGCCATTCAATGTTCATGCCTTCAGTTGTTCACTTCAAAGCACTGGACTGTACAATGAGGCTAAACATATTGAAAACACATTGACTACCTAACTCTCTGCTTCCACATACTATTACATTGGCCACCTCCCCTCACCCCATCTCTTCCAAAAGAACAGACTAAGGTGTCCTGCAAACCTCTGTGGAAGTTGAAATAAAGTCAGCATATATTGCAGTCATATCTTTTGAAAGTGGCCTTTTTTAACAGAATATAATAGAACATAGAACAATACAGCACAGAATAGGCCCTTTGGCCCACGATGTTGTGCTGAACATTTGCCCTAGCTTAAGTACCTATCCATGTACCTATCCAATGGCCGCTTAAAGGTCACCAATGATTTTGACTCTGCCACTCCCACAGGCAGCGCACTCCATGCCCCCACCACTCTCTGGGTAAAGAACCTACCCCTGACATCCCCCCTATACCTTCCACCCTTCACCTTAAATTTATGTCCCCACGTAACACTCTTTTGCATCGGGGAAAAAGTCTCTGACTGTCTCCACTATCTATTCTAATGTAAACAGGAATTTCTGGAGAGCATTAATTTCTGTAAGATTTCTGGAGGAACTTCCTCTTGACAACATCTCTCAGTGCTATAGCAAAACCCACCATTCCAGACCACAGCCCCTCCCAATATTTACATTACTCCTGGTGATTAGAGTGATTCCTCTCTTTTTCAAAAATATGCTGTATCAGCTCAATAGAGCCTTTTGATCTTCAGGGTTTATTTTCAAATGTTTGCAAGTCATTGATAAGTGTAAGTCCTTTGTTTAATTTGTGCTTCACGGTGACTTGTGGCTGGGGACATTTTGACAGACCAGGTTGTCAGGAAGATGGGAATCAAAGTTTGCCAGAAATGAGGAAGCAAGTTTGATTTGATCTGATTTTGATGTGGTTTAATTATGCTTCATTTGGAATACAAGAATGTGAAAAGGGAATGTTGGAGAACCATTAATTCCTTCAAAATGTTTTGTGCAATGCAACGAATGCCAGTTCGGACAACAGCAGCTACATTAAAGAGGCTGCTAGACTGCCTCCCAAGGAATTTAAGGTTAGTGACAGCGTTGTCTTAAACAGTAGTACCACCACCCTAAATGCTGAGAGGGAAATTGCTTGCTGATCAATATTGAGGTTCTGTTTCTGGACATCGGAGCTATAGTGAAAACACTGAAGAATTGTGTTCCTTTCCTTCACTCCACCTCATCGCTTCTTTTTGTTTCTCTTTCCTGCTCATCCTCACTCCCCCACCCCCGATTCCACACTAACTCCAAAATCATCGCAATGGTCTCCAGAGTTCGGTGACATTTGATGAAATATGGCTGCATATTTGAAGAAATATGGCTATGGATTGGGACCAGCTCCTGGTCTCCTCACCTTGGCCTATCTCCCATACAATGTCGCCATTGAATGCTTCGCACTTTTTATAATTTAAGTTGGCCAGAGGCCATGTGTATCCACGGAGTCAGGCACTTTCCCTAGTAATAGTCATGTGTTTGAATCAAGCTTATAAAGTGCTTTCATGGTGAATTCAATACAGGCAGCATCACATCCACACCGTTTCACTGACATCATCAACTAATAGAAGACTAAATACTGATGGCAGTACAGTGCTCTGGGTCAGAGATCTGTAATTACTCCCGGGTTTATTATGGTCAGGTCTTTCAGTAAACTCCAAACGGATGAAGGAGCAGGAAAGGAAAAGGAATAAAATTCTCTTTTCAATAAAACAGCCAATACTGACTAATATGACATGAACATTCAGTGAATTTGAATAATGAGAAATTACTATATTCGGATTCTGAATCAAACATTGAGCTACAAATTGTGCTTGTAAGGGTTAAATTAGCCATAGTGTATAAAGGGCTTGAGTTACTTTTTCAGAGATAAAGAAGTTAAACTTGAATCCTTGCATTTGGGATGTTGTCCCTCTGTTCAAGTGCAGACAAGTCTTTATTTGACCTTTTTACTCCCCACCCACCAACTCCTACCCTCACAACCAAAACTTTTGATGTTAATAAGAAGTGCCAAACATTAATTTTGTGATCATGCACATATTTAAAATGATTTAACTGGTAATTTATAACCAGTTGCAGCTGTGAAAATGTTGACACCTCACATTGTGAATGAGGTGGAAACCTATGTTTGTCAGAAACTAAAGGGAACAAATTGGCAAGTAAGTTTGGTCTAATGTAAGATTTAAATCTGCTATATTAGGGATCCAATAATGTGAAAAGGAAGTGCTGGCAGTTGTTGTAAGATTATGTCAGGATTGCCTCACGAAGGCATCCCATGGCAGTGTGGTGAACACCAACACAGATGAGAACAATCACAGAAAACAGCTGCTTGACTGGTTCAGAAATGCTTGGCTTATTTCGAAAGACCAATCTTGAATCAGCCTAAAATATCCAAAGTTTTTCAATGGTCGGTTGAATTTTGCTTGTCTTTCAGTATGAAGGTCTTGCATAGACCAGAAATAGCTATAAACAATGGTGACATACTAAATAAATGGTTTTCTCTTCTTTTCACTCTGTACTGTCTCTTCCACACCCCAACCCCAGCATTCCCTCATTGTATTGTACTGTAGAGATCCTGTGAAAGTCAAAAGAACCCCATAACAACAGGACCAAGATGGTTTATGATGCATCTTGAAAACAAATAAAGTCCCAGCACCATTTTTTAGATCATAGAACAGCATTGTCAACACACTCCAGGGGGATGGGTGGTGAAGGCAGCAATAACTAGTTACATGAGCAAGATTACAAGACTGGGATTCAAGGTATACTGGTCTGTCATTACCCCCTCATTAACTTCACCATTACAAGGCTAAAATCGGGAGCATTGGAATCTTTACTGCTCACCTGGTGATTGGTTTATTTGCAATAATAGACAAGAAGCTCAATATGATCAAAGAGAGAGCAGTTTGATTGACTGGCAAAAGAACTAATGAACCTAATCTCCACTCCCTTCACCATCACTGAGCTACGATGTTGGGCTACCTAGCACTTACACTCTACGGAATGAACTGCAGCAACTTATTAGCATTACACCGAAAGGACCTTTCCTGTCTATAATCTCTATTTCTGAACATAACAACGATCAGCTAAAGGTCTGTTACACCAGATTCTGACTTTGTATGGATATCTCTGTTCTGTTATAATCGCTATGGCAAAATAATGTGATTTATTAAAATTGCAGTCATTAACTAACTTAAGAAAACTAATCGATCAGGCTTGGAATATTGAATCGCAAGTCTGCGGTTTTTTTTGTTTAAATTGCTTTGGAATAAATTCTGCACAAGTTTACTGATAGCAAATTACTTAATTTGTGCTCTTCGATGAATTGCAGTTCTGGAAACATTGTCAGTGCAAACAGTGAGGAAAATGGGAATGTAGGTTCTCCTGGATCAAGTGAAGTATTTGCAAAGTCAGTTTAGTTTCATGCATGACTGACGAAGTCATTATTTCAGAATATGACAAACCATTAGGAAATAACTGGTGAGCTGGGAGTTTGTGCAATGTTATACAACGATCAGTGGTAACAACTCGGAGGCAATGATTTGATGAGCTCTCAAAGAGGAACTTGCCTGTGTTCACTCCCAAGTCCTTTTACGAGGTGATACTGCAAAACCTCTCCGTCTGAAAATCGTAGATTCCCTTTGAAGACCTCAGTTGAAGCTGCCTCCACCACTACACTATTAGGCAGAACATTCCAGTTTCCGAACTATGCTTTTTTTTAAAAAAGGATTCCTTGTAAACTTTGTTTTATTTTGCTGATCATCTTAAATCAGTGTCCTTTTCTTCTCAAGCCTTTTTCAAATAGAATCCGTACAGTATAGAAACAGGTCACTTGGCCCAACAAGTCGACACCAACCCTCCACAGAGTAACCAATCCAAATGTATTCTCCTCCCCTTTTACTCTACTCTATCCAAATCCCTCATGATTTTGAACACATGAAAAATGTCTTCTTCATCTTCTGTTCTCCATAAAGAGCAGCCCGAGCTTCTTCAAACTATCCACATAGTTCTCCAGTTGCTCATCTCTGGTACCATGTTTGTGTACCTTTTGTGCACATTCTCAAATCCCTTCCTGAAGCGTGCTGCATAAATACTAAACATGTGGGAAAAACAGGACTGTTTATAACTATTTGTCATAATTTCCTTATTTTGCATGCGACGGTCCTATGTCTAATGTTCAGAATCCTAATGATATCTTCAATCTGCACTGCCAACTTCATAATTTGTGTGCATACACACAATATGCATAAAATGCATTCAATATTCAACCGGGATCATTTAAGAAAGCATTGATCATTGTATCAAAAGATTTTAGATTGTTTATAAAATGAACAAAGAACAATCCAGAATAATTCTGAGTTGGCGGAGGGCTGAGTGCAATTGGGCAAGAGGGCATTTGTGCAAGGACATTTGAGCACAAATCTGGGCAACGTTCAGCTTTAGCTGTACAGTACAGCTTAACATTTCCACAAGCAGGAAATGGTGGCAAAAACAGTACTCTAATTCCCTGCATGATGTTGCAAAGGATATGGATTATTGTGAACTCCAGTGAGGACCATGCTAAATATAGACTGTTCAGAGGGGAAATAAAGAGTAAGGGAGACGGGCAGCTAACTTTAAAAGGGAATCCAAAAGTCATGATTAGTCACAAACAGTGAAAGGGTAGCAAAGGAATGAGTGGGGCCAATTCTCATTCATCTCCTGTTTAAACGTCATCGGGGCAGGGGCCTGGCTGAGGTATTATGAAGAGGAAGTTGATGTCCAGTTCATGGTGAAACAAAATGTAGTTGAGACTTGGATGAGATGAAGTTTGACAGAATTTTAGAAATGCTAAAATAAAACAAAATTGTAGATGCTGGAAATCTGAAACAAAAATGAAACTGCTGGAGAATCTCAGCAGGTCTGGCAGCATCTGTGGCGGGAAAGCAGAGTTTTAGTTTTCGAGTCCTGTGACCCATTGAGTATATCCAGCTCTTTCTTTTTCAATGAGAAAGGCTGATCATCATTGAGTGTTGTAACTGATAACAGCGAAATTGGAGATACCTGAGGATACAGAGGAAAGGAACATTGAAGCTGCAGTGGGAATATCCACAACAACCGAATCCTGTTCAAATAGAGGCATGGAATCAGAGACAGGAGAATCACAACATTTAAAATACTTTTGTTCAAAATTGTCTGGATAAATCCAGCAACCAGATTCATCTTAGTGGTAGGAAAGTTTCTAATGAAGTGTAATCACAGCTCAAGCAACAATACTTGGAGATCATATGGACTAAATTTATATGCTGACTAAAAATCTAATATGTAACCTGTTAACCTAAATCAACTGATGACGGCTCATAATTCTGAATCTTCAGTTTTCTTGGATATTTAATCCAGTTTAGAAACATAGAAAATAGGGCAGGAGCAGGCCATGCAATCCTTCGAGCCTGCCCTGTCATTCATCACGATCATGGCTGATTGGAGTATGACCTTGTTTCATTAAATTCGTTGATCAAGGCTTGAATTGCAGCTTTGTGAGACTTCTGCTTTTTAAATGTCTGGCTATAAATTATAGACCCAGACACCATTTTAGTTTGCTTTTAATTTTGATCAATTGCAATTTAACAGACAGAGCATTCAAAAAAATTATCGACTCAATTCTACAGAAAAAAAGTGACGAAAAAGTAAGTTTGATTTGTCATGTGGCTAAATTGTATTTTTAATGTGGAATCGAACAACATGAGAGAAATTGCTGGAGAGTCAGAATATCCTGCAAAATAATGTAGAGACTTTCTCATGAAGACATGCCCCGAAAACCAGTCTACATTATTTGTCCTTGAATTTTTCCAAAAAACTTTCAAGGATTATGATCAATATGTATGGTTGTCTCAGATACATTACTGGCAAATGTTGTAACGCCAATACCAAATTCAAGGTCTCTTTCTCAACTTTAAACGTTCCTCGGAGAAATTGAGGATGGCAGAGTCTGGAGATCAGAGATGAAAAATGTGTTGCTGCAAAAGCACAGCAGGTCAGGCAGCATCCAAGGAGCAGGAGAATCAATGTTTCGGGCATAAGCAATAGTCAGTAATTTCTATCAGTGTCCACCGTTACAGCTACAAAAAATCCTCTAATATCCCTCCTCAATGGGTCATTCTTCCCCTTTTAATGTGGGCAGTGAGCACTCAGCTCTATCTTTTTTTTTGGCAGCTAACGGCTACCTTACTTCCAGCCTACTCTCAACAAGAGGTTAACTTGCACTGTCAAAGTGTGGCAACACTGAGAATAATCCTCCCCATACATGACCCATGCTATGATCACAAGAGAGGGGCTTATGCCCGAAAGGTCGTCTCTCCTGCTCCTTGGATGTTGCCTGACCTGTCAAATATTCCTGTTGATGAATGTTTAGCTTCCTAAGAAACAACTGATAAGTGTTTTTATCTTCTTGATGCTTTCTGTAAGAGTATAGCACCAACACTTCTATCACTTGCATCGATAACTACATTGAATAGCTTTGGGTTATTAGTTGTCTCTAATATTGGGGCAGTAGTTAACACAACTTTCAGGCTGACAAATGCCTTCTGACAGTTTTCCATCCATTGAAACTTCCTGCATTTCTACGCAATTCAGTGAGTGAAGCAGCCACACTGCTAAGACTCCCTACAACTTTCTGATAAAACCCACTTGTAGTACTACCAAATGCAGAACAACCTCTGTTATATGAACGTCAATTATCCAAATTTCAGATAATCCGAACAAGACCTCAAGGTCCTTTGTTTGCAATCTGATCAGTTATCCGAACAATGCATTATCTGAACAATTAGTTATCCGAACAATTAGTTATCCTCACCGTCTAATGTGGATAAGCAAGATTGTTTTGTAGTCGTACTGCTCTTTTGGTCGATGAGGACACCTGTCCATGTTCAATAACATGGTCCAGGAGAGTGATTTGTGTTTTCTTGAGTTCGCTGTCAGCCGGGTTTATCACCAAGCCTGCCTCTCAAAGTCGAGTGAGTAATTTTGAGAAATTCCGCAAATCTTCCATCCATGTGTGACTAAAAACCAGATCATCAATGTGTACCACGCAATTGGGGAACGAAGAAATTGCATCATTGGTTAGTCTTTAAAATGTGGCTGGCACATTCTTCATACCACATGACATGGCTGTAAACTGTACAGTACATTTTGGTGTCAGGAAAGCCGAAATTGTCTTCACCTTTTTGCATAGAAGTAGCTGAAGGGATCCTTTGAGTAAGTCGTACAGAGAAATATAAATTGCTAGTCCCATCTTCTCAATATGGTCCTCCAAACTTGATTTAGGACATGTATCAGATTTAGTAACTGCATGGATTATGCATAGGTCCACACATAATCATTGGATATGATCTGGCTTTGGTCCCACTGATGTAGGTGAGCTCTATTCACTACGACAGATTTTGATTATATTGTCTTTCAGCAAGTGTTCAGTCTCTTTCTGAACCTGTGCCAACCTTCAAAGGTTAAATCTGTAGGATGTTATTTGATTGGAACAGCATTTCCTCAATCAATATTATGTGTAGTGAGATTAGTAATTCCCAGGTTATTCCCACATATCTCCCCATGTGATTTTACTATTTATTTTGGGTCATTTCGATTTTCATCTGGAAGGGAACTCAGCAGTTTATCCCAGTTTCCCAGAACTTCCTCATTGTTCAATTTAATTTGAGGAGACCAATTCACAATCATCTGAAATTATTTCGTCACTCTGTGTTGTAACCAGTACCACATTCTCTTTTGTTTTCCTATCAAAATAGCTTTCGAACAAAACACATCTCTTCAAGCCACAGAATGGTCACAGAAATAAGTGGAGCAGTAAGCCATTCAGCCCCTTAAGCATACACTGCTGTTCAAAATGACGGTGGCTGATTATTCAACTCAGTACCCTGTTCCATCATTCTTTCTGTAAGCTTTGATCCCTTTAGCCCGAAAAAAAAACTATTACGTTTTGGACTCAATCAATTTCTATGACAGTGAATTCCAAAGAGTCACCACTGTCAGGGTGAAGAAAGGTTTCCTCATCTCAGTCCAAAATGCCTGAGCCAGTATCCTGAGACCGTGAGCCCTGGTTCTGGACTCCCCAGCCGTAGAGAACATCCTTCCTGGTTATCTAATTCTGGACATAAACACTGACTTGTGCTACATCTTGTGATCTTAGCCTGGGTCAATATGGGGAGGGTTGTTCTCAGTATTGCCACACTTTGACAGTGCAAGTTAACCTCTTGCTGATAGCAGGCTGCAAGCAAGGTAGCCATTTGTTGCTAAGGAAGAGATAGGACTGAGTGCTCACTGCCCATATTCAAAAGGGAAGAATGACCTATTCAGGAGAGATATTAGAGGACTTTTTGTAGCTGTAACGGTGGACAGTGACAGAAATTACTGACTTCCGTAGAACTCACAGGGAATCAGCAAAGGTGACCCAAAGTGCTGATTCCTCATTACACATGTTGTACTTTCCAAATGACAACAGCCCATTGGTTGAAGAAGTTTTCCTTTATTTAAAATTAAAATGCCCATCGATGTATGATACACTTCTGGAGTAGGAGGGACAGGAAGATAAGCCTACTCAGTCTAACCTGGGAACTTAAGCTACTGATCTAGGGTAGGGAGACTACCATTCGACGATAAGAGGCCTGTTTGGCATCTCATACAGAATCGATGCAATTGCACTTAATTGCTTCATTAATCCCTGGGGATGTAAGTAATAAGCCACTTGACAGAGTGTTGTGTTTTGCTCAGGTGTCACTGAGTAGTGTGCTGATCTTTAAGTCGGAACGTTCAGGGTTCAAGATCTACCCTCGGGGTTAGACTAGACTAATTGATACTGCCACAGCAGTGCTGTCCTGAGATAATCCTACACATCAGACCTATATAAGGCATTAAACCAAAGCCACTCTGCCCGCTAAAGGGACCCTTATTATTTTGAACGAACGTGAGGAGATTATACTTGGTGTCCCGGCCAATATTTATTGCTCAATCCCGATGAGCAGATGATCCAGTCATCATCTCCTTCCTGGTTTTCTCATGGCACACAAATTAAATATCACTTTTCTGACATGTGACTACATGATCAAAAGTACTTCGGTTGTTGTATAGAATATTTCTGATTGAAAATTGATTTGTCAGAAGCTGGATGTATTGTTACTCAACTTTGCTGTTCATTTTTTATTCTCTTCACTCTTTGCTGTGAGAAAAAACTCCTTTCCAACTTCCACTAAAGGAGAATGAGACAAAGCTCAGTGCTGTAATATTTCACTTTGTACTAACATCTGGATCAAACTAAAATACCATTCAATGCAAATATAAAACGAATTGAAACAGTTTTAAACATTTAAAACATATTATATATTTCACCAAAGGAGTGTATTGAAATATTTCAATAGTTCTCATTGTGTCAAGTACCAGCAAACAGTGGATTCTGTTCCAATCTATTTTATCTTGTCTAAAGAATAGGCTGAGGAAAAGAGCAGTGCATTATGGGCTCCTTCAATTTGAGAATGAGGAAAGGAGTACAGTGTGGATCAGTGATTAACAGCAGGAACAGTATTCTCCAGGTTAGAATAGATGTGCAGTGGAATATACTAAAATGATAGAATGAGAGAAGCTGAAGTGGGACATTGTCAGCTGAATTTTTTATAAGTCTGTTCAAATCGGGTCAGTCAGGATCTTATTGAATGGTGGAGCAGGCTCGAAGGGCGAAGTGACCTATCCTCGTTCATTGTTCATACCTCGAAACAATTTTGTTAGTTACTCAAGTGGAAGTATTAAACACACATTTTAAACTGTTACATGGACACATGCTGATATTTCCATCTATGACTCCCTGGGTTTGATAACATGTAATTGACAGTGGCCCCAGGGGTTCTGCACTTGTTTCAGAGATCTGGAAATAGATGTTTAGGATACTCTGAGGTTGCATTAAGATGTTATATAAATGCACAACTTTTCTATTTGTCTTCCTGCGAGGGTAGAGAGGGTTTTGCTCTTCATCAAACCTGTGCATCATTTGACTTCAATCTGCTTTTCTTTTTTGCATTATTGTGTGGAGTTTATTCTCTTAAGTCAACAGCCTGGGTTTTGCCCAAAGTTTAAGAGGTTTTTACTCACATTGGTGAGTTTCTGTATCCCATGAGGTAGATTCATTGCAATCAGTAATGGAAAATATAGCAGATCAAATATAATGTTGTTAACTGTTATTAGGTCATTTAACAGGGATAACTATGTGCTGTTCTATGCCCCACAGGATTTAAAAGCCTTTTCAGTGAGGCCACTGCTGATTTACCCAAGGCGCTATACTGGTGAACTCACTGAGACTGAAACCTTTATAATCTGGGACAATGATGAAATACAAACTGACTGGAACTGCAACTTATCAGAAAAACTAGGGAACAGGGAGAGATTGGGGCCGAAGCTCAGAACATGGAGGCACTGTAAACCCAAGCACCCATTGACACAGCTTCTCGAGATGAGTTATGATGTGGTTCTGCACTATTCGGGTCTGATCTCTGATCAGAACCAATGCTTCTCTGTCAAACCTATGTGGTTTGTGGAAACAAATAATGTCTGCTAGGAGGCAACTACAAAGTTCTCCTGCAATAATGTGACACAGAATCAAGTGAAATTTGGAGTATCCCCTTTTGGGGCTTCTTGCATCCTTTCAAGTGGCAGCTGAATTTGTTGGTCAGGTATCAGTTACCATCGAATTGGATGAAATCTTGTTAGTGGTTCATTTATTTACATTTCCCTATCTCTGAGGTTTGCCCCATTTCTTTATTAAAGAGCCAATGTGTGTGAGATCTCTTTAGTGCTGTCCATAGGATAGCCGTGCTCCTGCCACTGTGCAACTGCATATTGATATCTGCCTTTAAAAACAATCTGAATCTGTGGTCACATACTCGTGTCAGAACTGAGTCGGGCTCATAATAGAATGACCAACTTGACAACTGCTACAAACCAATGTGGGCTAGATTTTCCAACTGTCATTATCACAAGGGTGCTTTTGGTGCCACATTCACTATTCAGAATAACAATTGGTTTTTCTGCTCATGCAGAATTTCTCTCTATTACTTTAAATAATAGTGTACTGTGTGTGGTTTGTTTCTATTTATTTCTGTTCCTCAATGACTTTGAAATTCTTACTGTAAAAGGATCAAAGGCAAAGTAATGCCATTCTTCTCTCTCCAGAAGGACATTGTTGCTGGTTTTCCTCTGAGGCCAGTGCAGAACTCTACCAGTTCATTGTAGGCCTGATACATTATGGTTAAGTTTCACCTCTGCCAGCTGGTACAACGTGGAAATTTGAGTGTTGATGAAAATGAGGATTTTAAAAAAAATTTAAGTCTTTATTATTGTACTTATCAGGACACTCTCAAGAATGCCAATGGGAAGGGAGAAGACATTTAATCTGTCTGGGTAATGAGTACTGATTGGTAAAGGCATGGAGAATGGACCAGGTGATGATTGGCAGTTAACTGCCAATGCTTGTTGTGATTCGACTAAATTGGTGATGGCCATTCTCTGATTCATTTGGCAAGGCAATACCTTGACCACTCAGGCAACCTGCCAATTGAAAACTTAACAAAGTTTAGCTGTTAACTGTCCGTCACCATTTGACAAGCCCATTTCCATTGGGGACATCTCGATCAATCATTGTGGACTTTCCAAAGCAGCAGATCTCTTTTCCTGTTCAGTGTAAACTGTTGTTTCCCTTTACATCAAAATCCTTGCAGCTTTGCTGATGCATGCAAGACAAAAAAAAAGTATGTCGTATTTTACAGAAATACCCAATTTCTGTATTTGCAAACAACTGTTTGAAAATGGGAACTTTTTGCTAATGGAGGATCCAACATCCTGCTGATATGATTAAAATGGAGGAGAAAGTGAGGACTGCAGATGCTGGAAATGTGTTGCTGGAAAAGCGCAGCAGGTCAGGCAGCATCCAAGGAACAGGAGAATCGACGTTTTGGGCAGAAGGGCTTATGCCCGAAACATCGATTCCCATGTTTAAAATGGAATCTAGTTTTCGAATTTGAAATAATTTAACCCCCTGACAAGCCCACTTTGTACATGCAGATCCTCTTTGAATATTGTATCAGTCTGGCTGTTGAAAGACAGCTTTGGAAAGTTGTTTATTTATGTTAACTTCATTTAATGAATTGCTGAACCGGTGGAAAATACATTCTATTGCATTTACAAAACTAAGATATCTTGTGAAATCAGGAGATGTGCACAATGCAAATGAACATCCCATTTACTGCTGGCCTGGACAAGACTGGTAAATTTAAACTGGCGCTTATAGAGAAAAGACTGAGAACTTAACTGGCTCATTATCATCTAATGTATTAAGTTTAACCTTATGTCTGTCTGTAAATTCTTCAAGGCCTTGATCCATGCTGCCTCTTGTACCCCTAGTATACACACTCTGTTCTTTTGGTTCTCTGATTGCTTTATATCTTTTTGTCCACGAGTATGGTCAAGTCCCCTTAATTAGCTGTACTTTACTGATAAACTTCCTCAGATGCCCTCTTTACTCATTCTCTCTTTGAAAGCTTACTTAAAAGGCAGTTTCATGTTTCTGGTCATTGGTCCAAACTCTACTGATACATGCCAACAACCTTCTCCTGTTTGGATTTCGGTGCATCCTTTTCCAGTTTGGAAGGTCGAACTCAAATGCTGAATATAGGGTTAAAGACAGGATTCTTGGTAGTGTGGATGAACAGAGGGATCTGGGTGTGCAAGTAAATAGATTCCTCAAAGTTGCCACCTAAATGGATAGGGTTGTAAAGAAAGCATATGATGTTTAGGCTTTCATTTTCAGGGAAATCGAGTTTGAGAGCCGCGAGGTTTTGCTACAGCTCTACATGTCCCTTGTGAGACCACGATTGTAATATTGTGTCCAGTTCTGGTCACCCTGCTATAAGAAGGAGATAGAGGCTTTGGAGAGGGTGCAAAGAAGGCTTACCAGGATGCTGCCTGGACTGGAGGGCTTGCCTTATGAAGAAAGGTTGAATAAGCTTAGACTTTTCTCTCGGGAGAGAAGGAGGAAGCGAGGAGACCTGATTGAGGTGTCCAAAATAATTAAAGGAATAGATAAAATCAAAGCTAGAGAATTTTCTGCATGGCAGGATTGACAGGTACGAGGGGGTCATAGTTTTAAGATATTCGGAGAAAGGTATAGAGGAGACGTTAGAGTAGGTTCTTTACACAGAGAGGTGTGAATGCATGGAATACATTGCCAGCGGTGGTGGCGGAAGCAGAGTCATTAGGGACATTTAAGTGACTGCTGGACATGCACATGGTTAGCAGGGAGTTGAGGGATGTGTAGGTTGTTATTATATTTTAAATTAGGATTAAAACTCGGCACACTGTCGTGGATCTGAGGGCCTGTTCTGCGCTGTACTTTTCTATGTTCTACGTTAAAGCATCTCATAAATGTGAGTAATAATGTCCTCTTTTGGCAGATTTAATTGGAATGTATCTGCCAAACCTTTAGCAAAACTGAATCAGCAAACAGCTTCAAACTGTGCTCACATCCATCACATCACATTGCTGCTCCTCATTAAGTCTTCAAATACACTGCTCCATTCCAAATAGCGGACCATCCCGTTCCCATACATAGAAATTTGTTTCTGATGGATGGAAGCGGTTGTTTCTGTACTTCTGCCATTTTTATTGAACTCATCTCAAGCTACACTTTAGAATTTGACAGTCAGGCCAAGACTGTTTGTGTTAAGCTTTATCAATTTGGACCAGTTTTCCAGCTCTTCATGTTCTTGAATATTGGAATGGGACTGGGGTCTATCAGGCCTCAAGGGACAGGCAGCAAGGTCATTAGGTGGATAATACAGTGGAAGATGACAAGGGAAGGAAGGAGTTTCAGTGGCTCTCATATTTCCACCTCCGTAGTATTTTATTGATCCCAAATTAGGGAAAGGATGACCACTCAGGTGGTCAATGTAGAGTCTGTTCCCGCCAGTGCTGGCAGTTTATTAGCAGTGGGTGGGTCCTCTATTGCGTGGGAGACCTCCTCCTGCATCCTAGAGACACGCCTGCAGGATGTCCCTCCTAATGAAGTACCTCATGGCTCACAACAGGGTATCCCATCTGCATAATGGAACAGTCTCCTGTCCATGGTAGCGATCATTACGGGAACTGGAAATCAGAGTATGTGAGTGAAAGAAGCCGTGAGGGCTAGAGTGTTCATAACATTCCCAGGACCAGGTTGGCCATTAATAAGTCATTAAGATCCCCCACTTGGTGCATGAACAATGGGTTACTCCTACTCCTCGTAAGAGTATTGTGATTAATGCTTTTTAGTGCTATTAAGCAAATAGTGAAGTGTGGCCATGTGATAAAATCATTTACATTCACTGCTGAATACTCCAGACGTTTTGTGAGAAACTTTATAATTTTTCTAGCTGTTCTGAATACACTTTTTATTTCATACAATGGTGATTTTCTACATAGGATTACAGAGGAAAAACAGACCATTTGGCACAATCAGTCCATGCCAGTGCTTATGTTCCACTCAAGGTGTTTCACATCTTTCCTCATCTAAATCGCCCATGGTAATTCTCTATTCCCAACCCTTCCAAGTGCTCGCCTAGTTTCCTTGAAACACATCTAAACTATTGATTTCAACTATTCCGTCTGGTCACATATTCCCCATTCTCATCATTCTTTCAGTGAAGAGATTTCTTCGAATTCCCTTTTGGATTTCTTGAGGTACCGCCTTATATTGACAGCCTCTAGTTATGTTCTATCCCAAAGTGAAATGTTTTCTCTGTACCTTCTCCTTCAAAACCTTTCATAATTTTAGAACTGTCAGCCTTCTTTTCAAGAGAGAAGTGAACAGCCCAACAATTCTTTCGTGATATACACAGCCAGAAACTTGTGTAGCATTTTTATAAATCTTCTCTTCACTCTTTCTCATACATTCTATAATATGTCAACTCGACCTGCAAGCAATACTCTTAATTATAGTCAACCAAATTTTTGTAGGGACCCTACTTTCAAATCTATCCCTTTCGAGATAAAGCTAAGAGCTTTTTTTGCATTTTTATGGCCTTTGGAACCTGTGGTGAAATTGTTAGTGACTGATGTAATTGTCTGAAATCACTTTGTTTGTCTCCCTCACTTAAACGTGCATCTTTGAATAAGTGACCTGCACATTATTCCTACCAAGATGGATCACCTTACGTTTATCTGTGTGGATCTTCATTTGCTAATTATTTGAACATACCCTAAATTAATTAATGATCGCTTGCAACTTCTTGTAGTCTTCAGAATTGGCTACATTTCAACATTCCTTTCCAATTTGGTGTCATTGAATTGCTCATTTTTTTTGTCGTAATTAGATACAATATTTAATTTGCAGTTTTACTTTATTTTGTTTTGAATTTTTAGAGAGGTGCAGTAATCTACACGGTAACTATAACAACTAAATGTAGAATGACAGATAGATGAAAATTATTCCAAACACAGGGTTAATTAATAGACTCTATTAACTGCAAGGTCAAAACAGGGAATTATTTTTTACACGAATGATATGGTGAGGTTATCCGTAGTGCAATAACTTTTTGTCCATTTTTTTGTTGCAGCTTATTTCCTCAGGTCTTTCTGTGCTACTGGTACGAAATTGAAAAGGCACCCATCCTCCATTTTAAGCTAAATGATAATTTTTAATAAAAGCATTTATATAAAATGTAACATGATTTATGAAGCCATCCCTCTAGGCTTATACATATTCACAGCCATGTAGAGTTATATAGGGAGAGGCTGAATAGGCTGGGGCTGATTTCTCTGGAGCGTTGGAGGCTGAGGCGCGACTTTATAAAGGTTTATAAAATCATCAGAGGCATGGATATGGTGAATAGACAAGGTCTTTTCCCTGAGTTGGGTGGAGTCTCAGCTAAACCTATACTCGTGAGTATAGGTTTAGAGTGAGAGGGGAAAAAGTTGAAAGTACCTAAGGAGTAACATGTTCATGCAGAGGATGGTGTGTATAGAATGAACTGCCAGAGGAAGCGGTGGAGGCTGGTGCAATTTCAACATATAAAAGGCATCTGAGTGTGTATACGAATAGGAAGGGTTTAGAGGGAAATGGGCCAAGTACTAGTAAATGGGACTAGATTAGTTTAGAATATCTGGTCAGCATGGGCAAGTGAGAATGAAAGACCTGTTTCCAAGTTGTAAATCTCTATGACTCTATGATCTACCCCTTTGCTCTTAATGTACTAGTCGAATCTCTTTGGATTATCTTTAACATTATCTCCCAAGGCTATCTCATTTTCCTTTCTTGCCCTCCTCATTTCCCTCTTTAGAATGTCCCTGCACCTCTTGTACTCTTCGAGATTCACTTGATCTCATTTATCTATATCTAATATATGATTCATTCTTAATCTGAACCAGACCCTCAATACCTTTATTCCTCCAGTGTTCCCTCCTCTTACCAGCCTTATCTTCACACTAACAGGAACATCACACCTCTGAACTCTCGTTATCTCACTTCTGAAAGCTTCACTCTTGCCGGCCGTTCCTTGAGCTGCAAACAGTCTACTCCAATCAACCCTTGAAAGTTTTTGTCTCATACTATCAAAATTTGCTCTAGTCCAATTAACAACTTTAACTTATACATAATGCCAATCCTTTCCATAGATATTTTACAACTAATCGAATTATGACCCCGGCCCCAAAAAGCTCCCCTACTAACCATTCAGTCACTTGCCCTGCCTTGTATGACAACAGTAGGTCAGGTTTGCTCCTTCTGTGATAGTTACGTCTGCATATTAATAAAGAAAATTGACTTTAGCACTTACCAAATTCCTCACCATCCAAGCTCTTAAGACCATGGCTGTCCCACTGTATGTTTGGAAGTTTAAAATCCTATTATTCTTCAATATAAATAAGATCTTTCAACATATTTGTTACTCAATTTCACTCTGACTACTGGGGGGACTATTACAATTGCATCAAAGTAATCATGCCCTTCTTATTTATGAGTTCCATCCACATAGCATCACTGGACCATCCCTCAGAAATACCTTGTGTTAGAACAGCACTTATATTTCACCACAAGAAAAATTGACTCCAATCTCCTTCTAGCTCTTCCTATTTCTGCCGTGCCTTTGATGGTGGGAGGGGCTTTGAACATAAATTATTCAATTTACTGGTGATGGTTCGTAGCTGAAAATAAAGATACCATGGATGATTTGGGTGATGGGAAATAAAAGGTTACATTGTGTGGAAGGAAAATTCTGGATATAAACAAGAATTTTACAAACCGATCTCCATTCTGTCTGCCCAGGTCTTGCCTACACCGCTGTACCTCCAGAGGACTTTCCATTTATTTTGATGAGTTCAAGTTAATCTCAGGCGCTGTTTTGTACTTGTCAACTATTTGTTAACGGGGGTTTGCCGTTTCAGAATGTAGGTTGCCTTATTGTGTACGTTCTCAGAGTTCAGTGTTTGGAGTCCTTGTTGGTTCACCCTGTGCTTTGGTATATAATGCAAAATTACAGAAAAATATTAATAGCAATTTAAGGTAAAATGTTAGGATATTGGAAGAACAGCTAAGAGCATCAAGTTTGACAGAGGGTTGTGGGACAGGACATGGAAAGCTTCAGGGTTTCCAAAACTTCTCATCTCTGCCTTCCCTGATCGAAATAAACCTGTGATTTATCATTTTTGAGGATTGTTATTCATTAACATCGGTGTGCCAGATAGATCTCAGTGTCAGGGAGGTGTGACGTGCTTCTTTGTTTTGTGATGAACTCAGAGGAATATACAATAGTAAGGGTGTAAACCCAAACGGGCTAAGGAGCAGAGGATCCTCCGTGTGTATGTGCACAAATCAGCGAATGTACCATGGCACATGGACAGAAGAGCAAATAAACCCAACTTCATCAATAACGCTGTAGAGAACAAACACAAAGCAATTATATTAAACTCAAATAAAACAGTCTCTTGTCTCACCTGGAATGTTGCATCTTGTTTCCGGTGCCACGTTTTTGAAAAGATGCGAAGTAATGAGATTGAGTACGTGACTGATTCACAACACTATTCCCAGGATGATACACCTCACCAACTCTGAGAAATTGAGAATGTTCTCCTCTGCTGATAGTTTCCAGACTCTGTGAACAATTGCTCCGATTGGTTCTCAATTCAGTCTTGCGTCACATAGATCCCAATGGCTGAATATTTCAAGTACTCATGAGCTCTGCCTGATTAACATCGACCTCTGATTTATTATTTGTGAGGGTTGCTGTTCAGTAATATCCCTGTATCAGATAGATCTCAGTCTCATTCCCTGGGATTTGACAGGTGTGGTGTGTCAAATAGATGCCAGGAATTGTGCTCCATGAGATTTAGGTGTGAGAAAAACTCCAGTCCTGAGAATCCGCCCTTGTATTGTGCACGTGTTGTGTCTGAATACCTGACTGAAGGTTGACATTTTTGGCTGATGAATGTTTCGTTGGGCGCTTTAGGTGGCGATTTCTGCATTACTAACCCAGGCTGTCCCCACATTGGGAGTACTTTTAGTTTAGACAGTGTAGAGTAAAGTTTCAAACTCCTTTGTCTGCCTTTGATAGGCTTCGATAAAAAGCTCCTCATTTGTATCATTAGATGACCCAAGGTCGTGACCATTTGTGCATAAGAGGAAATGTTCTCTAATCATTCTGCCTCTGGAGTGTTCCATCAGGCATATCGTGTGATAGATGTATTTACATTAGTGGGCTGCATGGTAGCGCAGCATTAAACTAAATGACTGGATGAAACACAACCAAACAGAACAAGTGAAAGCATTTGGCTGGGAAAGGAGTAGGATGTGGGAAAATGTATTATTACTGACTGGTCTTGAAGAAAGAATTAAGTAAACTCAAGGTTAGTGCATATTCATTCGAGATTTATTAACAATTTCAGAAAGCATTTTTATCCAAAAAGTTGATGTAAAAGCTAACAGAAGTGAATATAATGGCTGGATGCCACATTGAGATGAGAACACATGCGCTGTGAGCTGGGAGTTTTCTGTACATCAGTAACAGTCACAAGAAAGGGAGTACAAAGGCTCACCAGAAAGGGTTACATCAGTAACAGTCACAAGAAAGGGAGTACAAAGGCTCATCAGAAAGGGTTACATCAGTAACAGTCACAAGAAATGGAGTACAAAGGCTCATCAGAAAGGGTTACATCAGTAACAGTCATAAGAAAAGGAGTACAAAGGCCCATCAGAAAGGGTAGGCAACCATTCTGAGTAAGGAACTAATAAAAGCAAAACAAATGGGCTTCAAACAACTGGGAGGCTCCAAATTCTTCCAACCACAACTATCTCAAAGATATCAAAGTAAAAAGGAAAATCTATCAATAATTGTCTCAGTTACACGCTGATAAACTGAAGTAATCTCACTGTTAGAGTCAGCAACAGGACAGATTGTAGATTGGGAATTCAGAGACCTTGATAAGCAGATCAGGAAAATCAAGGGGGTCCACAATTCATTCACTTAACCTGGAAAAGAGAGATAAAGCAATGACGCAGATATTTATGATCAGGGACTTTCAGACTTAATGTTTATTCAATGGCACACTTAGAGATTTCACAAAACATATTGGGCTGCTTGGCGTGAGAAAGATGTGATTATTCTCACCTTCACCAGAGTGACGGCAGCGCTGTAGAAAGTACTCAGGAAAAACAAGGTGATGAACGTGGAGGCAGTGGTCCAGATGTTGCTGTTATCATCCTCATAGTTTTCAATCCAAGTGCGATCTATTGAATCTATGAGTATAAAGCCGAGATTGTTTATTGATCCAGATCGATCTATCTGCATCCAAGTCATGTAATTAGTGACCATTACATCTTCATAAAGCAGTCAGGTATTTCTCAAGTGTGACTCTTATCTGTATCTATTAGTGCATTATTGACTCTCAGCAAGAAATTACAAATACTAACTGCACATGTTCTTTCTTCATTGTCCATGTCAGAACGTTTTAAATTATTTTTCTTTCAATCTATTATTTAAGGATATTATTATTTGAGGAATGATTATTATGAATGATTACTTTAATTATATCATGATATTTTAAATATAGGCTGTGACAGCACTTTAGTTGAAAATTGTGGCCATCACTGAATAAAAGTTCAAATGTGATTCTCATCTTTATGTATTGGTGACCAATTGCTTGGCAAATCATGAATATAAGTGACATCACAGTCAGGACATTGCTTCATATTTTTGTTTGTAGGATCTGTACATTTAGGAATAAGTGTTTGTACATGTGTCCCTTAGTTTATTTGATCAATTGCTTGGTGTGTTTGATTTTCCTTTAATGTTTGTGTATGTGGTTATGAGAGTCTCTTACTTCACTCTTGCCCACGTTGGAGTCTGTGCGTGAATAAACATATTCCTGTTCCTTTACTGCTGGTGTGCTCATGTGTTTGTGTACCTAAATTTTGGTCTTTTCACATTGTGTAAGCATCATCATGCTAATATTCCACCTCGTTGCTGCCTATGCTTATCTTGTAATGTCTTTGTGAGTGTTCATTTTTCATTAGTGCTATCTAAAATGTGTGCTTATGTGTCTGTTTCAGATCCTACCTACATTAGGTTATTTTCATGTTTATGCTTAATAAATGTTAGCATGCAATGTTATGCTTTGATGGATGTTTATATTTATATGATGATGTTTGCTTATGTGGCAATCTTTCCCAAACCATCTCCTGAGAAGCTTGTTTGTGTTATTGTTTGTGGATGCTTGCTGATGTTTATGCCCATTATCCTTATTTAATAAACACCCCTCTATTTGTTGACCTATGCACTTGTGTGTCTGCATGTGAGACTCTGAATTTGTGTGTACGTGTGATATTGTATCCATGCTGATCAATGTGGTTTAAAAATAACTAATTAAGCTGCCTCTGTCATTGTATGTTTGTGATTCTGAAAATGGGAAAGTTATGATATTAATATTTATCTCTGTGCACTTACGTGCCTGTGTGAGTTGACAAGTGGGAGGACATTTTTCGGAATTTGTATCTGTGTTCATGCGTGTATGTCTGTACGCATTGTGCTGTATGAATGTAAATGTATTTGTGTGTTACCGTGTGTCTATGTTTCTCATGGTTATGTGTGAGTACCCCTGTTCATTTGTGCAAATGTTTTTCATTCGGTGTATGTGAGTTTTTGTATGAGCTTAGAGAGTGTTCAAGTGCCACTTGCATGTGTGGCTCTGTGTGAGTATGCATGTGTGACATCTTATCTATATGCACATTTGAGTGTGCACATAAATATGTGTCTTTAGGTGAGAGCTCGTATATGTGTCATTACGAGTGTATTTGTGATCATCTCTCTGTATCTGTTCTTATACCAGACTGCAATTTTTATTATTCTAATTTATTGTTCGAATTTTAATGGATTGCCCATAATTAGATCTGACCTTGGTGTTGTAGGAAACATTTCCCATCATCATGGAGAGATAAGTGTTTTATGAGCAACACTTCTGTTGCAGTGATAGAATTTCTGTCTGCCCAAGAGATAACATTTCTGAATATCTTTATTAGAAAATGTCTACTTGTGTTCTGTATGTGAAACAAAATGATATCAGGTATTCGAATACCAGAATTGACCCCATGTGCTCCAGAAAACAGAAACAAACCTATGGAATACAAACCGCGACGATGCAAACACCAGTTTTGGATTATGGGAATCAATGTTAATCATTTGTTCACAGAGCCAAGCATGTCCAACATGCTTCAAAGGTATTATTTTGCAAGGAAATGTTAAATCTTTGGACAGTAAGCAAGAAGCTGATTGTTCCTGTTAGCAACTGGGTTACATTACAGAGGACATCTTCCATGAAAACTCTTCACAGGGAGCACGAGGACAGACCATTCATCATTCCCCTCCCCTCTGCTCCACGGCAACTTATCTGTTGATTCTCTTTGGTGTGAAAGTGAAGATACATTCTGTCAACTCATGCGCTGGTGCAAGATCCCTGGCAGTTCCCCAGAAACAAAGGTTACATTCAAACTGTTGTGCACTATTTACGATTGGAATGTTCCAATCAAATTTAATTTTAACGTGTCTTAAATTTACATTTCCAATTGGTGCAATGTGGCAGTTTAAAACTGACATGAATTTTGTAAGAGTGTCCAATCGGGAGAATCAAGAACACCAAGTTCAAAACTCGTGCTCGACCCTTGACATAAAATGGACATTGTCAGATTTTGTCACAGAGGGATTTAGGGTTGATAAGGTATTTGGCAGAATCCTGCAATGAGTGAGCTTTACTCTGTCTCTGACCCAGGGTGTATCTGAGCAGAGAACATTAACTGCACAAGACACTCGTCCTAGACCTGTTAATAATCCACTTTAACTACACAGATGGAATGGAAGTCAGGGTGGGAAACAATTAATTCAGTATTTAACTCACAACTGGAGGAAAAAAAACACTTCTATTACTTCTGTTGAATTATTAAATGCAACTTTGAGATTTTTATTGACATGAATTAACAGTGTCCATCAGTGCAAGCGAAATGTTTACAAAACTTGGTTTACCGCTGGATTTATCGACTGTTCTGTTGATGATCTTCAGTGGAATTGCTTCATGTCCCACCACACAGGAGTAAGAAGCACCGCTGGCCCACTCCTCCGCTGTAATGGATAACAGGCTGTACATGAAGAAGGAGATGTTGTCACTCTCCGCCATCACCTCGGTGTTCTTGTAGTTACTGGGATTCACCGGCTTGTCATTGTTTGTCCACTTGACGAAGATCTCTCGGGGAGAGAAACCTCTCACTAAACAGTTAAGGGAGAGAAACCTCTGAGCGGAGATTTCTTCTGTTGGTGGCAGGAGGACCGACACAGTTGGCTCCAGCGGATTAATCACTGCAGAATATTTGAGACAAATATAAATCAACCAAAAAATCCTGAACCAATATCACAATTTCACTAAATATTAAAATATGCCATGTTTAATTTGGGATTTATTCACTTCCGTTTACTAAAGGAGCAGAATGGTACACATTCTGTCCAGTAAAAAAAGTCGAGTTTAATGTGAAAGTTGCCTCCATGTTTCCAGCCCACAACAAGGACATTCTGTCCAACTGTCATTGCTGATGGTGACGTCACAACCCAGGCTTCTTCCCACTTTATCTGAGTGAATCAGAATACAATATCCTTTGGTCCATCTTTTTCTTAATCAGCTACCTAGCTATCCTGCCTTCAGATGCATCATTAATCCTCCCAATGGTGTTTGTTCATTACCAATCAAAGCCTGACATTGATGTAACTGGATCTGGATTACACATGGGATCCTTTGTGTTTTAATCTCACCTTTCTCCTTGTGGATGGAGTCTCTCCGCGGAGTCGGTAGATTCTGATGGTACACCACACATTCAAAAGTAACGCCACTCATCCAGGCTTCAGTAGAAATGTCTAATTTGCTGATCACACTGTCGGGATTCTGTCCAGGCTGGTCAGCAATCTCTGTTTTCAGAGGCTTCTTTTCTTGTTTCCAGGTCACGTTGACTCCAGAAGGAAAATTGGACACAACGCAGGTTAACGTCACCGTCGCCTCCAGTAAGACTTGTTCTACTGGCGGTGGGAGGATTTTAACGGTGTTAGGGTGGCACTCGGTATCTTCTATGAAACAAAAATCAAAGTCAATGAAAAATGCCCCTTTATGATACAAACAGCCAATCTTCAGATTACTTCTTCACAGGGTGAATACACCACCTTCAAAATGGCAACTCCAACTATTGCTGAAACGATGCTTACTGTTGTTGATGTATTTTGATTTGTGAAAGCATTTGTGATTACCTATAACATACCCTGTGTAATTACTCCTAAAGAACACTGGCTTTGTAACAAGTGAAACCTGAAAAATAAAATAATCGAAGATACCATCATGTAACCCATGGAATTACCTTTCTTTCAGAGTCTGTCTCTCACTTAACACCATCTATTAATACTTGTGACAAGAGTAATCTCAATATAATGAGTTCATTTCCATGTTCATAATCCTTAGGTGCAAATGCTGCTGGTCATGCTGACTGCCAAATCACATCCTACATTTGAGACAAATTATAATAAATAATAATTATTCTCTTTGCAGAGTTCTAAAGTGTTACAGGAGCGGTGAACAGCCATGTAAATTCTGTTCATTATATTTAACTTGATCAAAAATACTTTGCGTTATTGGTGTGATGTCATTCTCTAATTTATGTCATTGTTCCTCGTGAGCTGTGTTTGGAGTAGATCAGAAAACAAGACATTGAGTACAGCATTGGATATCGAGAAGGACACCCATCTCCTTAAGTCTTTCCCTCCATTCAGTTTGTTCGTAACTGGTCTGTACTTTCACTTTATTTACTAAGGTGCGTTTTTTAATTTCTTCATAGAGCAGGGGAGAAAAAAACAAACAAAAGCGTCTTAAATTAATCTACAAACGCGATGGAAATGTCTAATTTTATAGACATCCACTACTCACTGTGTAAACATCGCCACCCCAAACCAGGCTAAATCAGCCTGTCTCGAGTTCCTAGTTCATTCATCCCTATTGGACTGTTCTTACCAGAATTTATTCTCCTGCCTCATCCACTAATTACAGAGACCATCTTAAAGAAGCTCAGTGAGATCACGTTTATCCCAGTTGATGTGATACCCACTTGGTCTGGGGTCTGATCCCATAAATGAAGTTAAAGAGCTCAGTACCAGATAAAAAATCAATGTCGTACAATGTCCAAGGCCAACAGGTCATTCCTGAGCAGGGAATGAAGCATTGAACGCATTTTGATTTATTTTCAAGTAAGGGTCACTGCATATTTTAACCACGTCTTTTTGAGACCACAACATCATAAGATAGAGGATCAGAATAAGGCTGTACGGCCAATCCAGAGTTTAGATCAGAATGATGCTGGAAAAGCACAGCAGGTCAGGCAGCATCCGACGAGCAGGAAAATCGACGTTTCGGGCTACAGCCATTCTACTGTCTTCTCTAAACAAGAGCCGATCTATCTCTGGCTTGAATACACACAATGGCCTGGCCTCCACAGCCCTCTGCAGCAACAAGTTCCACAGCCTCATCACCCTCTGGCTGAAGACATTTCTTCCCACATCTCAGTTCTAAACGGTGCCCCTTTGGCCCTGAGACTGTGCCCTTGGGTCCTAGTCTGGCCGACCAGTCAAAACATCTATTCCACGTTCACTCGACCTCAGTCTCTCAGTATTTTCTATGTTTCAATCAGATATCTCTCCAATATCCCCCCTCTTCCCCCAAACTTATCCCTGAAGTGGCCCTCTGAACGCCTCTCCCAGCGTGGTCAGGCAATAAACTATTTAACAAAGCTCACTGTCTATATATCTATCTTCAACAGAGAGGAAACATGCTTTTCTGACTTGCCAAAATGTTGAGACATGAGCGATGCTAATGTAACACTCAAACTGAAATGCGATACGTGGCATGTTGGGAAACGAGAAGCTCTACCGTACTGTCTACTACGCCTGATAAATGAGCATGTTTCATTCACATCAGAGTTTAGAATGATTTGTAGCTCTCTCAGTGTGTGTCTCTTACCCTGGAGTGCGGTGATGTTTTTACTTTGAATGTTCTCTCCATGAGTGACCTGGCAGGTATAGACTGCGCCGTTGAACCATTCACCATAAGGGACCATCAGCCGACTCGTCACCGAGAAGTTCCCGTCTGCCTCACACACGGGAGACGTGAAGAAGCCAGAATCCAAGGGTCGGCCGTTTTTCAACCAACTCACGGAGATTGACTTCGGATGGAAATCGATGATTGAACAGACGACGGTTGCAAACTTGCTGCTTGCGATTTCTTCACTGGAGCTCACAGTTAGGAGAAGAGTTGGTGGGAGAATACCTAGATCATTAGGACACACATCGCATAAATTATCTGACGAATTTCAGAACAAATACAATCAGTTCTCATATATCAAGATTTTTTGTGGTTAATGGATACAAGAATCATAATTATGCAGAGTGCTGGAGAAGCTGGGATCCACACAGAAAGATCAGCAGGACAATGTGAAAAGCTAAAATTATAGGACACAGCAAGGGAGTCAAGGAGGCATAGAAACTATAGGCCGGTAACATCAAAAGGGAGATAGCAATGTTGGATGGTATTCGTTTTAATGACAGAGTCTGATGAACAAGGCAGACAAATTACTGGCATAAATGAGGAAATGATGTGGTTGCTATCACAGAGACATACTGAGAGCCAGGCAGGAGTGGCTATTCAACATTCCAGGATTTAGTGCCTTCAGGCAAGACAGGGAAAGATGGAAAAGGATGAGGGCTGGGGGTGTACAGTGCAGAATGTTGCTTCTGTCGCAATTCTGACAAGAGTATTTTAGGCTGTAAAGAGAAATGAAACCATTGATACCTCCTCGAACAAAGGCAAATGGACAGTACTTCAAAACCAAAATACAGCAAACATAACTACTGGGAGAGCACGATAGACCTTACTATAGGTCCAAAAGAGCAAGTGAACATACATGGGCAAATTTCAGAGAAATGTAAATTAAATAGGGGAATGAGAAAAGAGGTTTTTAACTTCCTCAGCATAGGCTTGGATATTCATTTTGTCAAAAATTTAGAGGGAGCAGAATTCTGAAAATGCCCCCAGGAGAATATTTTAACAAAGTATGTGTTTAATACTGAGAATTGTAATCCAGAACTTGCAAGAGAAGGGTGAATCTGGACTTAACTTTAGGGAATGAAGTCGACCCAGTGGGTAAAACCTCAATGGTGGAGCACTTTGCAGACAGTGATCGTAAATCAGTTGGATTTCAGATTGTACTGCAAAGGAATAGAAATTGGCCCAAAGTTCTGAAAAAGGGAAGGACAATTTTAGTAAGATCAGGTAATGACTTGACCAGAGTGGACTGGAAGCTGACACTTATTGGTAAATCTGAGTCAGAGCAGTGTGACACATTTAAGAGAGAGATAAGAAAATCACAGGGAGGACATTTCCCAGGAAGCCACTGAGTGGGACCAAGAATGCAGTGGGCTCTGGACACCAGAGGGCATGGAGGGGGAGATAAAGAGAAACAAGGGAGGCTTCCGGTCTATACTGAAATGTCAAAACAATAGGAATTAGTATGGAGTACAGAACGTGCAAGGGGGAGTTTGAAAGACAGAGGAATTAGAAGAGCAAAAGGGACCATGAGAAAATAATAGCAGTCAAAATAAAGGAGAATATTTTTAAAAGTTACGTGCTCATTCATAATAAAAGAATTATTCAGGAAACAGTAATGCTCATTAAGTGTATTATTGGAGTGGAGCCGGAGGATTAGCTTGTGGTCAAAACGAACGTGTTGTGTCAGTGTTCACTAGTGAGAGGGACAATGTGGGGACAGAAAACATGGAGGGGTGTTGTGATGTAGTTTTCAGAAATTAGGACACATGACGTGATGTTCTGTGTTGTCTTGCTGAATGAAAAGTGGTTATATTTCCAGGGCAGATGAAAAGTATATACCGAGCTGTTGAGCGATGCAAAGAATGAAATAGTTGGGTCGCTGACAATAATTTAGAATTCCTGTCTGGCCACAACAGTTGTGCCAAGTGAGTGTAGATCAGCCAACGTTGCACTGTCATGCAGGACGAAGGAAGGTATAAATAATGAAAACACAGATCTGTCAAACTCATCTCAGTGGGAGGGAAACTATTGAGAAGTGAAATTAGTCTTCATTTGAAAGATAAATCAACAATTTTCAGCACGGTTTTATTGAGAGGAAGTCATGTGTAAGAAATTGATAGTAGTTTTCAGAGAGATAACTCGATGTCCAGATGATAGAAATAATCAGAGCCAATGGGATCGGAGTTAATTTGACAGATTGGATCTAGAACTGGCTGAGTGGTGGGAGCAGGGGATAATAGTCATCGGGTGTCTGCGTGACTGGAAATCTATGTCTCCTGGTGCTCTGTAGGGATTGGTTTGATTTCCTTGTTATTTCTCTTACATACTAATGATTAAGACTCAAATTTAGGAGGATTAACCAGTGAATTCACAGATGAAATGAAAACTGTCATGTTGGTAAGTCATGAGCATAATGGCTTTAGATTGCAGGAGGATATAAAAGGGTTGGTTGTATGTGAAGTGAAGTTGCAAATGGAAATTATTCTGCATAAATGTGAGGTGATGTAATTCGGCAGAAGAATCTGTGAGGTATGACGTTTTGAATGGTGGAACCCTGGAAAGGCCTGAGGATCTTTGGTGCATGTACCCACCGATCCCCTATAGTACTGTGGCGTCTGGATAAAGAGGCTAAGAAGGTGAGAGGATATTTGCTTTTATGAGCCGAGACATTGACAATGAAGAGTAGGGAGATTATACTGGAACTGAATAGAACACTGGTTAGGCCATACTGAAGCGTTGTATGCATGTTATCGAAGGAATGTGATTACACTGACGGCAGTATTGATGAGATTTGCCAGGATCTTGCCTGGGTTGGAGGGTTTTAGTTATGAAACTAGTTTAGATAGACAGGGGTATTCCTTGGAGCAGAGGAGAATTAGGGAGAAGATTATCATGATGTCTAGAATTATTTTAGGCATAGACAGGGTAAACTGGATGAAACCTTTCCCCTTGATGGATTGATCAATGCCTCAGGGGCACAGGGTGAAGGTAAGGCCAGGAGCTCCCAAGTGGATCTCAGGGGAAAACAAAATCAAACAGAGGGTGGTGTTAGCCTGGAGCTCAGCACCTATAAGTCATGTAGAGACTGAGCCCCTCATAATAGGTATGAAGTATTGCGATGCATCCTTGCAAGGGCAAGTCAGACAAGGCAATGGATCAGGTGCTGGCACATGAGACTGGAATAGTTAGGTGGCTGTTATTGATAGGCGTGAACTGGATGGATCAAAGGGCCTTTTTCCTGTGCTGTATCAGGTGATTCTGTGAAAACGGTTATAAATAATGCCTTCTTCATATTAATCCCAGATGCTCTGTTTATCTCAGTTCCCACAACACATACCTGGACATGGCATTTCTTTGCTCTTGTGTGACCCGCTGTGTTGAACCTCACAGTAGATTTTGCAATCTGCCGCTGACCCGGGCAGGGTTAACTGGCTGCTCAGGGTGTAGGTTCCCTTCTTGTTTCTCACTGATGGGTAAGTCTTAAATCCAGTCGTGATTAACTCCCCACCTTTCTTCCAGGTTACCTTGGTGACGTCAGGGGAATAGTCCATCGCCAAACAACCAAAGGTCGCAGAACCGGTGTAGTGCTCCTGACAGGAGGAGACCAGGCCATAAAGCGTGGGGGGAGATGGTGTCTCTACAATAGAATGACCAATTGAGCAAGTTAGTTTCTGTTCATTTGACCTTATCAGTTACTCAAATGTATCCTCAGCTGTAAACGTTTGCCAGTATGCTCCCACTGAGTCTACAGCATAACTGGAGTTTATTTTTGTTTCCTACCAGTTGCTGATCATGATCATTTGTTCCTTCTTTAGAAACATGCCCTCGACCTTGACCATTGCCATATAATTTAGGAAGAAGAACATCCTGATCCCACCCCAGTAACTTTGAAGATCTCACCAACTGACACTTTCACTGGATTGCTGTGAAGAGCAAAGAAGTTTCACAAAATACAAACCAAGGAAATGCAGATTCATCAAAATTCTACACTGTGTGCAAACAGGCCATTTGGCCCAACAAGTCCACACCCACCCTCTGAAAAGTAACCCATCCAGACCTATTCCCCTACCCTATTATGCTCCAGTTAACCCTGACTAATGCACCTAACCTCCCAATCACTGAACACAACATTTGCAATTCCCCCAGCTTGCATATCTTTGGACTGTGGGATGAAACGCACACAGACATGGGGAGAAAGTGCCAACTCCACACAAACAGTCACCCGAGGTTGGAATGGAACCCGAGTCCCTAGCACTGTGAGGCAGCAGCGCTAACCACGGAACCAGCGTGCTGTCCCACTAGGTACTGTGCTGCTGGAAATACCCAACCGCTGGCAGTACCCCCGGAGAGAAATCAGAGTGAATCATAGAACTTAGAACATTACAGTGCAATACAGGCCCTTCGGCCCTCGATGTTGCGCCACCCTGTCATACTAATCTGAAGCCCATCCCACCTACGTCTGTATGCCGAGATAAAAACAATGACTACAGATGCTGGAAATCCGATTCTGGATTAGTGGTGCTGGAAGAGCACAGCAGTTCAGGCAGCATCCAAGCCTGTTCAATGATGACTTAATCTTGGAGAATCTACTACCGTTGCAGGCAAGCATTCCATTCCCTTACTACTCAATGAGTAAAGAAACTACCTCTGACATCTGTCTTATACATATCTCCCCTCACTTTAAAGTTGTGTCCCCTCGTGTTTGCTGTCCCCATACTTGGAAATCAGGTCCAGTGAGCCTTCCTCACTGATCAATGCAAGGCAGAATGTTCTCTCTGGGAGGAAGGTCACTGCAGCAGCAGCACAGGCAGGAGCTGAGCACTGGGACTGGGAGGAGGGCTGTCACGGCTGAACTCATGCCAATTGTCTGGAAGTTGAAACATCTAATTTAAAATTATCTGAATTCTGGAGGCCTCTGAAAAATGGAGGACCATTAAGGTTCAGAGGCTTTGGAGTGTTACAGCTGAGTATTTACGTAAATATGATTTGAGAAATGAACTGGTAATCTTTAACTTTAATAACTATCAAATTGACACGCAGTTCACCACCAAACCTCATCTTTCAGACTAACCACTGCACTTACTCTGTCTAGACCTAAATTTCCACTCACATTGATGCCCGGAACACACAACCCCTATCACACAAAACACATCCAAGGCAATCCATATTGGTAGTATAGCTGAGAAGAGAGATCTCGGTGTCCATGTACATAGATCCCTAAAAGTTGCCAGCCAGTTTGATAAGAGCTATTTAGAAGGCATACTTTGTGTTGGCTTTCATCAATAGAGGGACTGAGTTTCAGAACCACGAGGTTAGGCTGCAGCTGTACAAAATTCTGGTGTGGCCGCACTTGGGAGTATTGTGTACTGTTCTGGTCACCACATTATAGAGAGAATGTGGAAGCTTTGGAAGAGATCAGAGGAGGATTACCATGATGTACCTTGTCTGGTATGGAGGGAAGGTTTAATGAGGAAAGGATGAGGGTCTTGAGGCTGTTTTTGTTTGAGAGAAGCAGGTTGAGAGGTGACTTAATTGAGACATAAAAGATAAACAGAGGGTGGACAGTGAAAGTCTTTTTCCTTGAATAGTGATGGCTAGCAGGAGAGGACATAGATGATAGATGTCAGAGGTTGTTTCTTTACTCAGAGAGGAGGAGGGGCATGGAGCGCACTGCCTGCAACAATAGTACACTCGCCAACTTTAAGGGCATTTAAAAGGTCATTGGATAAATTTATGGATGAAAATGGAATAGTGTAGGACAGATAGGCTTCAGATTGGTTCCACAGGTCAGCACAACATTGAGGGCTGAAGAGCCTGTTCTGCACTGTAATGTTCTATATTCTATATTCCAGATGGACATATGATCTCAATTCATTTCACTCATTTACACTCCTGCCGCCCTGCACCTGGCCCATGTTGAATCTGGCCCTGACTGGACCTGGCACCATCATTTTCACAACCTCTGACAAAAGCCCACTACCCAAGACATGACCTCAGCCCTTGATCACTGACCTAACATCTTACCCAAGTCAACCTGTGCACATTGCATCCTCGCTCCTTTCACATCTGTGCTTTACAACCTACCATTTTGCCAGACTCCGAGCTTTGCATTTTGACAACACGTCCACCTGTCACTTCATTACAGTGACCTTCCACCCTGAAACATCCTGGCACTCTGCCCACCGCTACACTAACCAGCCTGGCATCCTGCCCACCTCTCCATAAACCTGTCTGGGAAAGACAGACCTCCTGCATTTCAGCTCAAGCTACCCCTCACCTACCAAGCACAATTCGAACAAATTATCCTGTGACCATTACCATTCACCTTGATGCCACCTTGCCAGACAGAGTGCGTGCAAGCTTACCCAGCAGCCAGCCAACACCTCACAGCCTACCAGCCCAAACTCTCCCACATGCCCAATCTAACCCCTCACTTGCTCACCACCTTCCAACTTTGAGCCTACTCCAATATAAAGTCAGTGAGTCATAAAGTCGTTCAGCACAGAAACAGTTCCTTTGGTCCAGCTCATCCATGCTGACCAGAGTTCCCAAATTAAACTAATTCCACTTGCCTGCCTTTGGCCCATATCCATCCAGACCTATCCTGTTCCTGTTGCTGTTCAAATGTCTTCTAAATGTTGGACCTATCTCTGCATTTACCACTTCCTCTGGCAGTTCATTCCAATGTTTTGGACAGTTACAACATGAAGCCCTAAATCCTGCAGTCAGTGCTCTGACCAATGAAGGTACATGTGCAAAACACCTTCAACACACTAGGTACTTGAGACAATGCTTTCAAGAATCTATGAGTCTGAACCCTCAGGTTCCTCAGTGTTCAACATCACTATCCGGTGCCCTACCATTAACTCTATAAGACTCTATGAGTCTGGACCCTCAAGGCCCTGTGTTTAAACATCACTATCCAATGCCCTACCATTAACTCTGTAAATTGTGACCTGATTTATCTTCTCAAAAAGCAACATGTCATGTTCATTTAAATTAAACTCCATCTGCCACTCCTCAGCCCATTGGCCCAGCTGATCAAGATCTCATTGTACGTTTAGATAACTTTCATTGCCAATTATACAACCAGTGTTGGCATTACATGCAAACTTACAAACCTACAAACCATGTCCCATTCAATGTTTTCATGGCATTCAACCAATATTGTAGCCTGTTTCCCTTTCTCCCACATATCTGTAGCATTTTTTTAAGCTTTGAAGGAATCTATCTCCTTATTGAAATCATTTAATGTTTTGTCCTCAATCAATTTCTGTGGTGGAGAATTCCAAAGGTTCACCATTCTTTTGCTGAATAGTAAACAATCAGGTTCAAGGTTATCGAGTGTTGGGAAGATTGGTGAGCAGCAAGATTAATGATGATCCCATGAATGGAATAGCCTTCTAGAGGGGCCAAAGTGCCTTCTTCAGCTTCCATTTTGCATGCTGTCATGTCCCTTCGGCAGCATGTTCCAAAATTGTGACCCTTGAGGATAAGGGCGCACATGTATGTAAATGCTTCTCCTGAAAGCTTTCCTCCAAATCAGACTTCAACTTGACTCTCAACTATTTCCCTGCCCGTTTCCTCTTCCTCAATCACAGCCATGGGACTCACTTCCTACCAGCGCTCTGAATGTGCTAATACCACACCAACTTCAGCAATTCAAATAGACAGATGACAACTGGTTTCTCAAGGCAATATAAAAAGTCTGACACTTCCACACCGGTCTAGAGATTCAAACAACCACTGGAAGAATTGTAAATTATTTGAGGCACTTGTGTGTCTACACAAGATGACATGGTTTCCATTTGTGTGATTTGACTGTGTTTTCACTGAAGGAACAGAGCTATTTCTTAATCATACAGCTGAGTGCCCTCCTCTTGCTCCTACCTTCCTATCATTGTGTCATTCATTAAGCTAGCTCTGGCGGTGAACACTTTTTATTAAAATATTTCAACAAATTAATTGTTTCACACATGCTTTAAAAAATTCTGTTGATTATTTGGAATGAGATCATTGACATTCTCTATTTGAGTGATCAAAATAACTTCCACCCAATTACAGCAGCCACTGCACTCTGGAGTGGGTTGTTCCTTCATAATAGTTTCTTGTGAAACTCCAGCTCGAGATCAGGGCGCTCAAATTCAATGATTCTCTGATATTTAATATCTCTGAACATTCGCAATTTGTTCAAATGCATCTTTTCTCTGAAGAACGTGTTTAATCGAACAGAACTTTTTTCAATGAAACAACAAACTTTAAATGCTAGAAAACCAAAATAAACGACAGAAATTTCTGAAGAAACTCAGCAGGTCTAGCAGCTCCTGTGGAGAGAAGGCAAGGTTAACCTTTCGCATCCAGAGACCCCCTCTTCACCAAATTGTTTTCATGTTTTTGGCACAAGAGCTCACACCTGTTGAGATAAACAGTGATTACGTTGGCTTGAATCCTGTTGGAAAAAGGATTCTTAGCAGAGGTACTGGATGGTCAGAGATAGCAATTGAAGACCAATTGAAAAGCTATCTCCTTCTGCTGCAAGTGTTGGATTCAGCGGAACCCCCACCGGACTGAACAATCAAATTCAGCTACAGCACTGGTTTAATATAAAGGTGAGCACTTTCTCCATTAACACCATCTAGCGATGCCCAAACGCTTGTGAACAAATATTGATCTGGAAAAAGCTGCTAACTGCCAAAATTCTGTCTAATATCTAAGAGACACAAGTCAGGACAGCGATTGAATAGATTTCACTGGCCTCTGTGAGTGGAATTCAAACAAACACCCAAACATCTCAATCTGCTTTCTTGCACTGAAGTAACCTGATAAGAGATGGTATTATATATCTCTCTAACAGGTTGTAAGTGAACACAGGCCTCCTGGCACTGAATCAGGGACACTACCACAACATCACAACAGACCTGAACACAATGAGCTCGACACTATCACAGAGAACACAGCCCACCTGTTTTGACAGTACATAAACCATGTTCGTTATTAACACCTTCCAACAACCAGGAATTGTTCCAGAATGTTTGTACAATGAAAGTAACATTTCAACATTTATCCAAGAATACTTTGATAGCAGCTCCGAATTGTTCAAACTCTATGGGAACTGCAGAGGAATAAAACTAGGAATTGTATTGCCATCAATTCACTGTCACTGGATTCCAACCTCGAACTCCCTTCCTCTTTCCCCTGTGAATGTTGCTGCACCAGACGGTCTACTTAGTCTGAAAAAGATTAAAATGTTTTGTAGTGTAATATCACCGTTGCCAGTGACATTAAAAGCTGATAATAGGTTTTCAAATAATAAGATGCAAAAACATTCTGATTCTACATTGTGCCACGAAACATGTCCTGCATAAATGAGGCACAAAGAAAGTATACAGCATATTTCCATCTGCCTCACTCAATCAAATATCTCTTGTTGCCAACAACCAATTTCAAAACTCTTGCTATCTGCCTTTTGTTCCTGAAACGTTCGTTTTGATTGGAACAACTTAGTCAGGGCTCTCAATTCTGAGGTACCTAATCGAATATTGTATTTCTGGCCGATAAAAATGGTTTTGAAGCGCGAGATGAAATTGAACTGTCTGAGATTCAGGGATCCGAATTGGACAATTTACAAATGGTCAGGACCGTTGACAAGTTAGTCAGAGATAGCACTGAAACAAACTGTACAACAGACTTAATCCTAGAGGATACATTGCTCAACTCCTCACGTCAAATATATTCACTGTACTTGAACATTCATCAGAGGAACTAACCAGTGGATTAATGTGAACGAGAATGTGTTCACAATGAACATAAATAACCACTGAGTTAATAAACTTAATAAGTCATTTATTTAATAAAATGTTTGAGGTGGGAAATATCGCCAATTAAAGCACAGATCCGGAGGCAATGGATTATTCTCTAAATTATTTTTACATATTCTTAAAACGTTCCTTGAACTAGGGAGATTTTGTATGCACTGCATAAAGTCAACACTGCATTCCAGTGTGGAAAGTATTTCTGTTGAAGGAATCAGGGCAAGGTCATTTTCTTGTTTACTGCTTTTCATGAACGAAAATGTTTAAAAAGGTATGAATTGAAAACTATGCTTCTGTCTGGACTTTCCCGCTTTAACAGATGTCTAAGTAAATGTGGGCACTGCTGCCTCACAGATCCAGGTACCCAGGCTCGGTTCCAGCCTTGGGTGACTGCCTATGTGGAGTTTACACAATCTCCCCTGTGTCTGTGTGGATTTCCTCCCACAATCCAAAGATGTGCATGTCAAGTGAACTGGTCATGCTATATTGTCCATAGTGTTAGGTGCATTAGTCAGGGGTAAATATAGGGTAGGGGAATGGGTCTGGGTGGGTTACTCTTCAGACAGTCGGTGTGGACTTGTTGGGCCAAATGGCCCGATACATACTGCAGGAAATCTAATCTAAACGATTGTCACACTTAACAAATGTGAGCACATTCCTTCGGATCGCTACATTGCAATAAATCGGTCAAGTATATTAATTAAAATAAATATTAATCTATTTTCAGTGTCTGAATAAACAATGTGCTCCGTTATCCTCTAGTTCATGTCTTCTGCAAATTTGTGAACTCTGCACACGTCTGAACACATCGATGTAAAATGAATTCTCTGCGATTGCAGCAAGGACTCCCATGGTTTTAAGAGTAGAGTTCCTACAGTATGGAAACAGGCCATTTGGCCCAACAATTCCACACTGACCCTCTGAACAGTAAGTAGCCCAACCAGACCCATTCCCCATAATTTATATTTAACCCTGACTAATGCACTATAACCTAGACATCCCTGAACACTATGGCTGTGCTAAATTGCACAAATCACCTGACCTGCGCATCTTTTGGACTGTGGTAGGAAACCAGAGCGCCAGAAGGAAACCCACGCAGACACAGGGAGAATGTGCAAACTCTACACAGGCAGTCACCAGAGGGTGGAATCGAATTTGGGATCCTGGCGCTGTGAGGCAGCAGTGCCAACCACTGAGCCACCATGCTGCCCTGCGAGTTCATGGGTGGATTATTTTAATTAATTCAACATTTGTCCTTGGTCACATAATTCACTATAGCAGTTGTTTCCGAAAGAATGACTCTTCAGTTGATTTTTTTTGTAAAATGTAACTATTTAATTAAAATGCACAGATTGGGAACACATAAAGCACTGTGCAGATTAAATAATTCAGTTAATGTTTTATTTTTATCCTGCAAATCCAGTTTAATCAGGGACATAACAATGAATTAACTCAAGTTACGTATGAAACTGATCAAAGCAGTGAAACTGATCTGTTCTTCATAGAATTGTGCAGAATTTCCAAATGGTCTTTGTCAATGATCTTTTCCAGTCAGAAAAATATGTATGTAGTGTACAGCGGAATTGAAAGGTGTTTCTTGATCAATTATAACACTGTCATGGCATTTTTGCTCAAGAGCAAGAACTATTAGAACATTAGACTTTTGAAATGCTATTTATATTTCTCTATGACTTGTAAACTGTTTAAAGACAGACCTTGTGATTGAACTAGATAGTGGAGTTCTGAATTTGGATTGGAAAGCATGGATTAGATTAATCCTTAATTATTACTTTTAAGTAAAAATGGCGCCCGAAGGTATCTGTTTTCCCTTCATTTCTAAAACCTTTGCGATTTGCCTTTCACTAAATAATAGGCTTTATGAAATTTCAACTCGCATGCTGATTGCATTGAATGAGGAACCTGGAGCGGTTCACTGTCACCAACCGTGTTAACATTGCAAAACAATGTAGAAACCAGAAACGGTTTCCCAAGTATAACACATTTAATGTTACCCAAGCACAGTCATTCCTCAACAGATGAACGATCACCAGATCACAACGTGGTGTGTTTGAAGCAGAACTGGCTCTGCAAACATTTTCAACAGAACGAAGAACATGATGTAACCTCACACAAAAAAAACAAATTGAAGTCTAACAAAGCTGCTCAGAATCAAGCAAACTAATGATTAAATTGAATAGAAATAACAAGTCATAACAGCAACCTTGTTTGTGAGGGGACTTAACACTTAAAGCTGTAACGTTTCTGGCAACAGTTCAATTTATTTCTAACCTGCACACCCTTCTTGATCATGACAATCCTGTGCAGCACACAGTAGAGCGGTTGAAGGTATATATTGATTAATCACTTCATGGTCAAAACAAAATTACTGAATGGACAAATATTACCACATTATAATTTTAAGTTAGTTTCAATTACATAATCTGTTCAATTCTGCAGTTTCAGATTTTAGTCCCAAATTTTATTTTGAATGAGGCTACTCAAAACAAAATTCAGCTAGTTTACAATTAGAACTGAGTTCTTTTTTTAAAAATTCAATGCATTAAAAACTTATCTTTTTCATTTCTCACACTTCTGGGTTTCTGCCTTAAGTTGGTTTTCATACCATTACAAATGGATGTAATGTTTTCAATCAAGCAGGGAAAAATGTGTCATATAAATTGAACAAATGCAGAAATGATTCATGAAAAACAATAGAACTTCACAAATATTGGTAATGAACAGTAATCCAGAGAGACAATCTCCTCACCAGAAAGAAAACACCAATTACAGAAAGTATGAAAACGCTGATCAATTCCACAAATTGAATAAGAATTCAATCAACTCAATTCAACAGAATCAAGGAAAATAAAATCAGAATCCAATCAACTCAAAACAACAGATTTGAATGAAACATAATCAGAATCCAACCAATTCACTTCAACAGAATCAAATAAAACAATTTCAAAAACCAATCAACACACTTCAACAAAACCAAGTAAAAACAAAGCCAAAATCCAATCAACTCAATTCAACAGAATCAAGTAAAACAACTCAGAATCTAATCAACAAATTGCAATATAGCACCGCAAGAAAATGTTATGACAGTTTCTAACCTGCTTGTCACCAACAAAATAAATGAGAAAATATATTCATGGTAAGAACATATATTCAATAAATGAATAATGATATTTTAGCATATTTTAATCATGTTTGGTAATATCTCAAACATCTTTGAATTCTTAGCGTTTGTTGTTGACAATAAAACTCACAGTCAGGGTGTCACTGACATTAAACATTATTTATAGCTGACTGTTTAAGAGACATTAGTGTTTCAAGTAACCCAGCCACACAGAATGCCCATCTGATCAAAACAAAAGAGATACACGGAGCAACTGACGCCATCATCACCATTTTAGCTATTTGCTGAGCCTTAACTGAAGTCTATAATCAGTCTGAACAAAAATCAATCCAAACCAAACCAAACTCAGCACAGAATCTGAGTTTCATTTAATTCAGAAATTAGTCACATGAATAGAAAGTTTTTAAAAAGTTACTAAGAAAGTTCATAGTTCTTACCTGAAGTCACTGTCACCATGGTCCCTTGGCCCCAGTAATCAAGACCATCACAGTGTTACATTCGCTGGACTGGGTCACACAATAACCAGCTCTGCATAAAACAAATCAAAAATCTACTATCATTTTAAATTTTCAGAACCACAGGCAAAATAAAGTCACAATAAATCTTCATCACATAATTGCGCGAGTGAATTCCGATCATTCTTGATAAATTTTAATAATGTTTTATACTTCACAGAGTAACACATGAGCTGATTCTCAAAATCCCCAAATGGTGTATCGATAATTACCCAACACTTTTACAAATTAAATAATGATACTGGCATTAAACCCCACAGAATTAATACTGCACTGCAAGTTAAGAAGGTTTGTAGAAGTAATCACTGACTCGTTTCAAACAATCGAGGCTGAATAGGTTTTTGTATTGATCATAATTGCAGTGTCACCCCAGTTATATCACTGTGAGACATGTTGTGTCAAATACTATGACAGACTGTAAACTGTAAAATGCAGATAATTTCTTCACTTCCTGGAAAGCAGTGATTCAGACTCCTCTAAGAATGATTTGGTGCATTATTTTAGCTTTTACGCTTCATTGTATTTTGAAAGCTTGGAATACTTTTCCAGGTTTGGTCTGCAATTAACTTGACAATCAACACGAAGAAGGTAAAAAAAAAATATACATCTGTACAAACTAGCACGACTGGATTGTGTTTAAATAGCATCTCATATTATTTCTCGCTCCTGCCATGGTAGAAATCACCAATTTGAGATAATCACTTGTCAGTGGTTATTGTATGAGAATGTCGTTGTGCACAACACTGTGACCCACTGTAGTATTTTGCACAGTAATAGATGGCGGTGTCTTCGATCTTCAGGTTCCCCATGTCCAACGCGAAAATGTTGTTTGAATTGTCTTTAGACGCAGTAAATCGATTCTTAATCGCTGGTGCATAGTTACTGTCGGATGAACTATAGTAGTACAGCAGACACTCCAGACCCTGTCCGGGAACCTGTCGGACCCAGTACATGTAGTAGCTGCTAAGATCGAAGCCGCTGGTTTTACAGGTCAGTTTCAGGCTGCCTCCGGGACGGCCAGTCTCTGCCTCTGGCTGGGTCAAAACAATCTCCGACTGGACACCTTTAAAAAAGAAAACAAATAAACCATGAGCATTAATGCAGATTAAATGATGGCTGAGTCTTTTACATTCCTGCGGTAGACTAACATTGAGACAGTGACAAAGACAGACTTGAACAAAAAACACTCACATGATAAGAAAGTAAGGAATAAACTGAGAAAAATTGTCGACACAATCATTCTGATAACTTGTGGGAAGCGGTTCTGTCAAGATCTTTCTAAACAGAGCCGACCCAGGAGTGTTGAATTACGGTCTAGTGCCCAGGATTTATATGGCCATCGGAAAGGGCAGGATCACACCTTCCGCCTGTTGGTTTCCTGCTGGAGGCTGAGACTGGATCCTGGTCTCAGCTTGTACAGCCCGAACACATGGGATCATGTATTTACGAGGTTACGTTGAAACATGGACATATACACATCTTGGGATATTTATTTTGCTGAATAGCTTCTTTGGGAGTGTTTTTATTTAAATGATGGAAGTAAAATTGAGTAGCTTCAGGTGTGTTTCACATGATACTTGCAAGTATTTTGTTTAAAAAAAACAAATTCATTCGGATGTTAGCTCCCTTTATTTCTACATTCATTCACAAGCAGATAAAACTAAAATCAAAGTTCAAACATATTACCAGCTAGTAAAACAATTGAGCTTGTTTTCCCAGGACACTGCCAGTCTCTGTTCCACTACAAAATAACATGTAATTCATACTAAACATTTCAAAATTCAATTTAGACAACTGAACACAGAGCTTGTCCAAAGTGATTATATTTAGAATATTCAATTAGAAGTTAACTCCCTTTAATTCTACATTCCACCACAAGCAGATAAAGCTAAAAAGAACTTCAATAATATAATTAACCAACAAAATTAGTGACCTTATTTTTGCTGTCACTAAAAGTCTCTCTCACTTTACAAAATAACATACCATTTCTAATCTGCGTTTCTAAATTCAGTTTAGGCAACCTAATATGCAGCATGTCTAAAGTGATTATGTTCAGAATGTGAGTGTGTGTCACTAAACAGTTTGGACTCGGAGATTAGAAGCAGCTCCTTACATTTCAGAATGTTTCTCCCTGCACCTTTTTTTTCAAATTGCTCCGACCCTCAAATGCATAGTAAAGGAAAGCTGTGTGCCTGAGAAACAAAAAGTGAGTTGGCAGGGATACATAACACCTAGGTAAACTTTTGAAAGAGCATCTAATGAACTAGAACAGGACAGTCCATACGTCCATATCTAACAGTCTGGGTACATCAGGAATGTTTGGTTAAATTAGAGAGTATTACAATAATCATTACCACGGATGTAGGTTATAAACAGTACATGTCTCTGCTCACTGATAGCTCTGACAGGGGCAGAAACTCATAAAAATCAGTAAAAATTTGCTGTTACACGACACCAGTGTTAATCATGTACAAAGGGCCCACTCAGTTTGAATGAGATGCATGAATCCGAGAATGGTGTAACAAGTGATGTGAGTTTGAACCAATTCAAGTTTGTTAATTTACTTTGAGATGATAACAAATGTTACTGCAATGTGGGATTTTGGATCCATTAACTTCATATTCAGGAGCTTTAAAGATACTCAATAAACAGGCTGAACTAACCAGAACGTCACTGCATTCAATGTCCTGTTTTCTGACAGTCATACAGTGAATGCTGTATTTAGTGACTTTCCTTTTTAAAGAAGAAATGCCAAGTGAAATGTATCCATTGTGAGTAAATGGGAAAATATCGTTTGTTTGGTAGGATTTTACTTTAGTTTCTTCATTTTCCCTTTAATAGGCCAGATACAATAGTTGGCAGCAATTAAACTGACTGCAGAAAAGGTCCTTGAGTTCCCAGTTTCATTTACTGGAAGCAGGTGGAGTTTCTGCAGTGGATCAAAGATATTTTGTCTCACTGTTGACCAGTTGGTGGAAAGCAAACTGCAAACCATAACCACCGCCTCCTCAGAAACAAATCGACTCAGCAACAATGCTGGAGGAAAGTTTATTTTTCAGTTATGTAACTTGGAGAACTAGTCACTCCTCTCATTGAAGGAAATATTCGCAGAGTCTCAGACACAACCTTAACATCAACAGTTCATTCTAGGATCACTACAGCACTGTTTAATATTGAGAAAAATTGATAAATAGTCAGAGAGTCATGTAGTGATACAGCATGGTTACAGACCCTTCGGTCCAACCAGTCCATGCCAGTCATAAACCCAAACTAAACTAATCCCACCTGTGTGTACTTGGCCCATATCCTTCCAAACATTTGATATTCATTTACTTATCCAAATGTCTTCTAAAGGTTGTGAGATCATCCCACACAAAAACCATTCTCTGTGTAAAAAGTTGTCTCTGATATGTTTTTTTTATTTTTCTCCTCTCATTGTAAAAACATGTTCCCTATTGTTGAAATCCCCAACCATAGGGAAAATTCGCCAATGTCCTAGTCAAAAATTGAAAACAATCCCAGCTCCAAACATTTACAAAATATCACTATGGATCTTCCTCGAGTCCAAAAAAGATTGTCCCCTTTGATCGATGATTTGTAAAATTTACTCGTGTATCTACTGTGATAGATGTTTTCAAATAACTTCTTAAATTCAAATGGTACACATCAATCGGATTAAAGTAACATTTCGTGCACGACCCCACACACAAAAAAAAGAATAGTTTGTTAACATGATTTGCTCTGAGGAAGTCTACGATGGATTCTTTTATCAAACAAAATCATTTCCACTGTTGTGAGCGCTCGTCTATCTTCTGTGCAATGGTCTGAATTTTAAGTTGTGTCTGACTGCAGATGAAACTGGCTGTTCTGGGTAAAAGTACAGTTTGTGCCTTTCACATTGTTAATGTATATTGCTGACTTTAGTTGAATAAAGTGATGTTGTCCCAGGCATCGTCTGGCACCATTAATTAGACCATTAATTTCCACATCACGAGCCAGACTATCAGGTGGAGTTTAATGATATGTGATATTTTTGAAACGAAAACTTTGTACATTTCCAGTACGAATCATGTCAATTAGAGCCATTCACCTTTCCACTCATGGCTTGATAAACCTATATGAGATCGCCCTCCCGAACTCTCACCCTCCAGTGATAAAGGTTCCAGTCTATCTGGATTTCCAACGGTGGTTCTGTTCCCTCACATTCTGCTGTTTAAGATCCTCCTGCCACCCCAGGTCCACAGACAGTGTCCCTTGATACCAGTTCAAAGAAATGGAAGGAACTTGTCCCACCATATTTTTCAATTTTCTTTGGCTTCAAACACCATCAAAAATAAATGTGTGTGTCATTGCTGATTTATGGGAGAATACCGTGTACACAATATCTGCTGAAATACCTGCCATACCATCCTGAATCTGGTTCGCAGGTTCATCTGTTGCTCACAAACGCAACCAAACATCAGGGAACATTGAACATCGCCCACACCCAACCCTCCACCATTCCCCTATGTACTTTGCACTTTGTGAAATCCGTGTTGTCGATAATCAGTTAAAAGAAAGGTTTTTTTAAAAAAAATTCTTAATTCATGTTGCTGATCTTGGCTGAGTAAAGGTATGTTGCTGTCAGCATTTCTGGGGAACATGTCTGCATTTTTTTCATGTCAGTTTACAATGATATTAAGTCAAGAATTGTCAAAATGTCCTGAGAAACAACGTTTAGAAATGGGCCTATTAGCTCCTCAGGGCTGTACCAACTGTTTGAATATTGATACAGTTCTGCCCCTACTTTTTCCCCATAAGCCAGGATTTACAGCATTGGAGATCATATCTATGTTGATAATGGATTAGACCCTACACAATGTTCCCAATGTTTACAGTGCTATCACCTGCAGGGTTATGGACAACATGCTATAAATTGGGTGTTGGCTGGAAGGCTCTGTCTTCACGTGATACAGGTGCGATGGGCGAAGTGATCTCTCTCTGTCGTGAAAACTTTCTACGACTCGAAATTCATCTTTCCAACTTTTTCTCGTTCAGAGGCTCTTCATACCAGAAATATTCCAAGCATTCGTTTCAATGAGATCAATACACTCCACCTGATAGTCTGGCTCGTGATGCGGAAATTAATGGTCTAATTAATGGTGCCAGACGATGCCTGGGACAACATCACTTTATTCAACTAAAGTCAGCACTATACATTAACAATGTGAAAGGCATAAACTGTATTTTTACCCAGAGCAGCCAGTTGCATCTGCAGTCAGACACAAAATTCAGACCATTGCACAGAAGATAGACGAGCCCTCACAACATTGGGAATTATTTTGTTTGATAAAACAGTCCATCATAGACTTGCTTAGAGCAACTCGTGAATATTGCTTGATTTCTTTTTGTGTGGGGTAACACATGAAATGTTACTGTATTCCGACTGATGTGAACCATTTGCACTTCAAGTTATTTGAAAACGTCCTTCATAACAGATATGTGAGTAAATTTTAGAAATCATTGATCAAAGGGACAATTTTTTTTGATTCAATGAAGATCCATAGTGATATTTTGTAAATGTTTGGAGCTGTGATTGCTTATATTTTTAACTAAGACATTGACATACAGTGCACAACTTCACAATTTGCTGTAACATGAAATTCGCAACCACTGTGAACCTGGAAGGTGATGGTTCAGAATTTAACAAGGACCTAACAAGGTTCGTGAATGGACCAACGAATGATTCATGAAATTTAACAAAGGCATTTCTGAAATGATTAATAGAGCTAGGATGAATGTAGAGACACAAATTCACATCTCTGTTTGCATTTCAATATACTATAAATCACTTTTCTTTTATATCCTAATACTTGCGTCTTCGTTCATATTTAATAAACTCTATCTTGTTCCGGTGTTAAGATAGTTTCTTTATTTACTTCACTCAAGACTGTATGCTGTATTCGTGCCTCAGTATTGACCAAACTCGGTTTGGTGCCAGCTTATATCACTTGAGCTGCTTTTTCAGGAAGTGAATCTCTCCACCTGTTATGTCAAAATAATCTGTTCATGCTCAGTTCGAAATGAATCCTGTTAATATCATCCCAAATTCAGACTCGGTTATTTTGTATTTATTCATTTGAAATGAACAGAATATGACTGATCTGTTCTTGGTGGAGTGGGAGAGGGAGTTAAAGTGTTCCGCCACGGGGCCGTGGGGTTGGTTGGCATGGGTGTCCCAGAGATGTTCTCTGAAATGATCAGCAAGTTAGTGTCCTGTCTCCCAGATGTAGAGGAGACCACATCAGGAGGAACAGACACAGCAGATGACATTTGTGGAAGTACAGATAAATTTCTCTGGATCATTTGGGGCCTTGTCGGAGGTGAGGGGGAGATGTCGGCGCAGATTTTGCACTTCCGTGGTGGCAAGGGAAGGTGATAGGGGTGGGGAGTGGGCTGGTGGAGGGGCATGTACCTAACGAGGGAGTCGCGGAGGGAATGGTGCCACCGGAATGCAGATAGGGGTAGGGAGCGAAATATACCCGAGTGATGGGGTCTGTTTACAGGCGGTGGAAGCAGCGGAGGATGATATGATGTATGCAAGGTCGGTACATTGGAAGTTGAGGACCAGGAGGGCTCCCTGTTGAGATTGGAGGAATGGGGTTCAAGGGCATCGTCGACCACGTGGGAGGGGAAATTGCAATTTTTGAAAAAGGAGGTTATCTGGGATGGTTTATGGTGGAACTGGTCCTCCTAGGAGCAGGCGCGGTGGAGGCAGAGGAATTGTCAATAAAGGGATGGCATTTTTACAGGAGGCCGGGTGGGAGGAGTGTAGTCCAGGTAGCTGTGAGAGTCAGAAGGCTTGTAGTAAATGTTTAGTTGGTCTCTGGAGATAGAGGTGGAGAGGTCTAGGAAAGGGAGGGAGGTGTCCGAGATGGTCCCTCTGAAGTTTAGGTCAGGGTGGAAGGTCTTATTAAAGTTGATGAACTGTTCAACCTCCTAGTGGTAGCATGAGGTGGCATTGATACAGTCATCAATGTAGCGGTGGTAAAGGTGGGCAATGGTACCAGTGCAGCCGTGGAAGATTGACTGTTCCGCATATCTGACGAAGAGGCAGGCATAGCTGGGGTCCATACAGGGGTCCATGGCTACCCCTTTGGTTTGGAGGAAGTGGGAGGATTGAAAGGAAATGTAGTTGAGGTTGAGCATGTACTGCTTGGGTTGACGTGACAGGAAGAAACGGAGATCTTCGAGCCCTACATCATGGCGTTTGGATGTGTACAGGGCCTGGACATTCTGTTCATTCTGGGGCTTATCAATTGTTTGCAGTTATTATGGAACTGCAAGTGCAATGACTGGGAACTCGGAGAAACCAATGATTCGGTCTTCTGCTTGAAGCAAATTTTGACCAGAACATTTAAACACCACAAAGCTCACTGTAGGAAATGCCAGTGCTGCAACTTTTAATAATATTTGAAACTTTGTTAAAAATATGGATTTTTAGTCATAGTTTCTGAAATAATCAAGAAAATAATTAACCGTTTGAACAAGCTCTTTCAAAGAGAGAGGATTTGCAAAGTTTGAAACCATACAGTGCTGTGGTTTATTTGAATTCAATGGCGGTCAGAGTTAGATACAGCCAAGGTGATCTCTCCATATATTGATTCTGTTAATCTGACAGACCGACATACCTGTCTGTACAAAACTGTATTATTTGTTTAGTTGATCAAAATTTAGGAAACAGATCAAACAGAATGTATTCGGCTGGGGAGGTGATGGATACAGAAGGCAGAATCAAAAACTGGGAACACTCAATCTGAAGAGAGAGTAACAAGGAGTACAAGATCAAAGACAAGACAAGGTGCATGTCGATATGTTCCAGACGTTAGTGAATCGAATGAGTTTGTTCGATGGTCGAGAGACTCGCCCAATGTCGTCCTGGAATCAGACCATGAAACAGAGATCGAAATGTCGATTTGCAAATGTCACTTCGATGTGATCGCTTCACACTCTGTGTCCTGATATAGGCCACATTGGCAGATGTTTCCGCCAGATTGCATCCCCTGGGTTTATTTTCTGATCAGAAGTGAGATGTGTGGCTTGCTGCTGGCACATAGAAACAGGAAGTTACACGCCAGCTGAGAATGATCCATCAGGCGCTACTTTCCGTATTATCAGCACAAACAGTCTTCCTCCCTCTGAGGGTGAACACACACTGACAGGGTCAAGAACAAATGGACAGATTGCTGTAGGTCTCAACATTGTATTCAATTCCATTCCCCTGTTCCAAAATGAAACAGAAGAGACACAAGATTATTTCAGCGAGAGTAAATTATCTGTCAGAGAGATAAGAAGAGTTACCATCGGGTGAAAGGAGCTAAATGACAATATGTAGTTTCGCTCATAAACCTGTGTTTAAAAGTAGAAAGCTTGAGGGAAGTTAATAAGTAAATCTAAGAGGCAGCATTCATTAAAAGTTGGAAAAGTAAAGTTTAAGCAATAAAATTCAGCATGGTAACTCTTCTTATCTCTCTGACAGATAATATACTCTAGCTGAAATAATCTTGTGTCTCTTCTGTTTCATTGTGGAAAATAGGAATGGAATTAAATACAATGTTGAGACCTACAGCAATTTGACCGTTTGTTCTTGACACTGTGGAAGTGATATCATATCGGAAGTGGTTGATTCTGTTTTCCGGAGAGGCAATGAGATGTGACATTGGGTGTAAAAAGTGGATGTAATGCTTCTTAACTTCAATCAGGTTTTTGACCAGATCTTGCATCTTCAATAAGGTAAGGGTTCATGGGATCTGGTGCAGTTTGGCAAATGCATCGAAGGTTTATTTGTTGGCAGAAGGTAATGGTCGAATGTAGTCATTATGAAGATATCTTGTGTCCAGTGGCTTATTATATGACTTGGTGCTGGATCCTTTGATGTTTGCAGAGTATATGAAAGGTCTAGTCAAGAATGGAGCCATTTTGATCAGTAAGTTCAAAGATGAGGTGAAAAACGTTTGGTTTTGCAATTAGTGAGGAGGAAAGCCCGTGTGACATCAATGGCCTTGCCTGTCGGAGAGAAGAATTGAAAACAGAACATTATATCCTAAAGTCTGTGAAGTAAAGCATTTTCGAGACTAACAATTTAAGTGAATATATGATGTATTGTTGGAATCTACAAAATACAAAGGATAAGCGATCTTCAGGAATCCTGAAGAAGGGCTCATGCCCGAAACGTCAATTCTCCTGCTCCTCGGATGCTGCCTGACCTGCTGCGCTTTTCCAGCAACACATTTTCAGCTCTGATCTCCAGCATTTGCAGTCCTCACTTTCTCCTCGATATTCTGGCTCGACCATTAATTCAGGAAGCTGGGGTCTGAGCCCACAGTGCTGCCACATCAGGTCGTGAATTAAGGTTGATAATTAAACAACTCATTGAAGGAATAAGCTCCACAGATATTCCCTTGCTCTGCTTTGGAAAGAACAACACATCAGTGCAAGAGTTAAGGCTGAAGCATTCACAGCAACCTTCAGCCAGATGTGCCAATTATCTGATCCATCTCAGCATCTTCCATAGATCACCAATATTACAGATACCTGTCAGCAGGGAATTCGCTTTGCTCCACGTTAAATCAAGACACTGTTGGGCAAGTGGCACTGGTTACTGCAAACGCTATGGAGCCTGACAAAATTCTGGCAATAATACTGATGACTTGTGCTAGCCAAGCACTCCCAGTACAGCTACAATACTGGCATGGACAATGTGGAAAATAGGCCAGGCATGTCCTGGGCACAGAAGACAGGTCAAACCACCCTGGTGAATTACTGCCCCATCAGTCCATGCTCAATCATGAGTTAGGTGTAGGAAAGTGCTTTCCACAGTGCTATCAAGCAGCACTAGCTCAGCAATAACCTGCGTAAATGTGGGTCAGGCAAGGCCTACTCAGCTCATGACTGAATTACAGACTTGATTTAAACATGGACAAAGAACTGAATTCCAGAAATGAGGGGAGAGTGACAGCCCTTCACATTAAAGTCACATTCGACAGAGTGTGATATTATGGAGTCCTAGCAAAGCTGGATTCAATGGGCAACAGTTGACAACCTCCCTGCTGCCTGCAGTCAGACCTCTCACATTGGAAGATGACTCTGCTTGTTAGAGGTCAGTCGTCTCAGCCAAAGCAAATCTCTGTTGGAGTTCCTAAAGAAAGTGTTCTTGGCCCAATCATGTTCAGCTGCTTCAGCAATGACCTTCCCTCCATCAGAAGGTCAGAGGAGAAATCTGCATTGATCTAGCACTTTTTCTGTGATTCCTCAGTCCATATTCAAACGCAACAAAATCTGGACAATATCCAGACTTGAGCTGACAAGTGACAAATAGCATTCACACCACAAAACTGCGAGACAATGACCATTGACAATAGGAGTGAATCTAACCAAAACCCCTTGATATTCAATAGTGTTACCATCACTGAATCCCTCACCATCGACATCCTGGGTTTTATTGTTCATTAGAAATTGAGCTGGACACTCCATATAAATACAATGGTTGTAACAACAGGACCGAGGTGAGGAATACTGCAGCGAGTAACTCACCTTCTGACTTGCAAAGCCAATTGACTATTTAAGAGACAGAAGTCAGGAGAGTAATAGCACAGCTCACCCCTTGACTGGATAGGAGCACCTTCAACTGCACTCAAGAAGTTAGGCATTGTCCAGGACAAAGCATCCCACGTGATCAGCAGCACATCCACACGCGTCCATTGCCTCCATATCTGATGCTTAGTATCAGCCTTATGCTGAAAAATGTGTTGCTGGCAACGCGCAGCAGGTTAGGCAGCATCCAAGGAGCAGGAGATTCAACGTTTCGGGCATAAGCCCTTCTTCAGGCATACCTGCCATATGCACTATCTAAAATACTGCACTGCAGAAACTTAGCCACTTCCTTAGACAGTACCTTCCCACTACCACTTGCATCTCGATGGACAAGAGTAGCAGATACTTGGGAACAGCACCACTGTAAGCTCCTCTCTAAACCACTCCTGACATGGAAATATATCATCGATCCTTGACTGTAACTGGGTCAAAATCTGGAACTCCCTTCCTCAGGCCATTTTGGAACATGTTATTTCAGAAAGGCAGCTTTCTGCCATCGTCTGAAGGACACCTACAGACAACTGAAAGCAACCACCGTGTTCCATGAGTCAATAAAAAAAATCATTCAAGCTAACATGACAGTTTGAGAAAGTGGTTGAGGAGGCATTATGGGTATGTAATAAGCAATCAAAAGGTTTGGAGCAAAGTTCCAGAATCAATCTCTACCATGGTAGCTTCAATTAATGATAGAGTATGAAATGAAAATGCTGGGGTAATGAATGATAATCACAGACCTACCAAAGTTTTGAAACATGTTACATGGTTCAGTATTGTCCTTCAGAGGACGATGTGTGACTTTCCTATCTGGCCTGCCTACCTGTTCAACAAAAAGGCGATGGTTCCTTTCCTGTGCCGAACCTGACTAAGAAAGTGAGGACTGCAGGTGCTGGAGATCAGAGTTGAAAGTGTAGTGCTGGAAAAGCACGGCAGATCAGGCAGCATCCAAGGAGCAGGAGAATCAACGTTCCAGGCATAACAACTTCATCAGGTATCTTAATGAAGGCCTCATGCCCGAAACGCCGATTCTCCTGTTCCGGATGCTGCCTGACCTGCTGTACTTTTCCAGCATTACAGTCTCGACTGAGAAGCCATTTAGTTGTAATAAAGCTTAAGAAAGATCAACCATAATTAGCCGAGCAAGATGGCAGACCTTCAAAAAGGTAGCTGATGACCACCTTCTTGGGATATGTGACTAACTTTTTCATAAGTCAGTGCAGAATTCAAAAATGCAAATTATGGTGAGTCAGGCTGTTCAGACAGAGTCCGGTACACATTTAAGATTGATGATTGGATGCAAAGTCTCCTGTGGTGTTGCTGTGAACAGCAAGAGAGTTCTTGCCAGTATTGCACTCCAATATTTGTTCATGAAGTAAAGTGTCAGATTTATTGCATTTCTGTGCTTTCTGTGCATTTCCCACATTAGGATCACAGTGGTGATATCATGAGACCAGGATTCTCGAACTCCAGTTTGATGTTGAATGGCCAGGGTTTGGAATACCATCGTTTGCCCAGGGTGAAATTTGAATTTAAAGAAATCCTGGAATCAGAAAGAAAGCCAAATGGTGACCATGTAGCCCGAGTCAATGGAAAAATACAAAAACAGCTGCTGCACGAATGCCAAGGCATCTGTCACCTTTCCATGGTCTGGCCGACATGAGATTCCAGATCCATTCGGAAGTAAATGACTGTGTTCTGAAGTGGCTTTAGCAAGTTATTCAATGGGCAATTGGGGATAGGGACTCATCGCTGACCCTTAACATTAAGTAATACGTGTAACGAAACCTCGTAACAACTATATCAATTAAATGTAATTGTTGCGGCAGTTCCTGATGGCATTTCAAGTATTTCATGTGAATATTTTAAAATGCACTTTGAGTGATGTTGCACTGTCTAAACGGACTACAATATAAATCATTTGTCATTCAGAGTAGATCCAGTTCAACATTGAAGTTTAATTGCAGAATTTTCAGCACTGAATTTTTAACCTAAATAAAAGTTTTAAATTGTGTTCATCTTCTAGAAATAAATAAAATTTGTTGCAATTCGTCTTCATAAATTTGTGTTCACTTCTACAAATGGTCAAGATTCTTAAAACATACTTGTTTCGATTTGAATCTTACCAACAAATCACTTTGTTCATCTGGCTTTGCTGTCATCATCACTTCCTTGAAGCCAATTAAGCATTTATGTAAATAAACACAGAAATAGAATTCTCAGAATAGATTACAGAACCACAAAACCCGAATTTATATTTCCCCACAAGCACAGCACACGAATTGTGGAAAAAATGCAAATAACTCAATGGATTCCAATACTAATTGATGTTAGGACTTTTTAATACATAAGTTGTATGATTGTTGAATGATAGAGGTATCAGTTCTCATATTTAGTCAACAATCTATAATTCAGAGATACATTGGCACAGCTAATATTTCTGTCTCTCTTTTTCTCTCTTCCCCTCCTGCCTTCTCCCCTTTTTTCTTTATATCTGATGCCGTGTTTTGCCTCTCCACAATCGGACGATGTTTTCCTTAATAACCTGAAGCCAACACCTCACCAACATATCCTCTCAGCCAAATTCATCCATTTCATTAGAGAGATTTGAGTCAAGATTTTCTCAAAAATCTGTCTGAGTATTGAGTGATCTGGAAATGCTTGATAGGAATGAGGCTGCAAGACTGTGATAGCGTTTTCATTGTATCTCAGTAGTATTATTCTTGGCTGAGGAATGTTTAATGGTTCAGGGCAATGCTTATTTAGACTATAATTAACCTTTACTGCACATCTCATGGAATGTTTAATATTGTAGAGGTCGATTTATTCTGTATCAACTCTGTGTTGTACCTACTCTGGGAGGGTTTTTTTTAGGGAATCCTGGACGCAGCTCTACTCTGTGCCTAAACCAAAATATATTTGACATGATTGCATTGGACAGCACAGTATAGAGGGAGATTTACCCAGCACATTACATGAGCTGTACAATCACAGAAAACATTTGATGTAGCCGTGTAAAGGGGCTTGGACTCCTACCCACTGTCTTTCTGGTTTTGAAATGCTTGATACCAGAATAAAAAGGGAACAACACTATGCACCGAAACTTTGTTATACAAGCAGATTATCATCTACAGGCACATACGCAAATCATCTATGAACAACCCTTGCAGTGTTTAATGGATGAGTGCTGAGAGATATGCAATACGTGTCTATTCCATGCAACACATGCCGACAGTGTGCTTGATATGGCAGTTTAAATGTAGTTTTGATTTGTCTTTAACCTTTTCTGTGACAGTCGTGGTTGTGTTTGACAAATATTCAACAGAACTGGAGGACTCTATGACTGTAAATGCAGTCACTGCATTCGAGGCAGAAGGCAATGCCATCAAACAGGGAGAAAGATGATCCCTGTCTTTTTTCATGATGAGGAGAGATTGAAGCAGCTGGGCTTCAAACATGAAATTTAAATGAGGCCCATATAATTCTGAAAAGAGTAACTTAGAGCAAAGGTCAATGATAGGGAACCAGAAGCAGCTTGTTCAGCCAATGGAGTTTGGTCTTCCAAACAATCACATCATGGCTGAACTGATAATCCTCACCTCCACTTCCCAGCGTTTTAAATGTAAGCATTGATTCAATTACCAGATCAAAATCTGCCCATTTCAGCCTTCGAAATACTGAATGACCCAACCTCGACAGTCTTCTGTGGAAATGAATTCCACAGATTCACTACATTCTGGGAGACAAAATTCTCTTCTGCCCGAAATTTGTGACCTCTAATTCAGAGATTCTACTCCCTGGTCCGAAACTCACCCACAAGGGGAAACAACATTTCGGCATTTACACCATCAAGTTTCCTGAAAATAATAGATGTTTCAGAATGTCAGAACTGAATCTTCTATGTTCCATTGAGTATAGGCCCAAATGACTCAATCTCTACTCTTAAGACAGTCCCTGCATCCTCAGGATCAGTCGACTAAACCTCGTGTGGATTGTCTCACATTCCAGTGTACCTTTTCTTTGTGATATGAGTCCAAAGAACAATTCACAGTATTCCAGCTGTGGGAAGAAGAGAGGTTTTTTTCAGTTTTAACAAAGATTATAGTCATACAGACATCCAGCAAAGAAACATACCCTTCGGTCCAACTGCACTGACCAGACATCCCAATCTGACTGAGTACCATTTGCCAAACATTTGGCCTATCTTCCTCTAAATGTTACCTGTTCATACACCCATCCAAGTGCCTTTTAAATGCAGTAATTGAACCCGCCTCCACCACTACCACTGGCAGCTTTAACCATACATACACATGAAAAGGTTACCCCTCAGGTTCTTTTCAAACGTTTCTCCTCTCACCTTAATCCGCTGTCCTCTAGTTTTGGACTCTCTCACTCGAGGAAATAGGCCTTGGCTATTCACCATATCAATGTCCCACATGATTTTATAGGTCTTGTTCAGGCCACTCCTCAGCCTCCTTTCCTCTCACTGCAGGGAAAAGAAAAACCCCAGCCTATTCAGCCTCACCTTCTACCTTAAACACTCCAGTTCCAGCATCATTCTTGGAAATCTTTTCTTCACCCTCTCAAGTTTCACAAAATCCTTGATAGGAATGGTCAGCCAGATTTGTCTGTAATAATTCTAAATGTGGCCTCACAAACGTTCTGTAGAGCTGAGACATGACATCTCGACTCCTACACTTAATGTTATGACCAATGAAGGAAAGCATGCCAAACACCATCTTCCCCACCCTGTCTCCCTGCAACTCCACTTTCAAGGAATGATGCATCTGCACCCTTTGGTTTCTTTGCTCAGCAACACTCCCCAAGGCCCAGCCATTAATTGTATAAGTCCTGCCCTGGTTTGCCTTACAAACATGCAACACCTACATTTATTTAATGAAGCATGGGTTCATGAAAGGTAAGTCATCTTTAACTGATTTATTGGAATTCTTTGAGGTTATAACGAGCGTGGTAGACAATGGGGAACTGGTGAACGTGGTGTATCTGGATTTCCAAAAGGCATTCAGCAAGGTGCTGCACAAAAGGCTGCTGCATTAGATAAAGATGCATAGTGTTACGGGCAATGCATTAGCATGGACAGAAGAATGGTTAACTAACAGAACGCAAAAATTGGGGATAAATGGGTGTTTTTCTGGTTGACAATCAGTGGCTAGTGATGTGTCTCAGGGATCAGTGTTGAGCCAGCAATTATTTACAATTGTTGGGACTGCAATTGTTTATAATTCAGATAGATTGCTTCGAGTTAGAGACCCAAGTGTAGAGTGTTATAATTCACAGAAGCCACTTAAATCAGTGATAGAGCAAAGTGTGCAGAAGGGTATAGACAGGCTAAGTGAGTGGGCAAGGGTCTGGCAGATGGAGTACAATGTTAGTAAACATGAGGTCATCCATTTTGGTAGGAACAATAACAAAGTGGTCTACTTTAAACTGGTGAAAAATTACAGAATGCTGCTGTGCAGGGGGACCTGGGTGTTCTTGTGCATGAAACACAAAAGTTTGGTTTGCCTGTCCAGTAGCAAATTAGGAAGGCAAATGGAATAATATCCTTCATTGCCAGTGGATAAAATTTAAAATTAGGTGTTTCTGCTGTAGCTGTATAGGGCGCTGGTGTGGTCACGCCTGGAGTACTCTGTACACTTTTCATCGCCTTACATGAGATGGCACTGGGGTGGGGTTTGCTGAGGAGGTTGACTGTGTTGATTCTGGAAATGAGGGGGTGGGCTTACGAGGAGAAATTGAGCACACTGGGATTATACTCATTGGAATTCAGAAGAATGGGGGACCGGGTTTGTAAAATTATGAATGGGATAGATAAGACAGAAGCAGGGAGGCTCAAAGTTTGTGAGAAGATTTGTAGCTCGGGTGCTCGTTGTTGTGGTTCTGTTCGCCGAGCTGGGAATTTGTGTTGCAAATGTTTCGTCCCCTGTTTAGGTAACATCCTCAGTGCTTGGGAGTCTCCTGTGAAGCACTTCTGTGACGTTTCCTCCGGTATTTATATTGATTGGTATCTGCCGCTTCCGGTTGTCAGTTCCAACTGTCCGCTGCAGTGGCTGGTATATTGGGTCCAGGTCGATGTGTTTATTGATAGAATCTGTGGATGAGTGCCATGCCTCGAGGAATTCCCTGGCTATTCTCTGCTTGGCTTGTCCTACAATAGTAGTGTTGTCCCAGTCAAACTCATGTTGCTTGTCATCTGCGTGTGTGGCTACTAAGGATAGCTGGTTAAGCTAAAGCCTTCACCCAAAGGGTTGTGAATCTCTGGAATCCCCTGCCTAGTGAAGCAGCTGAGGCTAACCTGTTGAATGTTTGAAGGTGAAGATAGATTTGTGAAGAGTAAAGGAATGAAGGATTATCGTGAGGGGTGAGTAAGTGGAGTCTCAGTCCATTGAAAGATGATCCACGATATTATTGAAAGGCAGAGCTGGCTCATGGAGTCAGATGGCCTCCTCCTGATTGTATTTTTTATGTTCGAATGTTGTTATGATCCAACAGACCTCCAATTCAAAACGTAATGCTCTCCAACTACTAAATAAAAACTGAATGAACTGTGGATGCTGTGTATCAGAAACAAAAGCAGAAACTGCTGGAAATGCTCAGAAGGTCTGGCAGCATCTCTGGGGTGAAAGGCTCACCAGTTTATGGTTCCCTGGCTTTTCCATACAACTTTCTTCAATAATGCTGCCCCATTAGTCACTCTCCAGTCTTCTGGCATCTCATCTATGATTATCAACGATACAAATATCTCAGCATGGCATCCAGGATTCTCTTCCCTAGCTTCCCACAAAGTTCTGGGAAATACCTAATCAGGTCTCTAGGATTTATTTCCATTTTTCTACTTTAGACCTCCAACACCTCCTTTTCTGAAAAATGAACTCATTTTAAGATCACATCATTTATTTGCCAAGTTTCTTCGCTTCCATGCTCCTGTCTACTATAAATATTGATGCAAAATATTTGCTTAGTGTTTCAGCCATCTCCTGTGGTTCCATGCCTGGAAAGCCATGTTGATCTTTAAGGGCTGTATTCTCTCCTTAGTTATTCTTTTAACCTTAAAATAATTTTAGAATCTTTTCGGATTCTCCTTAATTCTATTTACCATAGCAATTTTATGTCCTCTTTTTTCCCTCATGATTTCCTGTTTAAGTATACTCCGACTGCCCTTATACCCTTCTCAGGATTCACTCAATCCCAGCTGTCTATATCTGATGAATGCCCCCTTCTTTTTCTGGACAGAAGTTGCAATTTCCCTCATCATTGAGCTTTTCCCCATGCCTTGCCCGTCACACAAACAGAAACATACCATCACTGAACTCTCATTGTCTCATTCTTAAAGGCCTCCCACTTGTCAGCCGTCCCTTTACCTGTGAATAACCTCCCCAACCAACTTCTCAAAGTCTAATACCATCGAAACTGGCCAGACTCTAATTTGAAACTTTCATTTTTAAATCAATTCTATCCTTTCTCATCATTATTATTAAACCAATAGAATAATAATCACTTTCCCTGAAGCGTGCCTCTATGGACACCTCAGTCACTTGCCCTGTCTTGGTTCCCAACAGAAGGTCAAGTATTGCGAACTGTCTAGTAGGTGCATCCACATATTTAATAACAACATTTTCTTGTGCACACTTAACCAATTTCCCACATTCTAAGGTCTTAACCCTACCCCAAACTCTGTTTGGAAAGTTAAAATTCACGACCATTATCCGTTTTTTCTTACAGATAGCATAATCGCTTGTAAATTTCCCACTAACTATTAGGAGGCCCATTTTACAATCCCAGCAAGGTCATCACCTCTTTCTTATTTTTATGTTTCATCCATATAACTTCACTGGGCAGTCTCCAAGACATATCCTCTCTACATCCAGCTGTCATGTTCTTTCTAACCAAAAACACCACTCCATCTCCTCTCTTGCTCCTCTGTCTATACATTCTATAGCATCTATATCCTGGAACAGTAAGCTGCCAGTCCTGTTCATCCCTGAGCCACATTTCTGTAATGGTAATGATATCCTTGTCCCACATTCCCATCTATGCCCTATGTTCATCTGTCTCACATGTTAGGCCTCTTGCAACAAAGTTTAGCAGTCTTCCCTCATTCTTGCCAAACTGTTATCTGCCTTGACCCCTAGAATTGCTCACCGCATCTCACCTCAAACATTTCTCTTTTCTCACTATCTTGTTAGTTCCCACCATCCCCCTTACTGATTTAAAACCCTCAGCAAATGCTAGCAAATGTCCCCACAAGAAAATCTGTCCCCTTCCAATTCAGATCCCTCTTATACAGGTCATTTCTATTCCTGAAGAGATCCCAATGATTGAAAAATGGGAATCCTAACACCTGCACCAGCTCCTCAGCTACACATTAGCTGCTCTATCTGACTGTTCCTAATCTCAATATTCCATTAGTTTTTAAACAAACCCCAACATGACATTTGCCATCCTTATTACAGTTGAAATTAAAAGCTAATTTTTTGTGGTTCGGAGATGCAGACTCCCTGTAGATTTCTGAATTCAATCTCTATCTTGCCTGTTAAAATGCATAACTTCACGGTTTATGTCTGTTCTCATTTATTTCATCCACATTACATTATTATGCAAAGCTCCTTGTTCACTCTCTTGTCCTATCTGTATCCTTCCGCAAACTTCTTTTTGTGTCATATTCACCACTTGTCTCCACTCCAATTTTTGAGTCATTCGCAAACTTGCCTCCAATATATTCACTTTCCTCATCTAAGTCATCAAAATACTTTGTAATTTTTTTTGTTCCCAGAACAGACTTATGTGGTAATCCACAGGTTGACATCCTGTAAAATAAAACATTTAATCAAACTTTTCTGATTGGGATTTCAAAAATCCTCTCTCCATGTTAATACAGTACCTCCAAAGCCAAGGCTCCTTTCTTATTCAGTAATCTTATCAAACACCTTCAGAAAATCAAAACATATTACAATCACGGTTTCCTCCATTTTCTCCAAGAATTCTGTTCTCAGTTTTCTGCTATAACATCCTTTTTTAAAAACTCCACCATTTCTTTTCAATAAATGATGTTAAACTAACATCAGTCAATCTTTTGTGTGCCTTAACTTTTTATGAGTGAAGGTGTTGGGTGAAGGATCTACTATCAGCCCTCACTTCCACCTGCTGGAGAAGCACTGTCATCTACTGTGAAAATCTCAACAAAATGTATCTAAGTTCATTTACTGAGAAAGCAATTCCACAAATGTTCTAGCTCATCACCTTCTGCTGGCGGTCCCAGATTTTATGAAGCAACTCATTGAAAGTCAACAAGGCTAATTAGCAGCAAACCAAGATCAATATTTGAGCAAAAATATCTCAATTCCTGGTCACGTATTTTTTTTCATCTCTTTTTAGGACATTAGCTTCGACAATGTGGAATCTGTGTAAGAGAGAGAGAAAAACACTGTGCCTGAGCGTGTGTGTGTAAGAGAGTGAGTCAGAGAGAGAGAGAGAGAGAGAGAGAGAGACCATGCCTCTGTGTATGTGCGTGAGAGAGAGAGACAGCAAAAGACTGTGTGTGTGTGCGCGTGTGTGTCTGTCGGGGGCAGGGGGAGTGAGGGGTGTGGTGATGTGAGGATGCTGTTATCTTAAAAATGTTACTTTTGTCCTGTGTTTTTTGGAACAGAGATTGTAAGGGCAGAGGTGCTGAAGAGTCCAGAGTGTTTGTAGCTTTTTCTTTAAAAAAGTTTAACAATGGAAAAGGAGTGGCCAGTTCAGGTTCTTCTAGTTTTGGTCTAGCTGCAGCATTCCCAAGATGTTTTGAGTATCAGAAGGTTGCAAGCTTCAGTAAATGATTCGTAACTGAGCACTCGGGAATTTCTCTGGATGTTGTTCCCACCTGCCTGTAAGAATACGAGTTTGAATTTACCTTTTTGCCAAGGGGTGTGTTTATGAGATGTTACAACATTGGATCAGGAAATTAGTAAGTTACTGTATCAAGTAGTCGGTTATGTTTTCCAATCGTTTAATGCCACTTTCTTTTGTTTGTGTTTCAACCGTAGTGTTTAAGTGAATTCTGTTTGGCTTAATGCAGAGTGGTTTAACCAGTTGTATCACATCTGGAACATCAATGTCACATTTGCCTTTAAACAAAGAAAACCTTATTTATCCCATCCATGCCTCAATGATTTTACAAACATCTATAAGGTCACCCCTCAGCCACCGACACTCCAGGGAAAACAGCTGCAGCTTCTTCAGCCTTTCCTTGTCACTCAAACCCTCCAACCCTGGCAACATCCTTGTATATCTTTTCTGAACCTTTTCAAGTTTCACAGCACCCTTCCTTTATGAGGGAGATTGCACGCAATATTCTGACAGTGGCCTAACCATTGCCCTGTATAGCCGCAACATGAACTCCCAACTCCTATACTCAATGCTCTGACCAACAAAGGGAAGCATACCCAATGCCTTCTTCACTATGCTGTCTTCCTGGGACTCCACTTTCATGGAACTATGAACTCCAATGTTTCTTTGATCACCAACACTCCCTAGGACATTACCATGAAGAGGATAAGCCCAGCCCTGATTTGCCTTTCCAAAATGCAGCACCTTGCATTTATCGAAATTAAACTCCATCTACCAACCTTTGCTCCATTGGCCTATCTGATCAAGATCCCGTTATACTTTGAGGTAAGCTTCTTCGATGTCCATTACACGTACAATGTTGGTGTCATCTGCAAACTTACAACATATACCTTCTATGTTCACATCCAAATCTTAAATGTAAGTGATGAAAAGCAGTGGATCCAGCATTGATCCTTGTGGCACATCACAGGTCACAGGCCTCCAGTCTGAAAATCAAACATCTACCACCATCCTCTGTCTTCTACCTTCAAGCCAGTTCTGTATCCAAGTGGATAGTTCTCCCTGTATTCCATGAGAATTAACCTTGCTAGCCAGTCTCCCATGGGGAACCTTGTCGAACGCCTTACTGAGGTGCATATAAATCACGCCTACTGCTCTGCCCTCATCAAATCTCTTTGCTCCTTATTCAAAAAACTCAATCAAGTTTGAGAGACATGATTTCCCATGCACAAAGCCATGTTGACTATCCCGAATCAGTCTTTTCCTTTCCAAATACATTCTGTCCCTCAGGATTCCCTTCAACTGCAACGCACCCCGCCCCCAATGATATCAGGCTCACTGGGCTATCGCTCCCTGGCTTTCCATACCACCTTTCCTCAATAGTGGCACCATGTTAGCCAACCTGCTGCCTTCCAGCACCTCATCGTGACGATCTATGATGAAAATATCTCAGCAATGGGTCCAGCAATCACTTCTAGCTTCCCACAGAGTTCAAGCGTACACCTGATCAGGTCCTGGGGATTTACCCACATTTATGTGTTTTAAGACATCCAGCACCTTCTCCTCTGTAATGTGGACATTTTTCAAGATGTTACTGTTTATTTCCCCACATTCTATTTCTTCCATGCCCTTCTCCACAGTAAACACTGACGCAAATACTCCTTTAATATCCCCCTCCCATCTCTTGCAGTTTGATACATAGGCTGCTTTGCTGATGTTTGAAGTGCCCTATCCTCTCCCTAGTTACCCTTTTGTCCTTAATGCTTTTTTTGTAGAATCACTTTGGATTCTCCTTAACCCAGTTTGCCAAATGTATCTCATGCCCCCTTTTTGCCCTCCTGATTTCCCTCTTAAGTATACTCCTACTGCCCTTATACTTGAAGAATTCACTCAATCTCTACTGTCTATACCTGACGTATGCTTCCTTCTCTTTCTTGAGCAAACCTTCAAGTTCTCGAGTCATCCAGCATTCCCCACACCTCCCAGCCTTGCCTTTCACCCCAATAGGAACATACTGTCTCATTATCTCATTTTTGAAGGCTACTCATTTTCCAACCATCCCTTTACCTGCAAAAATCCGCACATAATCACATTTTCAAAGTTCTTGCCTCATACTGCCAAAATTGTCCTTTATCCAATTTAGAACTTTAACAGTTAGATCCTGTCTATCCTTTGCCAGTACTATTTTAAAACTAATCGAATTATGGTCACTGGCACAAAGTGCTCCCCCACTGACACCTGCTCTGCCTTATTTCCCAAGGGTAGGTCAAGCTTTGCACCTTCTCTCGTAGGTACATCCACATACTGAATAGGAAAATCTTCTTGTAAACACTTAACAAATTCCGCTCCTTGGGTGTTCCGGTTTCCTCCCACAGTCCAAAGATGTGCAGGTTAGGTGAATTGGCAACGCGAAGTTGCCTGTAGTGTTAGGTGAAGGGGTAAATGTAAGGGAATGGGTCTGGGTGGGTTGGTCTTCGGAGGATCGGTGTGGACTCGTTGGGCCGAATGTCCTGTATTCCACAGTATAAGTAATCTAATCTAATCTAATCTAACCTTATCTAATCTAATCTAAACCCTTCGCACTATGCCAGTTCCAGTCTACATTTAGAATGATAAAATTCCCTACCATAACACACTATTATTCTTATAGATAACAGATCTCTTTACAAATTTGTTACTCAATTCCCCGCTGATTATGTGGAGCTCTATAGTACAATCCCAAAAAGGTAATAGTCCCTTTCTTATTTCTCACTTCCACCCAAATGAATTCCCGGATGTATTCCCAGGAATATCCTCCGTAATTACATTCATAATGTTGTCCCTTATCAAAAATGACACTCCTCCTCCTCTCCTGCCTCCCTTTCTATCCTTCCTGTAGCATTTGCATCTTGGAACATGAAGCTGCCAGTCCTGCCCATCCTTGAGCGAAGTTTCTGCAATTGCTGTGATATCCCAGACCCATGTTCCTAACCATGCCCTGAGTTCATCTGCCTTCCCTGCTAGGTCTCTTGCATTGATGAAAAAAATGCAGTTTGATTTATCAGTCCTACGTTGTTCTCTGCTTTGTTCCTGCCTGCCCTGACTGTTTGACTTGCTCCTTTTCCCAACTGTACCAGTGTTAGATTGATCTCTTTCCTCACTATTGCCCTGGGTCCCATCCCCTTGCCCACCTTATTAATTTAATTCCTCCCAAGCAGTTGCAGCAATCTCCCTGCCAGTATATTAGTCCCTTTCGAATTCAGGTGCAATTCATCCCTCTTCTTTGGGTCACTTTAGCCCTAGAAGAGCTTCCAATGATCTAAATTGTGAATCTTTCTCCCACACACAAGCTCCTCGGCTACACATTAATCTCGGATACCACCTTCCCTCTCCTTCCTGGACCGCTCCATCTCCATCAACAGTGTCCGACTCAACACAGACATCTTCTACAAACCCACCGGCTCCCACAGCTAAACAAGGACAGAATCCCCCTGATCTTCACGTTCCACCCCACCAACCTCCGGATACATTTCATCATCCTCCGCCACCTACAAATGGACCCCAGCACCACAGAAATATTTCCCTCCACACACTTATTTGCGTTTTGTAAAGATCATTCCCTCCGCCACTCCCTTGTCAAGTCCACACCCCACACTCCACCAACCCACCCTCCCCTCCTGGCACCTTCCTCTGTCATCACAGGAATTGCAAAACCTGTGCCCCCAACTCCCTCTCACTCCCCAAATGCCCCAAAGCAGCCTTCCACATCCAACAGAGCTTTGCTGCACTTACACACATGTCATTTACTGTATCCATTGCTCCCGATGCAGTCTCCTCTATGTCAGGGATACAGGTCGCCTACTTGCTGAGTGCTTCAGAGAACATCCCCGAGACACCCGCACCGACCAACCCCACCACTGTGGCTGAAAACCTCTCAACCCACCTCCCCCCAACAACTCCGCCGAGAACATGCTGTTCCTGGGCCTCCTCTATCACTAAACCCTAACCACTCGTCTCCTGGAGAAAGAATGCCTCACATTCTGCCTTGGGACATTGCAACCACACACTATCAATGTGGATTTCATCAGTTTCCTCTTTTCTCCTCCCCCTCACCATCCCCCCAATCCCAGCCCCAACCTTCCAAATCAGCACCACCCTCATGACCTGTCCTATCTGTCAATCTTCCTTCCCACCTATCCACTCCACCCTCCCCCCGACCTTTCACCTTTACCCCCAACTCCATCCACCTAATGCACTCTCATCTACCTTTCTCCAGGCCCACCCTCCTCCCAGTTATGTCTCCATCCCCTTGGCTCACAGCCTCATTCCTGACGAAGGGCCTTTTCCTAAAATGTTGATTCTCCTGCTGCTCAAATGCTGCCTGACCTGTTGTGCTTTTCCAGCACCACATTCTCGACTCTGATCTCCAACATCTGCAGTCTTCACATTTTCCTAGACGTTCATCTGCTTGATCCTCCTATTCCTAGCCTCACTAGCTCACAGCATCGGGAGTAATCCAGATATTACTACCCTCAAGGACCTCCTTTTAAAATTCCTGCCTAACTTTCTCTCTCCTCTCTTCAGCATTTCATCCTTTTTCCTTCCTGTGTCATTCGTTCCAGTGTGCACAGTGACCTGCTGCTGGTTCCACTGCCCTTTGAGAATATTCTGCCTTGATCCTGGAAACAGGGAGACAACACACCATTCTGATTTCTCGCTGTCGGCCGCAGAAACATCTGTCTGTGCCTCTGACTAGAGAGTCCCCTCTCACAATCGATCGCTTGGTACCTGACATACCCCTTGTTACATTACAGCCTGTCTCGGTCCCAGAAACTTGGCTGTTCATGCTGCGTTCTCCTGAAAGGTAATCACCCCCTACATTTTCCAAAACAACATACTTGTTTGAGATGGGGTTAACCACAGGAGACTCCTGCACTACCTGCCTCTCTCTCCTACTTTTCCTGGTTTTTCTCCCTTTCTTAAAACTACCATCCGTCAGATGCCCCTAGTTCCTGTAAATTCCTTCTTGCCTCAAACTGCCGCTCCAACTGATCGATGCGATCTGATAGGATTCACAACCAAACACATTTACTGCTGACATAATCATCAGTATGAAGGAAACTCTCCCTAATCTCCAACAGCTGACAGGAAGAGCACATCACTCTACTCAAGGCCATCTTTGTACCGTAACAACCTACAGAAAATAGCATAGTCTTATGCACTAAAAAAAACAGTAATCCAGTCTAACTTAGTATCTATGTTTCATATTTTTAAATTTTAATCAAAGGACAGATCTCAAAAAAAACACTCACCATTAAAAATGACAGCAATATTACACTTAAAAACCATGCACTTATCTGCTGCTGTGCTGTGTGCTCTCCAACATAGGTTCCTCGAATGTCAGCTGTGAATTTTGCTGTTTGTCAATTTTTCTTCAACACACTCCAATATCCTGAAACACTTGAACTCAAACAGCAAAGGCAGTAACTGTGCAGATTCACTGCTGTGTCAGTTAGCAGTGTAAGTTTCTTTCTCTCTGTCTCTGTCTCTCTCTCTCTCTCTCTCTCTCCCTCTCTGTTTCTCTCCCTGACCATGTGGTCACTACCTTTGTTCACTTCCTCCTTTTTAAAGAGCCATTGTTTTGATCTTTTCTCCCAAACTTCCAAAACAATGCAACAGCATAAAAACAGTAATTACTGCTTGTGGAATTCGAGGAACTCACTTCCAACACGTAAAATACTCCAAAAGCGAGCAGTTCTTACAGCCAAAACTTTTCCCATCCTCCATCTTGGATTACCCAAATCCTGATAGCTTTTGCTCCATCTCCATGTCAATCCTTATCACTCATTAATTGGTTCTCCCTGTTTCAGTTTGCTTACTTGTCTTCAAATCCTGACCAGTGTAGGGCACAAATGTTCAATTTTGTTTTTCTTTTAGCAACATTTTGATTTTGTTCAGTTCTATAACAATAATTCACTATCTTCTTTTTAAAGTCCTTTCCACTTCTCTAATGGCTATATTTATTGCCTTCAGTTGTGAAGAATATTTGTTCCTATTCTCGTAGAAACTGAGCTCATCTTGTACCAAACTGGTTGAATGTCAGACAGATCAGAGAGTTAGGCATCATTCACCCCAGACTTACACTGACAAGGAAAGCCCAGACTTCAGTCAGGTTTTCTCTTGTTTCTCACCAGTTATTCCTTAAGATACTGAAACTTGACTGTCCTCCAGTCCATTTCTGGAGTTCTTAATCCATGAACCTTCAACCTTCAATAGGGCCAATGGTGAAATACCACAGTGGGGGTGATCCCTTCAAAAATGAACTAACTTGTGTCAGAGATGCTAAAATGGCTCAATATAGCTAATGCAAAACTAATTTATTTGACTTTATTCCAAAATATTAAACCTGTCTCACACAGGTTAATTAACCTGAGCATAAACAGACTCAGTGAACATGGCTTGGGCCTGGATGTGGTTAACAGCAAAATCTCATTGCTGCAGTTCCTTATGAACACGTCGGTGTCTCAGCAGGTTGAACGAGTGAGCAAACCCTTCTTACACACAGAGCAGGTGAATTGCCTCTCCCTGGTGTGAACTCACTGATGTTTGATGTCAGATGATTGATTGAGCCTGGTCCTGCAGTGAGAGCCCCAGAAAGGTTTCTCATCATTGTGAACATGTTAATGGAACATCAGTTTCCTGGAACCTTTAAAGCACTTCACACAGTCTGGACATTTAAAAGGTCTAGTCTCAGTGTGAACTCACTGGCCTCCCAGTAGGGCAGAAGAGTGAGTAAATCCCTCCCTAAATACGGCGCAATGAAATGGTCTCACGCGTGTGTGAACTCACCGGTGTTTTTGCACAGAGGATATGGTAAAGAATGCCTTCTCATTCGGCTCAGGGGAACAGTCTGAGTTTGCCGATATATCTGCAGCTGGATGACTGAATGAACGCCTTGCCGCAGTCAGAGCAGGTTCTCAGCCTCTACCCAGTGTGATCTCATTGGTGTGTAGTGAGTTGAAATAATTGTCTGAACTTAATGCCGCAGTGAGAACTCCTGAATGGTCTCTCCTCTGTTCGAATACGTCAATGGCTCATCAGTTGCCCAGAATTTCTATGGCATTTTCCAAAGTCTTGTGATTTAAAAAGTTCTTTTATCTGGGTGTACTCTATGGTCTGCCTACAGTTGAGAAGACTGAGTGAATCCCTTCCCACACTTGGAGCAGATGAATGGCCTTTCCTCAGTGTGAGTGCATTGCTGAATTTCCAGTTGAGGTGGGGATTTGAATCCTCCTTCACTGTCCTCATATTTCCAAACTTTCTCCCCAGCCTGACTGTGATTATATCTTGACAGTTCAGATGATTTCATCCACACACAGGACAGGTGCACAGTTTCTCCTCACTTGGTGTTTTTTCCTTCCAAGTTCAGAATTGAACAATATTCCAAACATAAAATAAAAATCAATCTTTCCAATTCTAATATGATAGCTGGTTCTGTTTCCTGACCACAGAGTGTCCCCTTCACATAATCTATGAAGCTAATTCAAGAGAAGGAAAGTGAGTGAGAAGACCACAATCTGACTGAGTGGTCATCCCTGAGACCTGGCTGCAGGATGAAGTTCTAGGACATTTCTGAAGAGGTTGCGCGATACCTACCACCCCCGCCCCCCAAAAGACACCAGTGCGCAGGCGCTGGATTGAGCACGTTGGAACATGCGAAAATTGACTGAAGGCCCCTTTTTCAGTATCCAGGTAATGGCGGGTAGAGGGTGGTCCCGGAGGAATAATAGGTGGGAGAGGTGGTGCGATCCGTCTTCGTAATATCCAGGAAAGGTCCCGCGAACCGAATAAGAATGAGCGGGTCCCGCGGTTTCAGCCCTGAGTTTAATTCCCGGGACCTGGGCCATGGCCACCATTTTGTTTGGGACGAGCGCATGCGCTGTTATACTGATGACGCAAGGGTGTGGGCGGGGCCTGCGGTCCCAGTGGCGGAGACAATGGGGATGGGGAGTGGCCTGTGGGACTGACCCAGGGAGGAGGGAGAGCCTGGGGGCGGGGACAGGCATTCACAGCTCTGGGAGTGGGGGAACAGGACAGGGACAAATAATTCACCAATACTGGAATGGTCTGAACTTCTCTCCTGTATTAACAGTGATCACTTTTATAAACTTCTTTTACAGGGCATCAGGAGAGAGCTAGAGAAAGGAAACTCAAACCAAACCAAAAACAGTCAAAATCTAATACGACACAATTAATCAGGAACTGAATACTATCGGTCTTTGAACTTGAATGTAGAAGTGTAACAACCAGATGCTCAGCCTAGAAAAAGCTTTGCACCATTCGCAGCAGACAGGACCTGGACGGCATAGAGTTACAGAGATCTACAGAACAGAATAAGATCCTTGAGCCCTTCTGCAATTTAAACCAAACACACAGAAAAACTCACCTTGCCTCGTAATATGTTAAAGTATGAGTGACAGAGGACTCCCAAATTCCACTATTTAAAGAAAATTATCAATTTTATTCTTTAGCCCTAAAAGTGAATATGAAACATTAAACAAAAATGAACATTTAAATGAACATTTTAATTGGGGAAAATGAAATTATGATGTGATCAGACAGGAGTTGGGAAGTACAAACTGAGAGCAATTGTTCCACAGATAGGGCACAGCAGACATATGGAGACTATTTAAGGAGCAGTTGTTGCAAGTGATGCAGGAAGTTGTTCCTGTGAGACAGGTAAGAAGGGGTAAGATTAAGGAACCTTGGATGACGAGATCAGAGGAACGTCTCGGCAAAAGGTAGAAGGCAGCTTACGTTAGGTGGAGGAAGCAAGGATATAGCACAGCTTTAGATTATTACAGGCGAGTTAGGAAGGAGTTCAGTTAATGGACTGAGGAGAGCCAGGAGGGGGCACGAAAAAGGCTTGGCAAGAAGGATTAGGGAGAATCTAAAGGCATTTCACTCCTACGTGAGGAATCGAGAATGATCAGGGAGAAGGTAGGGCCAATCAGGGATAGCGTAGGGAACTTGTGCTTGGAATATGATCAGATAGGGGAAGCCCTAAATGAGTTTTTTTGCTTTGGTTTTCACTAAGGAAAGGAACATTGTTGTGAATGAGAAGTTTGAGGAGCTGGGATACAGGCTGGAACCGATCAAGATTGATGAGGTTGATGTGCTGGAAATTTTGGCAAACATTAAGATTGATAAGTCCCCAGGACCAGACCAGATTTATCCGAGGCTACTCCGGGAAGCAAGAAAGGAGGTTGCCATGCCGCTGGTGAAGATTTTTGCATCCTCACTCTCCACGGGAGTCATACAGAAGGATTGCTAGGAGGCCAATGTTGTTCCCTTTTTCAAGAAGGGTAATAGAGAAATCCCTGGCAATTACAGACCAGTCAGTCTTATGTTTGTGGTCAGCAAGGTTTTGGAAAGAATTCTGAGGGATAGGATTTATGACGATTTGGAAAAGCATAGCGTGATTAAAGGCAGTCATCATGGCTTTGTGAGGGGAAGGTCATGCCTCATAAATCTTATTGAGTTCTTTGAGGAGGTGACAGGACAGATCGATGAAGAGGATGTGGTGTATGAGGACTTCAGCAAGGCATTTGATAAGGTCGTCTCATCCATAAAGTCAGGAGATATGGGTTACAGGGAGATTTGGCTATTTGGATTCAGAATTGGTTAGCTAACAGAAGGTGAGATGGAAAGTTCTGCCTGGAGATCAGTCTTAAGTGGTGTCCCACAGGGCTCTGTTCTTGGGTCTCTGCTCATTGTAGTTTTTATAAATGACTTGGATGAGGGGTGGGTTAGTAAATTTGCAGATGATGCAAAGGTTGGAGGTACCGTTGATAGTATCGAGGGCTATTGCAGGCTGCAGTGCAACATAGGCACGGTGCAGAGCTGGGCTGTGAAATGGCAGATGGAATTCAACCTGGATAAATGCGAAATGATGCAATTTGAAAGGTCGAACTCGAATGCTGAATATAGGATTAAAGATAGGATTGTTAGCAATGTGGAGGAACAGAGTGATCTTGGTGTTCAAGTACATAGTTCCCGCAGATTTCCCATCCAAGTGGATAGGGTTATTAAGAAAGCATATGGTGTTTTGGCTTTCATTAACAGGGGGATCAAGTTTAAGAGCCGCGAGGTTTTGCTACAACTCTACAAGTCCCTGGTGAGACCACACTTGGAATATTGTGTCCAGTTCTGGTTGCCCTACTGTAGGAAAGATACAGAGGCTTTGTGGACAGTGGAAAGAAGGTTTGCTGGGATGCTGCCTGGACTGAAGGGCTTGCCTTATGAAGAGAGATTGATGAAGCTCAGATTTTTCTCTCTGGAGAGAAGGAGGAAGAGAGGAGACCTGTTTGTAGATCTCCCTGGGTCGTCTTTGGACTTCTGCTGCAAGGGTTAAAAAAGTACCGTTGATCGAGAGTGTTTTGGATGGCAATCTCTCTCTCTCTTTGGGTTTTAGTATACTGGGGTATAATGTAAACAGATTGGCTGAATTCAAATTGTGGTCAAAATACTGAGGTATCTAATTTACAACCAAATGTTGCATATTTTCAATTTTCCAGAACACTCTGAGACTGCTGGTCATCACTCAGCAGTTGCTCTCACTGCCAAAACAGCCTTCACTCTCCCTTAAAGGTACAGTATACACCTTCAACTTCATAACAGCATCTTCAATATTTGGAGATTTTCTCCTTCTGTCACACTTACAGACAGTAAGTTCCCATTTCCCACGACCCTGGGGCTATGCTTGTGTGTGGGCAAGGCTTGAACTGATCACCCAACCTGGAGACAAGCAACAACACCAGTACCACAGGGAAACCATGTAAACATGGGGATTGTGGAAAGGCATTCAAATACTCATTCCGGTTGGAAATTCATCCGCACAGTCACTCTGGAGAGAAGCCATTCTCCTGCACTCAGTTTGGGAATGGATTCACTCAGTCAACAGCTCTGCTGACACACCAGCTATTTCACACAAGTGAGAGACCATTCACCTGTTGTCTCTGTGAGAAAGGATTCACTCAGAGTGACTGGTAGATCAGGTTCACACTGGGGAGAAGCTATTCATTCCCCTGCTCCATTTGAGAGAGGGATTTACTCAACTGTCACAGCGACTGATCCATCAGCATGTTCAAACTGCGAAAGAATATTCATCTGCCGTGTGGGAGAAAGTGTTCCCTAATACATCTAACCTTCTGACCCATCAGTGAGTTCACACTGTGTCAAGGCCATTCGCCTGCCCTGTGTGAGAGAAAGGATTCACAACTTCATCCAACTTCTGACACATCAGCAGATTCACACCTGGGAGTGACCTGTTCAACCAGTGCAAGTGGATTTAGTCAGCTCATACACCAGCAAGTCTACATGTGACTGCAGAAGTTGGAATATTCCATTATTCCTGTTGCTCGTGACATCCAGCATTGAATCAGGTATGTCCTGACAGTTAGGGTCTGTTTCTGCTGAAGTTACTTTCTTATCACGAGAGTAGAGTTGGAGATTCTTGTCATTGTAGCTGACAGCGTTCATCGGGGTATAGTGACCCTTTAAAACCAGCTCTCTGTGATTATTTTGTCTAATTCAGAAAAATTTCACAGGCAATTAGTGTGCAACTAATATTGAATTTCTGCTTCAAATGGAACTTGCTCCCTGTGATAAGAACTGAAATTTGATATCTGAAAGGTCCCCGGCATTAAAATCTCCAGTAAGAAAGTGCTGATGAATCCTTGCTGACAATTCGGACTGAATCCTTCCTGACATTTCTTACTGAATCCTTGCTGACAATTCTTAATGAATCCTTGCTGACAATTCTTACTGACTTGAACATTCCACACATGGCCCTACTTTCCTACCAGGAAGAATGGGAATCAAAGTTTATGTCAAAACTGAGGCGATTGGTGTCAGGGACTGTGGGGCTGGATTAAATCAGACAGGCAGAGATTGGTGTCAGGGACTGTGGGACTGTGGGACCGCAATCTCCCCTTGTCTGATATAAACCAACCCCAGAGTCAGTGACACCATTCTCTTCCTGTCTGATATAATCCAGCCCCACACACACTGACACCAATCTCCCCCTGTCTGATATAAACCAACTAGGTAAAAACAAGGACTGCAGATGCTGGAAACCAGAGTCTAGATTATAGTGCTGCTGGAAAATTACAGGTAGCGTTGATATAAACAAACTCCACAGTCACTGACACCAATCTCCCCCTGTCTGATATAAACCAGACCCACAGTCACTGACACCAATCTCCCCCTGTCTGATATAAACCAGACCCACAGTCCCTGACACCAATCTACCCCCTGTCTGATATAAACCAGACCCACAGTCCCTGACACCAATCTCCCCCTGTCTGATATAAACCAACCCCACAGTCACTGACACCAATCTCCCTTTGTCTGATATAAACAAAACCCCACAATACCAGACACCAATCTCCCCCATCGGATATATACAAGACCCACAGTCACTGACACCAATCTGCCCCATGTGATATAAACCACCTCCACAATCACTGACACCAATTGTCCCCTGTCTGATATAAACCAGACCCACAGTCACTGACCGCAATCTCCCCTTGTCTGATATAAACCAACCCCAGAGTCACTGACACCAATCTCTTCCTGTCTGATATAATCCAGCCCCACAGACGATGACACCAATCTCCCCCTGTCTGATATAAACCAACTAGGTAAAAACAAGGACTGCAGATGCTGGAAACCAGAGTCTAGATTATAGTGCTGCTGAAAAGCACAGGTAGCGTTGATATAAACTAACTCCACAGTCACTGATGCCAGTCTCCTCCAGTCTGATATAAACCAGCCCCACCGTCACTGACACCAATCTCCCCCAGTCTGATATAAACCAGCCCCACAGTCACTGACACCAACCTCCCCCGTCTGATATAAAACAGCCCCACAGTCACTGACACCAATCTACCCCTGTCTGACATAAACCAGACCCACAGTCCCTGACATAAATCTCACGCTGTCTGATAAAAACCAGCACCACAGTCACTGACACCAATCTCACCCTCTCTGATATAAACCACCTCCACTGTCACTGATACCAATCTCGCCCTGTCTAATACAAACCAGACCCAGTCACTGACACCAATCTCCCCTTGTCTGATGTAAACCAACCCCACAGTCCCTGACACCAATCTCGCCCTGTCTGATATGAACCAGCTCCACTGACACTGACACCAATCTCGTCCTGTCTGATATGAACCAGCCCCAAAGTGCCTGACACCAATCTCCCCCTGTCTGAAATAAGTCAACACACAGTCACTGACACCAATCTCGCCCTGTCTGATATGAACCAGACCAACAGTCCCTGATACCAATCTCCCCCTGGCTGATATAAACCAGCCCCACAATCACTGACACCAATCTCCCCCGTCTGATATAAACCACGTCCACAATCACTGACACCAATAATCTTCTGTCTGATATAAACCAGACCCACAGTCACTGAACGCAATCTCCCCTTGTCTGATATAAACCAACCCCAGAGTCAGTTACACCAATCTCTTCCTGTCTGATATAATCCAGTCCCAATACACTGACACCAATCTCCCCCTGTCTGATATAAACCAACTAGGTAAAAACAAGGACTGCAGGTGCTGGAAACCAGAGTCGAGATTATAGAGCTGCTGGAAAAGCACAGGTAGCGTTCATTTAATCTAACTCCACAGTCACTGATGCCAGTCTCCTCCTGTCTGATATAAACCAGCCCCACCGTCACTGACACCAATCTCCCCCTGTCTGATATAAAGCAGCCCCACAGTCACTGACGCCAACCACCCCCGTCTGATATAAAACAGCCCCACAGTCACTGACACCAATCTCCCCCTGTCTGACATAAACCAGACCCACAGTCCCTGACATCAATCTCACGCTGTCTGATATAAACCAGCACCACAGTCACTGACACCAATCTCACCCTCTCTGATATAAACCACCTCCACTGTCACTGATACCAATCTCGCCCTGTCTAATACAAACCAGACCCAGTCACTGACACCAATCTCCCCTTGTCTGATGTAAACCAACCCCACAGTCCCTGACACCAATCTCGCCCTGTCTGATATGAACCAGCTCCACTGACACTGACACCAATCTCGTCCTGTCTGATATGAACCAGCCCCAAAGTGCCTGACACCAATCTCCCCGTCTGAAATAAATCAACACACAGTCACTGACACCAATCTCGCCCTGTCTGATATTAACCAGACCCACAGTCAATGACACCAATCAACGCCTGTCTTATATAAACCAGCCCCACAATCCCTGACATCAATCTCCTCCTGTCTGATATAAACCAGCCCCACAGTCAATGACACCAATCTCCCCTTGTCTGATATAAACAAAACCCCACAGTCCCGGACACCAATCGCCCCCTGTCTGATATAAAACAGCCCCACAGTCACTGATACCAATCTCCCCCTGTCTGATATAAAGCAGACCCACAGTCACTGACACCAATCTCCTCCTGTCTGGTATAAACCAGCACCACAGTCACTGACACCAATCTCCCCCTGTCTGATACAAACCAGCCCCACAGTCACTGATGCCAATCTCCCCCTGTCTGATATGAACCAGGCCCAAAGTCCCTGACACCAATCTCCCACTGTCTGATATAAACCAGACCCACAGTCACTGACACCAATCTCCCCGTCTGATATAAAACGCCTCCACAATCACTGACACCAATTCTCCCCTGTCTGATATAAACCAGCCCCACAGTCACTGATGCCAATCTCCCCCATAATGATAAGAACCAGTCCCAAAGTCCCTGACACCAATCTTCCCCCGTCTGATATAAATCAACCCCAGAGTCAGTGACACCAATCTCTTCCTGTCTGATATAATCCAGCCGCACACACACTGACACCAATCTCTGCCTGTGTGATATAAACCAACGAGGTAAAAACAAGGACTTCAGATGCTGGAAACCAGAGTCTAGATTATAGTGCTGTTGTAAAAGCACAGGTAGCGTTGATATAAACTAACTCCACAGTCACTGATGCCAGTCTCCTCCTGTCTGATATAAACCAGCCCCACAATCACTGACACCAATCTCCCCCTGTCTGACATAAACCAGCACCACAGTCACTGATACCAATCTCCCCTGTCTGATATAAACCACCTCCACTGTCACTGATACCAATCTCGCCCTGTCTAATATAAACCAGACCCACAGTCACTGACACCAATCTCCCCCTGTCTGATAAAAACCAACCACACAGTCGCTGACACCAATCACCCCCAGTCTGATATAACCCAGTCCCACTGTCACTGATACCAATCTCCCCCTGTCTAATATAAACCAGACCCACAGTCACTGACACCAATCTCCCCCTGTCTGATATAAACCTACATCACATGCCCTGACACCAATCTCCTCCTGGGTAAAAACAATGACTGCAGATGCTGAAAACAAAATACTGGATTAGTGGTGGTGGAAGAGCACAGCAGTTCAGGCAGCATCCAACGAGCAGCGAAATCGACGTTTCGGGCAAAACCCTTTCATCAGGACTTTTGCCCGAAACGTCGATTTTGCTGCTCGTTGGATGCTGCCTGAACTGCTGTGCTCTTCCAGTACCACTAAACCAAACTCCACCTGTCTGATAAAAACCAGACATACAGTCTCTGATGCCAATCTCCCCCTGTCTGACATATACCAGACCCATCAGTCCCTGATACCAATCTCTCCCTGTCTGATATAAACCAGACCCATCAGTCCCTTACACCAATCTCCCCCTGTCTGAAATAAACCAGTCCCAAAGTCCCTGACACCAATCTCCCTCTGTCTGATATAAACCACCTCCACTGTCACTGATACCAATCTTCCCCTGTCTAATATAAACGGGACCCACAGTCACTGGTTTATATCAGACAGGAGGAGACTGGCATCAGTGACTGTGGAGTTAGTTTATATCAACGCTACCTGTGCTTTTCCAGCAGCACTATAATCTAGACTCTGGTTTCCAGCATCTGCAGTCCTTGTTTTTACCTAGTTGGTTAATATCAGTCAGGCAGAGATTGGTGTCAGTGTGTTTGGGGCTGGATGATATCAGACAGGAAGAGATTGGTGTAACTGACTCTGGGGTTGGTTGATACCAGACAAGGGGAGATTGCGTTCAGTGACTGTGGGGCTGGTTTATATTAGACCAGAGGAGATATTTGTCAGTGACTGTGTAGCTGGTTTATATCATTCAGGGAGAGATTAGTGTCAGGCACTGTGGGACTGGTTCATATCAGACAGGACGAGTTTGGTGTCAGTGACTGTGGAGATGGTTTACATCAGACAGGGGGAGATTGATGTCAGTGTCTGTGGGCCAGGTTTATGTCAGACAGGGGGAGATTGGCATCAGTGACTGTGGGGCTGGTTTATATCAGACAGGGGGAGATTGGTGTCAGGGACTGTGGGGCTGGTGTATGTCAGACAGGGGAAGATTGGCATCATTGACTGTCGGTCTGGTTTAGATCAGACAGGGGGAGATTGGTGTCAGGGACTGTGGGCCTGGTTTATATCAGACAGGAGGAGATTGGTGTCAGGGACTGTGGGGTTGGTTTACATCCGACAAGGGGAGATTGGTGTCAGTGACTGTGGGTCTGGATTATATCAGACAGGAAGAGATTGGTGTCAGTGACTCTAGGGGTGGTTTACATCAGACAAGGGGAGATTGCGTTCAGGGACTGTGGGCCTGGTTTATATCAGACAGGGTGAGATTGGCATCAGTGACTGAGGGGTTGGTTTATATGAGACAGGGGGAGATTGGCATCAGTGACTGTGAGGCTGATTTATATCAGGCAGGGAGAGATTGGTGTCAGGGACTGTGGCGCTGGTTTATATCAGACAGGAGGAGACTGGGATCTGTGACAGTGGAGGAAGTTTATATCAACGCTACCTGTGCTTTTCCAGCCTCACGATAATCTAGACTCTGGTTTCCACCATCTGCAGTCCTTGTTATTACCTAGTTGGTTTATATCAGGCAGGAAGAGATTGGTGTCAGTGACTCTAGGGTTGGTTTATATCAGACAAGGAGAGATTGCGTTCAGTCACTGTGGGCCTGGTTTATATCAGACAGGGTGAGATTGGCATCAGTGACTGTGGGGCTGGTTTATCTGAGACAGGGGGAGATTGGTGTCAGTGACTGTGGGCCAGGTTTATGTCAGACAGGGGGAGATTGGCATCAGTCACTCTGGGGCTGGTTTATATCAGACAGGGGGAGATTGGTGTCAGGGACTGTGGGGCTGGTGTATGTCAGACAGGGGGAAATTGCCATCATTGACTGTCGGTCTGGTTTATATCAGACAGGGGAAGATTGGTGTCAGGGACTGTGGGGCTGGTTTATGTCAGACGGGGGAGATTGGCATCAGTGACTGTTGGTCTGGTTTATATCAGACAGGAGGAGATTGGTGTCAGGGACTGTGGGGTTGGTTTATATCAGACAGGGGGAGATCGGTGTCTGGGACTGTAGCTCTGGTTTATATCAGACAGGGGGAGATTGGTATCAGTGTCTGTGGGGCTGGATTATATCAGACAGGAAGAGATTGGTGTCAGTGACTCTAGGGGTGGTTTACATCAGACAAGGGGAGATTGCGTTCAGGGACTGTGGGCCTGGTTTATATCAGACAGGGTGAGATTGGCATCAGTGACTGAGGGGTTGGTTTATATGAGACAGGGGGAGATTGGCATCAGTGACTGTGAGGCTGATTTATATCAGGCAGGGAGAGATTGGTGTCAGGGACTGTGGCGCTGGTTTATATCAGACAGGAGGAGACTGGGATCTGTGACAGTGGAGGAAGTTTATATCAACGCTACCTGTGCTTTTCCAGCCTCACGATAATCTAGACTCTGGTTTCCACCATCTGCAGTCCTTGTTATTACCTAGTTGGTTTATATCAGGCAGGAAGAGTTTGGTGTCAGTGACTCTAGGGTTGGTTTATATCAGACAAGGAGAGATTGCGTTCAGTCACTGTGGGCCTGGTTTATATCAGACAGGGTGAGATTGGCATCAGTGACTGTGGGGCTGGTTTATCTGAGACAGGGGGAGATTGGTGTCAGTGACTGTGGGCCAGGTTTATGTCAGACAGGGGGAGATTGGCATCAGTCACTCTGGGGCTGGTTTATATCAGACAGGGGGAGATTGGTGTCAGGGACTGTGGGGCTGGTGTATGTCAGACAGGGGGAAATTGCCATCATTGACTGTCGGTCTGGTTTATATCAGACAGGGGAAGACTGGTGTCAGGGACTGTGGGCCTGGTTTATGTCAGACGGGGGAGATTGGCATCAGTGACTGTTGGTCTGGTTTATATCAGACAGGAGGAGATTGGTGTCAGGGACTGTGGGGTTGGTTTATATCAGACAGGGGGAGATTGGTGTCAGGGACTGTGGGGCTGATTTATATCAGACAGGGGGAGATTGTCTTCAGTGACTCTGGGGCTGGTTGATATCAGACAGGGGGAGATTGGTGTCAGGGACTGTGGGCCTGGTTTATATCAAACTGGGGGAGATTGGCATCAGTGACTGTGGGGCTGGTTTATATCAGACAGGGGGAGATTGGTATCAGTGTCTGTGGGCTGGTTTATATCAGACAGGGGGAGATTGGTATCAGTGTCTGTGGGCTGGTTTATATCAGACAGGAGGAGATTGGTGTCAGTGACTGTGGGTCTGGATTATATCAGACAGGGGGAGATTGGTGTCAGTGAATCTGGGGTTGGTTTATATCAGACAGGGGGAGTTTGGTGTTAGTGACTGTGGGACTGGTTTATATCAGACAGGGGGAAATCGGTGTCTGTGACTGTGGGGCTGGTTTATATCAGACAGGGTGAGATTGATGTCAGGGACTGTGAGGCAGTATTATATCAGACATGGGGAGATTGGTGTCATGGTCTGAGTGTCTGGTTTGTATCAGACGGGGCAGATTGGTGACAGTGCCTGTTGCGCTGGATTATATCAAACAGTGAGAGATTGGTGTCAGTGACTGTGGGGCTGGTTTATATCAGACAGGGTGAGATTGGTGTCAGGGACGGTGGGGCTGTATTATATCAGACGGGGGAGAGTGGTGTCAGGGTATGTGGGTCGGGTTTATATCAGAAAGGGGGAGATTTTTGTCAGGGACTGTGGGCGGCTTTATATCAGACAGGGGGAGATTGGTGTCAGTGACTGTGTGTCTGGTTTATATCAGACAGGAGGAGATTGCGATCAGTGTCTGTGGGGCTGGTTTGTATCAGGCAAGGGGAGATTGGTGTTAGGGACTGTGGGGCTGGTTTATATCAGACAGGGGAAGATTGGTGTCAGGGACTGTGGAGCTGGTTTATATCAGACAGGGGGAGATTGGATTCAGTGACTGTGGGGTGGTTTATATCAGACTGGGGGAGATTGGTGTCAGTGACTGTGGGACTGGTTTATATCAGACAGGGGAGATTAGTGTCACTGACTGTTGGACTGGTTTATATCAGACAGGGGGAGATTTGTGTCAGCGACTGTGGGGCTGCATTATATCCGACAGGGCGAGATTGGCGTCAGTGACTGTGGTGCAGGTTTATAACAGACAAGGGTAGATTGGGGTCAGTGACTGTGGGGCTGGTGTAAATCAGACAGGGGGAGATTGGTGGCAGGGACTGTGCTGCTGGTTTATATCAGACAGGAGGAGATTGGTGTCAGTCTGTGGGTCTGGTTTATATCAGACAAGGGGAGGTTGGTGTCAGTGTCTCTGGGACTGGTTTACATCAGACTGGGGGAGATTGGTGTCAGGGACTGTGGATCTGGTTTATATCAGACAGGGGAGATTGGTGTCAGGGCATGTGGGTCAAGTTTATATCAGACAGGGGGAGATTTTTGTCAGGGACTGTCGAGCTGGTTTATATCAGACAGGGGGGAGATTGGTATTTTAACTGTGTGGATGGTATATGTCAGACAGGAAGAGATTGGTGTCAGGGACTGTGGTGCTGTATTATATCAGGCGGGGGAGATTGGTGTCAGGGTCTGTGCGTCTGGTTTATATCAGACAGGCGGAGATTTGTGTCAGGGACGATGGGGCTGGTTTATATCAGACAGGGGGAGATTGGTGTCAGGGACAATTGGGCTGGTTTATATGAGACAGGAGGAGATTGGTGTCAGGGACTGTGGGTCTGGATTCTATCAGACATGGGGAGATTGGTGTCAGGGACAATGGGGCTGGTTTATATCAGACAGGAGGAGATTGGTGTCAGGGACTGTGGGTTCTAGATTAAATCAAACAGGGAGAGATTAGTGTCAGGCACTGTGGGACTGGTTTATAACTGACAGGGGGAGGCTGGTGTCAATGACTGTGGGGTTGGAATGTATCAGACAAGGGGAGATTGGTATCAGTGACTGTGGGTGTGGATTATATCAGACGGGGGAGATTGGTGTCAGGGGCTATGGGGCTGGTTTATATCAGACGGGGAAGATTGGTGTCAGGGACTGTGGGTCTGGTTGATATCAGACAGGAGGAGATTGTTGTCCGTGACTGTGGGGCTAGTTTATATCAGACAGGGGAGATTAGTGTCACTGACTGTCGGACTGGTTTATATCAGACAGGGGGAGATTGGTGTCAATGACTGTGGGTCTGGTTTATATCAGACAGGGGGAGATTGGTGTCTGTGACTGTAGAGCTGGTTTATTTCTGACAGTGGGAGATTGGTGTCATTGACTGTTGGTACGGTTTATATTAGACAGAGTGAGATTGGTGTCCGGGAATATGGGGCTCGTTTTTATCCGACAGAGCGAGATTGGTGCCAGTGACTGTGGGTCTGGTTTATATCAGACAGGGGGAGAATGGTGTCAGTGACTGTGGGTCTGGTTTATATCAGACAGGGGGAGATTTGTGTCAGGGACTGTGGGGCTGGTTTGTATCAGACAGGGGGAGATTGGTGTCAGTGACTGTGGGTCTGGTTTATATCAGACAGGGGGAGACTTGTGTCAGTGACTGTTGCGTTAGTGTCTATCAACGCTGCCTGTGCTTTTCCCGCACCACTCTAATCTAGACTCTGCTTTCCAGCATCTTCAGTCCCTGTTTTTGCCTAGTTGGTTTCTATCAGACAGGCAGAGATTGGTGTCAGTGATTGTGGGGTTGATTTATATCAGATAGGGGCAGATGCGTGTCAGTGACTGTGGGACTGGTTTATATCAGATAGGTGGAGATCGGTGTCAGTGACTGTGGGTCTGGTTTATGTCAGACTGGGGGAGATTGTTGTCATTGACTGTTGGTACGGTTTATATCAGACAGGGGGAGATTGGTGTCAGTGACTGTGGGTCTGGTTTATATCTGACAGGGGGAGATTGGTGGCAGTGACTGTGGGGCTGGTTTATATCACACAGGAGGAGATTGGTGTCAGGGACTGTGGGTCTGGTTTATATCACACAGGAGGAGATTGGTGTCAGGGACTGTGGGTCTGGTTTATATCAGACATGGGGAGATTGGTGCCAGACACTGTGGGGCTAGTTTATATCAGACAGAGCGAGATTAGTGTCAGGTACTGTGGGGCTGTATTATATCAGACGGGGGAGATTGGTGTCAGGGTCTGAGGGTCTGGTTTGTATCAGACAGGGGCAGTTTGGTCAGTGTCTGTTGGTCTGGCTTATGTCAGATGGGGAGATTGGTGTCAGTGACTGTACAGCTGGTTTATATCAGACAGGGGGAGATTGGTGTCAGGGTCTGTGGGTCTGGTTTATATCAGACAGGGGGAGATATGTGTCAGGGACGATGTGGCTGGTTTATATCAGACAGGCGCAGATTGGTGTCAGGGACTGTGGGTCTGGAATAAATCAAACAGGGAGAGACTGGTGTCAGGGAATATGGGTCTGGTTTATATCAGACAGGGGGAGATTTGTGTCAGCGACTGTGGGGCTGCATTATATCAGGCAGGACGAGATTGGTGTCAGTGACTGTGGATCTGGTGTATATCCGACAGGGCGAGATTGGCGTCAGTGACTGTGGTGCAGGTTTATAACAGACAAGGGTCGATTGGGCTCAGTGACTTTGGAGTTGGATTATATCAGACAGTATTTCAGTGGAATAAAGGGAAATATGGAGCTATGAGGGAGCAACTGGCCAAAGTTCAATGGTGCAATACCTTAACAGGGAAGACCGTGGAGGAACAATGGCGGATATTTCTGTGTATAATGCAGAAGTTGCAGGATCAGTTCATTCCTAAAAGGAAGAAAGATCCCAGGAGGAGACATGGGCGGCCGTGGCTGACGAGGGAAGTAAAGAAACATATAAAGTTAAAAGCGAAAAAGTATAACTTAGCGAAGATAAGCGGGAAAACGGAGGACTGGGAAGCTTTTAAAGAACAACAGAGGATTAGTAAGAAGGAAATACGCAGAGAAAAAATGAGGTACGAAGGTAAACTGGCCAGGAGTATAAAGGAGGATAGTAAAAGCTTTTTTAGGTATGTCCAAGGCAAAAAAATGGTTAGGACTAAAATTGGGCCCTTGAAGACAGAAACAGGGGAATATATTACTGGGAACGAAGAAATGGCAGAGGAATTAAATGGGTACTTCAGATCTGTGTTCACTGGGGAAGACACAAGCAATCTCCCTGAGGTAACAGTGGCTGAAGGACCTGAATTTAAGGGAATTTATATTTGCCAGGATTTGGTGTTGGAGAGACTGTTAGGTCTGAAGGTTGATAAGTCTCCGGGACCTGATGGCCTGCATCCTAGGGTACTGAAGGAGGTGGCTTGGGAAATCGTGGATGCGCTGGTGATGATTTTCCAGAGTTCAATAGAATCGGGGTCGGTTCCTGAGGATTGAGGGCGGCTAATGTTGTGCCACTTTTTAAGAAGGGTGGGCGGGAGAAAGCAGGAAATTATAGACCAGTTAGTCTGACCTCAGTGGTGGGAAAGATGCTGGAGTCTATTATAAAGGATGAAATTACGGCACATCTGGATAATAGTAACAGAATAGGACAGAGTCAGCATGGATTTATGAAGGGGAAATCATGCTTGACTAATCTTCTTGAATTTTTTGAGGATGTAACTCGGAAGATGGACGAGGGAGATCCAGTGGATGTAGTGTACCTGGACTTTCAGAAAGCTTTTGATAAAGTATCACACAAGAGGTTAGTGAGTAAAATTAGGGCGCACGGTATTGGGGGCAAAGTACTAGATTGGATAGAGAATTGGTTGGCTAATAGGAAACAAAGGGTAGTGATTAACGGCTCCATTTCGGAATGGCAGGCAGTGACCAGTGGGGTAACGCAGGGATCCGTGCTGGGACCGCAGCTTTTTACAATATATGTAAATGATATAGAAGATGGTATCAGCAATAACATTAGCAAATTTGCTGATGATACAAAGCTGGGTGGTAAGGTGAAATGTGATGAGGATGTTAGGAGATTACAGGGTGACCTGGACAAGTTAGGTGAGTGGGCAGATGCATGGCAGATGCAGTTTAATGTGGATAAATGTCTGGTTATCCACTTTGGTGGCAAGAACAGGATGGCAGATTACTACGTCAATGGTATCAAATTAGGTAAAGGGGCTGTTCAGAGAGATCTGGGTGTTCTTGTCCACCAGTCAATGAAGGCAAGCATGCAGGTACAGCAGGTCGTGAAGAAGGCTAATAGCATGCTGGCCTTCATAACAAGAGGAATTGAGTATAGAAGCAAAGAGGTGCTTCTGCAGCTGTACAGGGCCCTGGTGAGACCACACCAGGAGTACTGTGTACAGTTCTGGTCTCCAAATTTGAGGAAAGACATTCTGGCTATTGAGGGAGTTCAGCGTAGATTCACGAGGTCAATTCCTGGAATGGCAGGATTGCCTTACACGGAAAGACTGAATCGACTGGGCTTGTATACTCTTGAGTTTAGAAGACTGAGAGGGGATCTGATTGAAACGTATAGGATTATGAAAGGATTGGACACTCTGGCAGGAGGAAACATATTTCCGCTGATGGGGGAGTGCCGAACCAGAGGACACAATTTAAAACTACGGGGTAGACCATTTAGGACAGAGATGAGGAGAAACTACTTCACCCAGAGAGTGGTGGCTGTATGGAATGCTCTGCCCCAGAGGGCAGTGGAGGCCCAGTCTCTGGATTCATTTAAGAAAGAATTGGATAGAGCTCTTAAAGATAGTGGAGTCAAGGGTTATGGAGATAAGGCTGGAACAGGATACTGATTGGGAATGATCAGCCATGATCATATTGAATGGCGGTGCAGGCTCGAAGGGCTGAATGGCCTACTCCTGCATCTATTGTCTATTGTCTATTGTTATCTCTGAACTGCATCCAATGTAATTAAACAATGTCTCAGGTAAGGACAAAAAAAAAACAACCTCACACCCAAGATGAGGTTAGTTATTATTTTTTTCAGTGTTGTGAGACTTTGGAAATCTCTTCCCGCAGAGCATTGGAGGCAGAGATATTAAATATTTTGAAGACACAGACAGAAGGTTCGTAGATAACGATGGAGTCAGGGATTATGGGGGAGGAATGTGCAGTATGGAGGAAATGCTGGCAGTAGTACAAAATGACACTGATCCAAAACATCCAGGAACATAATGCAAAACAAATAGTAATATAGATTTTAAAAACTACAAAGGTGATAGAATACAGTCTCAAAGGACCATGGGGCTGCTCTGTCATAAGAGAGAGAGGCCACTCGTGGTGGTTTAACATGAGGGTCAGCACACCTAAGGTTTTGAAGTGAGGTTGAGAGAGCGTCCTCTTTATAGTAACGTCTGTCAGTGTGGGGAATTGAACCTGCACGAGTGTCCTCCCACTGCATCATAAACCAGCCATCCAGCCAAATGAGTGGGAGACTGTGTAACTGATACAGACAGAAACAGCCACAGACAAAGGACAATAGAAAATTTCATAACAAGGGAAAAAGGTACAATTCAGATAACAGTCAAGATAACGGCTGAGGATAATATGTTCTCGGCTGGAAATTGTATTTTATAACGAGACAAGTGTTTAGAAGCTGTCTTTGGCAGAATAAAATAAGGTGAGACAAGTGAAATAACCAGAATACTAATTGTTATTGCTTACCGATAGCCATAAAAGAAGTGTAGATTTTGGTCAGTCTGTGTAAAATGAGCTTATTATTACATAAAAATATGCAACTGATGACATATATTGTTTGGAGTGTCCGCCCCCGTGGAAAATGCCCTCGAACAGACGCTTGAAGAAAACCGGGGTAAACGTGCCTACGTGTCGTCTGGTCAGTGACAGGAACCCAGGGGGTTGAATAAGTGAAAGTTCCGGCAACATGGAGCTGAGAAAACCATCAAATACGCCGCAATCTTATTATATGCCAGAGCACATTTGAAGGGTCGATTGGCCTCATGATGGATGTCAATTCTATGTGATTTGAATAACATACATCTCTACTCCTTCCCTTTATATGTTACATACTGGTGCATTGACATTTTCCTGAAAACGGAAATTACTTGGAACATTTTCTGCAACATCCCATAATCGGCATTCTCCAGAATATTTAATCACCGTGTGAGGGTATTGGAAAGGCGAGAGAGAGAGAGAGAGAGAGAACGAGGAAATGCGATGCGTGCAGCAGTGAGAGTAATGGAGCATGAGCCTTGTTCGGGTAGGTGCTATAACAGATATACAGTGTTTATAGTGTGAGGCTAAAGTGGAGGGAGAGAGAGAGAGAATGTGCTGCATGCAGCAGTGAGAGTGGTGGAGCATGAGCCTTGTTCGGTGGTAGATGCTATAACAGATTTCAATGAGTGTGCGGGAGCAGAGAGAAGATGGTGACCCTTAACCTGGCAGAATGGGGAAGGTTATTGATGCCTGTCCTGTATTGTTGGACATTCCTTCAGACCGCAGATCCTGCACTGAGCTGGGTGGTAAGCTCACACCACTGTGCAGGGCATCTCCAAACTGAGCGTGCTCAACCGTTTGCCAATTCACCTTGTAAAGATGGAACCAGTGTCAGGGATCACAGAATATCCATGGGGCATACACGCGATGGTGTTTACCTCGAGCCATGAAGGATGGGGGAATTAGGCTGGTATTGAATGATAGAGACACCGTGGGGTGGGGTGGGTAGTTAATGAGGTGACTTCGATAAGATAGCAACAGGCCTCGGCCTCGTCCAGATAATCCCTCAGTCACACTCAATGAAAATGACATTGATAGAAATTATTGTTCGTTTCTGCCCAATGAGTTGAAGAATCTGCTGACTCCACTCCCAGTTACAAAGCTGAAGAACAAATGCTCAGCTAAAACTCTCCATCATCGGAAATCACACCAGAATCCCATTCACTCATCATTCCTGGGAATGCTGGCTCACGTTGCAGGATGCCGTCAAAATATCTTCGTTTTAGCATTCTGAAACCTGCGATCTTCCATGAAATTTTCTCTCAATCTCCCTTTCCCTTTTTTCCCCAAAATTATTTTGTTTGTTGATATTAAAACTGATCCCCGGCCATCTCTCTCTGGCAGTGATGTTCACACCCACAGCACCCCCTTGTCATGGCACAATGGACATATGGGACTGTAAATGCATGGGAGCTGCATATCCTGTCACTTGCAGCATGTGCTGCAAGTTTCCTCACTCTGGGCAGTGATCCAACACAGTGTTACTGAGCAATGTGCTGGGGTGGTGAAAACAGCCACTTTGATACTAGCTGCTCCAGGTTTACAGACCCATTCACTGCACAGCTCCCCATACTGTACAGATGTCCGCATCTACAGAACAAGACACTAGTGTGCACTGCATATTACCCATGCTGGACAGACCGTTTTGACAGTGTTTCTGGATCAGTGCATCGCTGTGTACTGTACTGCTTGAGGGACCGGGCTGTGCTGACACTCACTATGAAGTGAACTGGATTGATTCTGGAACTTTCCAGGCAGAGGGGGTGACATATCCATCGCCATGAAGTGTATTGGATTGAGTCTGGAAATTTCCTGGCAGGAGTGAGCGTTATATCCGGAGTGCAGTCCTCTGATATATCACTAGCTGACAGAAGCCACCCTCTCTCTCGCCTTTCCAATACGCTCTTCTGTGGTTCTGTCGGCACAGAAGAAGGTGCAGAAACTAACTTCCAGAAATACAAGGGAACAGGGGCCCTGGTGAAATGAGGGGCTGCACGAAATTACATTTAATTAAGAGTATGTTTTTGAAAATCTAATCGAATTGAAGATTAGTATGTTGCTGAAACTGATGAGCTACATCCCCGAGTATTGTGGAGGTGGCAACAGAGCTAGTGGAAGAATTACTGAGTATTCGTCAAAGCTGATTAGATTCTGGAAAGGATCCTGCAGACTGGAAAGCTAATGTAACCCTCACAATTTAAAACAGGACGGAGAGGGCAAACAGAAAACTAAATAGATTGATGTCAGCTGTGAGAAAAACATTGTAACCTTTTATAAGAAATGTGACAACTAGACACTTGGAAAATAATGATATGATTTGGTAGAGTCAGCCTAGATTCAGGAAAGGGAAAGGATCTTTGATAAACCTGCTGTAGTTTGTGGAGATTGTCCGTTGTGACATCGAAAATTGGCAACCAGTGGGAAAAGCGGATTTGATTTTTCAGAAAACGTTTGACACGGTTGAATACTGGTGAGTGAGGAATGTTAGAGTGCATGGGTAGGTAGGGGGTGGAACACACAGAAAGAATCAAAAATTGGATAATGGTCAAAATGAAGAAGGTAGTGTTTTTCTGTGGGTGGAAGGCTTGCAGGGTTTCAGAAGGATCAGTGCTTGGGCAATAGCTGTTCGCAAGGTATAACATGATTGAATGGGAACAACAAATATAATGATTCTCTTTTAAGTTTATTAAATGGTGAGAGGTTGGGAAGTTCTGTTGTTGGAGGAGAAAGTGAGGACTGCAGATGATGGAGATCAGAGCTGAAGAAGGGCTTATGCCCGAAATGTCGATTCTCCAGTTCCTCAAGGTCTGTTGTTGAAATGGACCTGGATGTCCTTGATTATAAGTCACTAACAGAATTCAGATGGGACAGTAATTAATTATAATTGGGAATGATATCTGGTCTTTCTTGCAAAATACTTGAAGTACCACAGTAAATATACCTTACGCAATGGTAGTGTTTTGTTGAAAGAGAATTTGGGGTATTATGTACAGACTGAGTCTACTTCATAAATAATGATCGCCACATCACCGAGACAGTGCAAAGGAGTTTCACCAGACTGAACCCTAGCATGATGGTACCATCAGGAGAGAGAGTGGTAACTATGTAGCTAACATGTAACACTGTGAGAGAATACGAAGGTGAAATCTGACGGTTGTGGACGGACACCCATTTTGTCCCAAACAGCCATTGATAAGCTGAGAAATTTTGTACTTTCCATAGGATGCTCGATTCCGTATAGTTTACGTGCCAGTGCATAGACCTCGTTTCGATTAACGAGGAGGTACAGGCTCTGAATGAACTCTGAACACTGTAATGCACCGTTTCCGTGTGACCCTGCACTCAACGTTACATCGTCCAAAATCCTGTCAGTAGCCACAATACCTTCATTCTGAAACAGTTAGCCATTCCCCACCAGCTTCTGAATTCCAGAGAGAACATCGGTCTGCTCTCTCAGCGACGGAAGATGACTTTGAAAATCGTTTAAAAAAGTGGCTTCATTCCCACTGCCAGAAAAGCATGCTAACATAACACGGATGCACTACGAATAATGAAGCCACGAGGAATGCCATGGAACAGTCCATCTGTGCAGTTTCTACTCCATTTGTTTGTTATGCTGAAGCATCTGTGACATTTGCCTGTTCCTGTGTTAGTGACTTTGAGACTCGTTTGAGACTTTGAGCTGAATGGCCTCTTCCTGTTCCTAATTGACTCCAGGTGTTAAATGATCACTTTCTGATCCCGTGTAAGTGATGTGATTCCTTGTCTTCCTATGTAACGGCAGGAGGGACTGAATGGGCTGTCCCTCTTCTTGTCCAGTAACTTTGCTGGGCTGAATGACTTTCCCATATTCCTGTGAAGCCAGATTGAGGTAGTGAGTGATCTCCTCCGTTTACTGTGGAAACGTGCAGCGCTGTTTCATGAATGTTACCGACAGTTTAACAGCACAGGCTTGAACGTTGTCTCAGTCTTTTTCCACATGGACCCAGACTGCATCAGGAGGTCAGGGATGGCGAAGATTTCTGAATATTGTGTAGCATACATTAAATATCCCCACTTCTGATCGATGTGGGCTCAACGGGATAAATGGCCTGCTTCCTCACGGCAGGGACTCCCTGCTGACAAACTGGGGATGCCTTGGCTGAGGTAGCTATTCTGACGATTTCCGACAGAGATGTCCTACGGCTGAGATGATTGATGCCCACCGATGATAAACATGTTCATTTGTGCTGTGGATGACTCCAAACACTGGAGAGTTTGCAGTGGATTCTGATGAAGTGCAATTTTGCTCAGGCTCCTTGATGTCATGTTCAGTTAAATACTGCCTTGATATCAGGGCCAGTCGCTCTTTGCTTAGTCCTTGTATTCACCTCTATTGCTCATATCAATAGGTCATCGTGTAGGAGCAGGCAGTGATTTCTTCAAATGGGGGTAATGAATGTCAGGAATTCTCTATTCCAGAGAGTCAGGGGAGCTATAGCAGTAAGTGGCCTCAAACTGCACCTGTCTAGCAAGTTGGTGGGTCTGAATGGCACATCAGAACAGGAGCAGGGTTAGATCGTTAGAGACTATAAACCTTCTCCAAAAGGCACTAGGATTGTGGCTGATCAGGTTGTGGTCTGAGCCCCACTTTCCTGTCTGTATCCCATCATCTGTGACTCACTTTTCTGTCAAATATTTAACTCACTCAGCTTTGGATAAACGTGAACAAAGACGCACCACATACCGATGGAGAAGAGAATTCCCACTCAAGTAGTCCTTTTAGAATTTGTCCTCATCTTCCTTACATTGCCATGCAGCATGAAGACCTGTCCACATAACTCAGACATCCCAATCTGATCTAGTCCTATTTGCCAGCATTAGGCCCATATACCTCTAAATCCTTCCTATTAATATGCATATCCAGATACCTTTAAATGTTGTAACTGTACCAGCCTCTAACACTTTCTCTGAAAGCTGATTCCATGCACACACCACAACCTGCATGAAAACATTAACCCTTTACTATCTTTCTCCTCTCACCTTAAGACTTTGTCCTATAGCTTTGGACTCCTCTAATGTTGGGAAAAAAAACCTTTGGCTATTCAGATTATCCATGTTCCTCATGATTTTATAAGTCTCTATAATGTCACGCCTCAGCCTCCAATGCCCCAGAGTAAACAAGCCCCAGTCTGTCCAGCCGCTCGCTGTAGCCTAATCCCTTCATGCCCGGCAATATCCTTGTACATCTTTTCTGCACCTTCTAAAGTTTAACAACATCCTACCTGTAGCAGAGCGAACTAAATTAAACACAATATTCTAAATCTGGCCTCACCAACATTCTGCCCAGTTGCAACACGATCTCCCAACTCGCATAGTCAATGCACGGATCAATAAAGGAAAGCATACAAAACCCCTCCTTCACCACCCTATCTACCTGCGACTTCACTTTCAAAGATCTATGATCCTGCGCACTTTTGTTCAACAATGCTCCCCAGGACCTCAACATTAATTGTATATGTCCTGCCCTATTTTACCTTACCAAAATGCAATACTCCACATTTATCTAAATTTAACTCCATCTCTCACTCCATCTGGCCTATTGGCCAATCTGATCAAGGTCTCATTGTAGTCTGATGTAAAACTTGCTGGCCACTGCACCTCCAATTTTAATGTCATCTGTAAACATAATAAACAGGCAAATAATAACATTCAAATCATTTATATAAATAATGAAAAGCAAGTGGATTCAGCATGGCTCCTTGTGGCACTTCACTGGTCATAGGCCTCCAGTCTGAAAAGCAGTCTTCTATCACCTTCACTCTAATTTTGTTGTCAATTGTCTAGCCTATCTTGGATCTATTTATGACCTAACCTTACTAACCTGTCCCCACTGCGGAATCCTATCGAATTCCCTGCTGAATCGAAATGGACAGCGTCTACCATACTGCCATCACCAATATTCTTTGTCACCTCTCCACAAAATGCAATCAACTTTGTTAGAAATGATTTCCCATGCACAAAGCCATGTTGATTATCATTCATCAGTTGTTGCATTTGCAAATACATGTAAATCCTGCCCCTCTCAATGCTCTCCAACAACATGGCCACCAATGACGTTAGGCTCACTGATTTATAGTTCAGGGCATTATTCCCATTCCTCATTCCGCTCTTCTGCTGCTCATTGCAAATGTTAACGTAACCGGGTTGGTGAAATGATCAATAATATACGTCTCAGACTTTGTGAGGAGTGGGAACAAGTCAGGCAGGATTCTTTAATCTTCTAAAATAAACAAGTTTATGACCGAAACAAAGTTACTCAAACTAGGATTGAAAGATTAATGACAAACAGTTTGACTATTGCAAATCTGTGCACCGATGTTTCCCTCTCTAAAAATACTGACACATGCACACGTTTGATGACAAACTGAAAAATATAATCTCTGCAGAACGTTAACTTGAAAGAACTGTGCCCAAATATTAATTGAACTCATGATGAAAGGAAACATGAGTGATAGTTCCAAATATCATTCAGCTTATGGAGCTATTCTACTCTTACAAACTACTGGTAATGGGATCACTTCCTGTAACAGGTTGATTTAGCTGGATTGCCTTTACTTCAGGCTGTGGGGCGATTCCAGTCAATCCTCGACAGGAATTCTCCATGCGTGGTAAAGACGACTGAGGAGTTTTCAGCTCACATATATCTCTGGGAAGAGGAACAGAGAGAGAGAGGGAGCAACAGGCTGTTCCTTCTCAGGAAGGATGAATTTTCTCCCTCTCTGAGTTGAATCACAAAATAACGATAACCAGCCCCAAACTGGACCAAATGAAGTCTGTTTGAACAGTTTCTGAACTGTACGACTTCAGCACATTCCCTGATACATATAGGTACGTTATTGCTGCTGTTGGACACTTGGCCATTTCTTTCAGAACAAATAGCCCCAACAGTTTCAAAGATGCGTTTATATGTTACTTGTACTTTTATAATACAACTGGTAATATCTTCACAATATCTGCATTTCAATGAATGCATCTTATTCTTAAATTAGCTCCCCAGTCTTATTCTTCCATAGAAGATAAAATATTCATCAGGTATTCACCAGCTCAAAACCTTATATGGTTAATAAGAACATTTCTCATTCTCAGGCCTAAACGTTTAATCGTTCATAACATAATGCCTTCATCGCAAGAACGAGTAAAGAGAAACACCATTGAAACATTTCAAAAGCAATTTGCTTTTCACTTCAGTGAACTTACAACCTACACACAGTACGTCAGATGTGGTCTCAACACCGGCCTGTACAGATACAGTAAAACATCCTTAAGATCAGCCCCAATACTCGTTGCAAGGAAAAGTATGATTTCATTTAATTTTCAAATCACGTGCTGCCTGTACAGACTAACTTCATGTGATTTATGTACCAGGACACATGAATCCCTTTGTACCACGGAGTTCTGCATTCTGCCTCCAGTTATATAATTTACGGTTGTTTAATGCTTCCGCCCAAACGCAAACTTCCCATCACCCACATTGTAATGCTTTTTTTTGGCGAAGATTTACTCTCTGCTCTCCCCTGTTTGCATCCCATTGCAGACGGTCTGCCCTTCCCTGTCTGTATTCCATTCAGCCTCCACATGAAATCTTGCTGAATGACTATCTTGGTGTATGAGCAAACTGAGCTCCAATCCATTCAGCCCCTTCATCCAAATCATTGTAAACTGTTGATGGCCTCACATTGATTCCTGAGGAATTCTGCTAGTTACAGCTTTACAACCTGAAAATGAGTAATTATCTCGACTCTGTATTTCTTGGTAGCAGACCAGGGCTCTCTTGTTCCTGTTTAACAAGATTGCGTGGCCTCCTGCTATGCCGTTTAGCTGATTGTCGGTTTCTTTCTGATCTCAGTGATCCTGCATTCGGGCCATTTGTTGTCAGATGATCAGGTGGAGTTCGTACTGTTAATGATCCTGATCCCTGAGAGGTTAAAAGATGAGAACTGCATATAGACTAACATTTGGGGGTGTCGCTATCCGGTCAAAAATGCAGTCTTTCTGATGCAACGATAGAACCATCTGCAATGTCAGTCGTGTGCTCAATGTTGAACTTCAGACAATGAGGAGGGGGGAGAGTTCCTATTAGCCTGATGAACATGCGTCCCCTTAACAACACAACCAATAATCTTCATCAATAATTTCAGTTTTGTCTGTTGTGTTTAAATTGCTGCAGTCACTACACATTAAAATAAGCGATTGTCTTTGAAAGGTGACCTGATAGAGGTTTATAAAATCATGAGGGACATGGATAGGGTAAATTTTCCCTGAGGTAAGGGACTCCATAATTGATGGCATAGGTTTAGGGTGAGACGATAAAGATATAAAACAGACCTAGCAGGCAACGTTTTCATAAACGTGAATGGAATGAGCTGCCAGAGGAAGTGGTGAAGGCTGGTACAATTGCAACATTTAAAAGGCATCTGTATGGGTATATGAATCGGAGGTGTTTGGAGGGGTATAGCAGGTGGGACTAGATTGGGTTGGGATATGTGTCAGCATGGGTGAGTTGGACTGAAAGGTCTGTTTCCGTGCTGCACATCTCTCGGACTCTATGACTATATGGCCCAGTCTTCACTGTTCCTTGGGGATGAGAATACCACAGACAGCACAACCCTAAGGAGATAAGAACATCCTTATCTCAATCTTAAATGGTAGAACCTCGAAATTTAAAAGAGTATGAACCTCACAGCAAGTCAGCTCCCCATTTTAAAAATGAGGGCACAACCAATAGGAAAGACATAGACCATTCAGCCCCTCAAATCTATCCCACATTCCCATTGACTCTGTTCAGTAAAGTATTTATCAAATTCAGCCTCCATTCATCTCTTGGGTAGACATTTCCGATAGCGTAAACCATAGAGCGTATGAAATTGGTGCAGAACTCGACTCTTTGGTCCATCATGTATGATCTGCTGTTCAATAATGGCTGACAAGTTTCTCAACAAAATTCCCCTGCCTTCTCACTGCAACCTTGATCCCCTTATCAATTAAAACGTATCCATCTCTGTCTTAAAGACAGAACTGTGTCTCTGTCTCTATGTCTGTATGCGTGTGTGTGTTTCAGCTTATTGAGACAGATGGTGGTGGAGGATGGTTATCTTTGGAACTGGAGGCCTGTGACCAGCGGCGTTCCACAGGGATTGGTCTTGGATCCACTTTTAGTTGTCATTTATATCAGTGACTTAGATGACAATTATGCAATGTATGACCAGCAAATTTACAGATGACACCAAGTTTAATTATATAGTGGAAGGTGAAGAAGGTTACATAATATTACAAGGAGATAATTTTTTAATTGGATCAATGAATCATAGAAATGTACAGCACAGAAACGGACACTTTAGTCAAACTCATTCTTGCCAACCAGATGTCGCAAATTAACTTATATTTATTTTCCAACATTTGTAACATATCCCTCTGAACCATTCCAATTCATGATTCCATCCAAATGCGTTTTAAATGTTGTAATTGTACCATCCTCCACCACTTCGTCTGGCAGCTCACTGCATACATAAACCACCTTCTGTGTGAAAATGGTCCCCTTAGGTCCCTTTTATATCTTGTACATCTCACCTTAATTTTATGTCCACTAGTTGTGGACTTCCCTGAACTGGGTTAAAGACCCTGACTATTGACCCTATTCGTTTCAAGACATCCAGTACTTCCTCCTCTGTAATCTGGACATTTTGCAAGATGTCACCATCTATTTTCCTAAAGCCTTTCTCTTTCATCTCCTTTTCCACGCTTTCTACTGATGCAAAATATTCATTTAGTATCTCCCCCATTTTTCTCTGACTTCACACAAAGGCCGCCTTGCTGATCTTTGAGGGGCCCTATTGTCTCCTTAGTTACCATTTTGTCCTTAATATATTTGCAATAATCCTTTGGATTCTCCTTAATTCTAATTGCCAAAGCTATCTCATGACCCTTTCTGCCCTCCTGATTTCCCTCTTACGTATTCTCCTACTTCTTTTGTACTCTTCTAAAAATTCACTCGATCTGCCCCGTCTATACCTGATATATGTTTCCTTCTTTTTCTTAACCAAATCCTCAATTTCTTTACTCATCCAGCATTCCCTATACCTACCAGCCTTTACTTTCACCCTGACAGGAATATACTTTTTCTGGATTATTGTTATCTCATTTCTGAAGGCTTCCCATTTTCCAGCCTCCATTTTACCTGCGAACATCTGCCTCCAATCAGCTTTCGAAAGTTCTTGCCTAATACCGTCAAAATTGGTCGTTCTCCAACTTTTAGATCACTATTTTAAAACGAAGAGAATAATGGTCCCTCTATATCTCTGTCTGTCTGTCTGTCTGTCTCTCTCTCTCTCTCTCTCTCGCTCCACTTTACCCCCAACACTAATAACACTGCATGGATACAACACTGTGGACAGACTCCCTCCAGACACCTCACCATGTCCCTGTTCCCCACCTGCAGCAGCACTGACAGCAGGACCACTCAGACCTATCCTCCCTCCCTCACTCCCTTTCTCCCATTCCAGGAGAAACAGCCAGGAATAGGACAGAAGGGGCCAAGCCGGGTGGTGGGGTGCTCGATATCCGTTCCATCACCCCCACACCCCCGCCATGTGGGAGAACCCTGGTAGGAGGCGGAGAACTCGTGTGGAGATTCTGAAGCATCCACGTCCCACCGACTGAGTAAGAAGCAGTTCAGTGCAGGGCAATTCTCACTTTAAACTCACTGGCTGTTCCATTGCCCAGGCACAACTTATAGAACATAGAACATAGAACATTACAGCGCAGTACAGGCCCTTCGGCCCTCGATGTTGCGCCGATCAAAGCACCCCTAACCTACACTAAGCCACTATCCTGCATATACCTATCCAATGCCCGCTTAAATACCCATGAAGAGGGAGAGTCCACTACTGCTACTGGCAGGGCATGAAGCCATGGCCCTGATGCCATATCCCTTTTGTGTCGAGCTGGTACAAATGGAACCCCCACGGTCTCGGTGGGCAAAAGGGTGGGCACACAACATATCATCTCCAGTACCTCCCAGGAAGGGAGCACAGAGAATGCCTCCTACACCTCCTGCTGTTAACAACTCAGACACTGAAACTAATCTGTGATATTTACTGTTCTCCCTACTTGTCCTGACATCTTCAATAATATGTGTTCATATACACACAGCGCTCTCTGCTCCAACACCCCTTTATAATGGTACAGAAGATTTTATATTGACTTTCAGAGTTATACCTACCAGGCTGCATCGCCTCACACTGCTCTGCATTGATTCTGATCTGCCATAAACCTGAAAACTACACCAACGTGTCACTGTCCTGTTGGAGTCCCACACTGTCCTCCACACACTTTATAATTCTTCCAGGTTTGGTATCTGCAAACATTGAAATTGTCCTACAGTCACATTCCACACAGAAATACTGTCTCACTCACTATTGTGAGCAATTGCAATAACAACACTCTCCCTGAGGACAGACTGATACACATCAGACAGAATGATGAAATATTGGCAAGATTAACATGGAGCAAAAGAAATACTTATGGACGCTCCATCTCTGTATTAGTTTCTGTGTATTAGTGACTATCTCTAATTCTCTGCATTAGTCTGTGTCTACCTGTGTGTATCAATGAGGAGCGAGTCTGGCAGTCTCTATTTTGCTTAAAGTGATGTAATATCCCACTGACACGAGATCCGAGGAATGGTCCTTTCATTTCTGTCCACAGACCTGTTGAGCTTTCTGTTGCTGTCAGTCTCTGCTGGCCTCCCCTCACAGTAGGGGTGTAGGGTGAAAATCGTCAGGGATTCAGTTTGGGAGGGACAGAGGGAGGGCAGCAGCTTACAGTACCATCAACACGCACACACCCACAGGCACACAAGCACACAAACATACAAAACGACACAGACAGACACACACAGACACACACCCACAGACACACACACACACACACAGACACACACACACAACACACGCCCACAGACACACACACACACTGACACGCACAAGCACTCACAGAAACGGGCACACATAGACGCAGGCACACACACAAACACACACAGATTCAAACATCGACACACACTCATAGGAACAGACACACATGCATACACACATACAACTGCACACACACACACACATACTCACAGAAACCCCACACCCACATGGATTACCCCACACAGACACACCCACACACACACAAACCCAGAGGCAGAGAGAGACACACAGACACACAAACAGACGCACACACGCCGACTGACACACACGCAACACACACAGTCACAAATTTCACCAGTTTCCTCATTTCCTCTCGGCCCTCCCTTTATTCCACATCCAACCCTCCAATTCAGCACCTCCTAACTGCACTAACTATCCACCTTCCTTCCCACCTCTCCATTCCACCCTCCACTCCAACCTATCACCTTCACCCCACCTTCATATAACAATTGCCTTCCCAGCTACCTTCCCCCCCATCACCACCCCCTCCCATTTATCCCGCAGCCCCCTTGGCCCATAAGCCTCATTCCTAATGAAGGGATTATGCTCGATATTTCGTCTCTCCTGCTCCTTGGATGCTGCCTGAACTGTTGTGCTTTTTCAGCACCACACTCTTTCAACACAGGCACACACACGCACGCACACAGAAACACACACAGAGACAGACACAGACAGACAGATACACACACACATACCGACACACGCACAAACACACAGACAGCCACACTTCCCTCCCATGGAGGCGTCCACACTCCCCCCCACACACAGACACCCATACTCCCCACGCATACGCTCTCACACAGGCAAACACACACAGACAGACAGACACACACTCACAGACACCCACATTCCCCACACACATGCACACACACAGATGTATACAGACACACAGGCACGCATACACACAGACAAGGACACACACTAACACACAGAGACACTCAGGCATACTGAGACATGCACACAGACAGACACACATGCATACACACAGCTGCACACACACAGACATGCAAACACATAGACACACACATTGGCACACGCACACACACATGCACGTACACACGCACACATCCTGTAAAATGCCATGTTTAGTGACTTACCCTTGCAAATAATCTTACATATGAGAAAGGATTGAAAAGTCCTAAAACACAACAGCAGAGCATCGCATTGTATCAATGTCAGCAAAAAGAGGGAGAGGGAGTGGGAATAAGGGAGGCTTTGGACTCCATTCAATGATTCACCCCAAAACAATTGCACACAGATGCAGAGATAGAGATATAAACATATATACTTACACTAATGCAGAACACACAGAGAAATAGAAACACATAGATACACATATAGGCACACACAAATTGGCAAGCCCGGACAGAAATATGCAGATACAAACTTGGACATACGCAGACACATGGAATCATAGAGTTGTACATGGGGTTTGAAAATTGACCTATCAACCCATACACTCAATGCTAACGATAATCTCAAATTAAACTATTCCCACTTTCCTGCGCTTGGAGAATATTTTTCCAAACATTCTCTTATTCTTGTACTTAATAAAATGTCTTTTAAACATTGCAACTTTACCCACATCTATCACTTCTGAGGACTTTCATGCCATACACGAAACAAACGATGTTGTCAGTCTCTGCTGGCCTCCCCTCACCACTGTACAGTAGGGGTGTAGGGTGAAAATCGTCAGGGATTCAGTTTGGGAGAGACAGAGGGAGGGCAGGAACTTACAGTACCATCAACACACACACACATACACACACACACAGACAGGCATACAAGCGCACAAACATACAAAACGACACAGACCCAGACACACACACACACACTCACAGACACACACACAGACACACCCACACACACACGCACACAAACAAACACACACAGACACGCACGCGCACTCACAGAAACGGGCACACATCGACGCAGGCACACACACAAACACAGACAGCGTCAGACATCGACACACACTCACAGGAATCGACACACACATGCAGACACACACACACAGTCAAACACAGCTACATACACAGATGCACACACACTCACAGAAAAAGACACACATGCATACACACATACAGCATTCCCCCCACCGTCACTCTCACTCCCCCACCGTTTCCCTCACATCCCCACACGCTCCACGACAATCACTCTCACTCCCCCACACACTCCCCCCACCATCACCCTCACTACCTCACACACTCCCCCCAACGTCACAATCACATTCCCACACACTCCCCCACCGTCACCCTCACTTTCTCACACACTCCACCCACCATCACACTCACTCCCCAAACACTCCACGACAATGTCCCTCACTCCCGCACACACTCTCACCCACCATCACACTCACTCCCCCACACACTTCCCACCGTCACACTCACACCCCCACCGTCACAACTCTCTCCTCCACATACTCCCCTGCTGACACCCTCGCTCCCGCTTATCCAACATCACTGTCATGCTCACTGCCACACACACTCCCTCATTATCATGCTCACTCTCCCCCACACACCACTACTGTCACACTCACTCCTTCACACATTGCACCGCTCTCACACTCATTCCTCCGCACGCACACCCAACTGCACACTCACTCCCTCCACACTCACCCACTGCCAGGCTCACTTACCCGCATATTTCCCCACCCTCACGCTTACTGCCCTGCACACTACCCCATCGTCGCACTCACACCCTGCACGCTCCCTTACCGTCACGCTCACTTTCCTACATACTCACTTACCATTACACTCACTGCCCTACACACGCCTCCACCGTCACAGTCACTCCCCCTCTCAATAACCCACCGTCACACACCCTCCAGCGCACACTTACCCACCGTCACACACACTCGCCTGTGCAAACCATCGCCATCACGCACACTACCGCACACCACCCTCACCATCACGCTCACCCCCACACACTCCACTACTCTCACACACACTGCCACACACCACCCTCACCGTCACTCTTACCCCCACGCATTCCACCATCATCGCACACACTGCCCCTCACCATCACGCTCACCCCCACACAATCCACCATTCTCCCACACACTCCCCTACCATCACGTTCACTCTACCGCACAGGCGCCTACCATCTCACTCACTCCACCACACAATGCCCCACTGTCATACTCACTCACCCTGTGCAAAGCCTCACCATCAGACTCACTCAAACACACTCTCCCCACTGTAATGCTCACTCCCCCACACACAGCCTTACCCTGATTATCAGACCCCGTGCACTCCGCCACCATCACACTCACTCTCACGCACACTCCAATTGTCCCGTTCACTCCCCTGCACACGCTCCCATCGTCGCTCTCACTTCCCCACCGTCACGATTTCTTGCCCACACGTCCCCCCACCGTCACGCTCTCTCCACACACTTTCCCCCACCATCATGCTCACTCCCTCGCACACTCCCCCCGCATCACACTCACATGCCCACGCAGTCGTCCACCACCACACTCCTCACACACCTTAAACTGAGCTCCTGCCTGTGAACACCAACCCAGTTGATCCCCTCTAAATGGCCTTTAATCCCATCCCCATTCATTTCCCTGAGTAAGAGAGAGTGGGTCCCACACAATGTATTCTGTATGTAACATCCTGTTGTACCAGTCTCAGCCACAGCCTACGGTTCCACTCCACTTGTTACCCCCTAGTAACGACTAACGTTCTCACACCCACTATGTCCCCTAGCAATGGCGTTTGGCCCAAGCTCCATACTGTTGCCCTCGCAATTGCCTGTCATGCCGTCCCAATCTCTGTTCCCTAACATGGCAGCACGGTGGAACAGTGGTTAGCACTGCTGCCTCATAGCGCCTGAATTTTGGGTTCATTTCCCACCTCAGGCGACTGACTGCGTGGAGTTTGCACATTCTCACCGTGTCTGCATGGGTTTCCTCCGGGTGCTCCGGCTTCCTCCCACAGTCCAAAGATGTGCAGGTCAGGTGAATTGGCCATGCTAAATTGCCCGTAATGTTAGGTGAAGGGGTAAGTTTAGGGGTATGGGTAGGTGACGGGTCGGTGTGGACTTGTTGGGCAGAGGGGCCTGTTTCCACACTGTAGGTAATCTAATCTAATCTAAACATCGGCCAGAAGATAGACAGCCCTCTTCTTTTCCCAGCACCGAAGGATAAGAGGAAGATAGTAACAGTGTGAGGTTATGATTGCAAGATGAAGAGTGCATGAGATTTGGGAAGGCAAGGAGTGTGGAATTGAGTGCGTAAATGAGAAAAGGAGAGAGAAATAGCAGTGCAGTGTGAGAGTGAGAGGAATATATGGAGGGAGAGTGACAAAGGGAGCAAGGTGAATTCTGCAGATAGCCAAGTTGGAGTGGGAGACCCATAGGTGAAGTAAGGACAGTGGGAGTTAGACCTAACTCCTGAGCCCAGGGCGCGGTGCCCACCCCTTCTCTGAGGAAAAGAACTTGGGGCTGAGTCTGTCTCTCTTCAGCTCAGTTTCTCCAATACAAAGACACACAACATTGTTCACTCTGCTGCTCAGCACGCTTTAATGAACATTTTTATTGTTTACAAATGGAAGTGATGGATACAGTTACTGGGATAGTGCATTTTCTCACTGGGCACTGAGTTGTGAGAAACATTGAAAGAGGTCCCTGTAATCCCCCTATGGGATAAGGATGGACAAACCAGCACTACCATAGCGACAGGCTGCGCCATCGCTAAAACACTGAACTGAAATGAGAAAATCCCAGATGGATTGATTAATGAGGGAATTTGATGGACGGATGGATTTGGGTGAGGGGATATTTCAGCACATTCTTCAGCTGCTGCCTGAACTTAGTCTGGGTCACGGCATAAATCGCCGTGTTTGTGCAGCAACTGAGGAGCTGCAGCATGAAGCCCAGTTCAATTACAAAGGGATCGAATGACACAGGGGTATCAATAATCTGCCACATCCGGTACCATATAGAATACAACATGAACGTTGACCATAACAGGATGAAATTGGCCGAGATCACAAACAGTAAAATGATGGATTTTTTTCGGTTTCTCATTTCAGTGTCAGACTGAGCATCCCCATTGGTGTAAGTGCGGAGTCTCCTGCGGGCTCTGCTGGTCACTAAAATGTGTCTGACGGTGAGAACATTGAGCAGCAGAATCAGGAGAAATGGGACACACGGGGTTAGAATGTGGTGGAGGAACTCGATTGCGCCCCAGACACTGGAGAATAGAACAGTGTCTGTTACATCACAAAACCAGGGGAGGTTCACCAGCCGATACTGAGCCGTGAGCATAAAATACCAGGAAATATTCTTTAAAAAGCTCAACACAGTCACTGTTCCCAGAACCACAGCTGCCGTTTTCTCACTGCAATATTTACTTTTCAGCTTCTGGCAACAAATAGCCACAAATCGATCAAAGGTGAAAGTGACAGTGAACCAGACAGACCAGTCAGTGGCTGCATAAAGCAGGACGGCGTGGATATTACACACGGGGACGGAGTACTTCAGGAAATAAAACTGTTCCTCATAAACAATGGGAATGTGTCTCAGGATCAGGTCGAGGATAATGACCAGGAGATCCGCCGCTGCCATGGCCCCCAGGTAACGTCTGACACATGGAGACAATCCACAATCTTTATAAAGCAGGACGTAGATGGTCACTACGTTAACTGTGAGGAAGAAAAACAAACACATTATCCATGAGCCTGGAGGCAAAGGGACACTTTTGATTGGGGAACCAGTAAGATTTTCAAATGTATCCCTGTATTCAGCGAGTTATTAAAATAATTGGAGCAGAAATAACAAATGGGAAGGTCGGAATTACTGACAAAAATGCATCATAAACCACAAGAAACCCTCCCCTCCCCAAACACACAGAGACACATCCATAAGGACAGATGGTTTCTAGAACATTCCCACACACTCGATCACTCAAGAGCAGACACAGGTCACTCCTTCCCAAATCTTATAACGGAGGATGAAAATGTTGCGGTCCTGAAGGGTTCTCTCCCAGTTTCCTGAAGACACATGGAGTTTGGGAATTTCTGTATTTTGGTTTAAATTGTAGTCGATCCTGTGTCGTGAAGAAATGTCAACGCAGGGAAAACGTATTCACCCCTTTACCTGCCTGGGCACACTGTAACATTAATGGGGTTAGAGACGGAGGGTCCAATCAAACGAATGAGAACTAAAGGCATTGCCAGATCAGCTGAAATGGTTAGATATACCGCATTCTCAATCCACCTCACCGAACCAGCCCAGACACCATAAACCCACAGCAGATATCTGTTCACCATGGAACATTGTGCAGACCAGGCTAGTGTACTGCTCAGTACAACCCAGCAACCTGTCCAGATTCATTCATTGCACTGGTCAATACAACCCAGCAATCTGTCCAGAGTGGAATACTGCACAGATCATGTCAGAGCATTTATCTCCAAACGCACAAAAGACATCTGTGCTCTATGGAAAGCCGGGATAGAGACAGAAAAGCTGCAGATGCTGGAATCCAAAGTAGATGGGCAGGAAGCTGGGAGAACAGAGCAAGCCAGGCAGCATCAGGAGGTGGAGATGTTTCGGGTGTAACCCTTCTGCAAGAGTCCTGAAGGACGGCTACACCTGAAACATCAAATTCTACATATCCTGATGCTGCCTGGATTGCTATGATCCTCCAGCAAGTATTCAGCATGGGAAGCAATGCAGACCACAGCTGTGAATTGATCTTTAAACCCGGACCGGATATCTGTCCAGGACGGGGAGCTGTGCAGACCACAGCAGTGCATTGATCTATAAACCCGGACGAGATATTTGTCCAGCACGGGGAGCTATGCAGACCACAGCAGTGCATTGATCTATAAACCCGGACGAGATATCTGTCCAGCACGGGGTGCTATGCAGACCAGAGTGCATTGATTTATAAACCTGGACTAGATATCTGTTCAGCACGGTGAGGTATGCAAACCACATCATTGCATTATCTATAAACCACAACCAGATAGTTTGACCAGCACAGCAAACTGTGCAGTGACCACCTCAGTGCATTGATCTGTAAACCAGGAGCAGTTACCCTCCCAGCATGTAGGACTGTGTACACCACCCCAGTGCATTGTTCAGTAACAGTGTTTTAGATCCCTGCCCAGCGTAGGGAAACTTGCAGCCCATGCTGGAAGTGACAGGGTATGCAACTCCCATCCATTTAGAGCTCCATCTCTCCATTGTGCCATGACAAAGGGGGTCTATGGGTGTGGACATCACTGCCAGAGAGAAATGGCGGGGAATCAGTTTAAATATCACCAAATGGGAGGGGTCATGGAAGGATGTGGTACCAGGTTTCAGAATGCTGAAAAGTAGACCCTTGGATAGCATCCAGTAACATGAGTCAGTCTTCCCAGGAAAGATGGGAAAAAATGGATATTGGTGTGAAGTCAGATGAGCATTTGTTTTGCACTTTTGTAACTGAAATTGGTCTCAGCAGAATCTATTACTCATTGGGCAGATTCTAACAATAATTTATCTTTGTTTTTGATTTTCCTTGAGTGTGATAGAGGGATTATCTGCACCAGGCTGAGCTAGTTTCCTGGTGCTATCTTATCGAACTCACCTCATTAACTACCCTCCCCCCATGGTGTCCCTCTCATTCAATGCCAGCCCGATTCTCCCACCCATCATGGATAGAGGTACCCACCATTGCCCGGATATACCTGGATATTCCGTGACTCCTTGCACTGGCGCCATCTTTAAAAAGCCAATGGGCACACGGTTGGGCTTTCTACATTGGGAGCTGCCCTGCACAGTTTACCCCGCGCATGGGAGATAATGGGCAATTACACGACGGTTTGTCAATAGGGGCATGGAGGACCAATTGGATGGGCTAGTACAGAGGGGACCATTCTCTTCCCAGAGGGAGCCACACCACCAGACCCACGGACCATGCTCTGAGCTCAAACACCCAGCTCAGTGCAGTATCTGCGGTCTGAAGAAATGCCCAACAATACAGGACAAGCATCAATAACCTTCCCCGCTCTGTCAGGATAAGGGTCAATGATTCACTCTGCTCCCTCATCCTCACTGTATATCTGTTATAGCACCCACCCTCGAACTTCCCTGATGCTATCTCCCTTTTGTGCCAAGCTGGTACAAATGGAATCCCAAGGTCTCAGTGTGCAGGAGGGTGGGCTCACAACACATCATCTCCCTCACCTCCCAGGAAGGGAGCACAGAGGCTCCCTCCTGCACCTCGTCCTGTAAATAGCTCAGATACTGAAACTAATCTGTGATCATTACTGCTGTCCCTACTTGTCCTGACATCTTCAACAATCTGTGCTCATATACACCCAGCGCCTTCTGTTCCTGCACCCCATTTATAACGCCACAGCCTGTTTTATATTGTCTTCTAATGTCTTTCCTTCTAAAGTGCATCACCCCACACTGCTCTGCATTGAACACCATCTGCCCAAAAACTACACCAACGTGTCATTGTCCTGTTAGTTTTCCACACTGTCTTCCATAGACTTTGCAATTCTTCAAAGTTTGGTGCCATCTACAAATACTGAAATTGTCATAGTGTCACAGCCCCCAATGAAACAACTGAAATCCTGCTCCACACACACGAGTGTGAGCAAGTGAAATACTGATATATTCCCATAGACGGAGTCGAATAATGACATACTCTCAATGGAGCAACAGAAATCCTAACATATACGAGACAGAGTGGATGAAATATTGACAAACCACCGAGAAAGAGAAATCTGGATAGGTTCCACTTATCTATATTCATCAGTGTATAATGTGATGAAGTTGAAAGCCTGTACTGGATCTTTACGAGAGGGTGAATTATGTTCTGAACTGAGAGCTTACAAGCAACTTTGGTATGAAAGGATGGCAGGCCCAGAAACTGTGTATTGCTATAGAGCTGGAGTTGGGTAATAAGCGGTTATAAGAAAGGGGGTGCCAGAGTTGTGAATAGTTGACGTAAAATTTTCACTTTCAGAGTCAAGAAATAAATTGATGTTTTTATTCAAACAGTGGAATTTGGGAGTTCTCTGTCACTCATATTTTAATAATTTACGAGGCGAATTGAGCATTTCTTTATGTTTAGTTTAAAATGCCAGATAAGCTCCATCTTGTGTCCCAACAATTCCTGTGTGTATATCTGTGTGTCTCTGTGTGGGGAAGGTATGGCAGTCTCTGTGGTGCATAAAGTGATGCAATGCCACCCTCTGCTGGTCTTCCCTTGACACTGCACAGGCAGAGGCAGAGGGTGAAAACCAACATGGATTCATTCAGAGAGGGGGAGGGAGAGGGCAACTCCTCACAGCACCATCTAAACGGATGGTTTATCCATGTAATGATCTAAATGTCCTTTAAAAATTGCAACTATCCCTACTTTCACCACTTCCTCTGGAAGTTCATTCCACACCCAAGCCAGCTTCTGTCTAAAATAACACCCTTTCATGACTTCTGTAAATCGTTTTTCCTCACATCTTAAAATGTCCTTCTGTTTTCAATCACCAACTCTAGGGAAAAGACCTTCCGCTTATCTGTACTCCTCATGATTTTATAAACCTCCGTAAAGTTACCCCTTAATCTCATACTCTTCAGTGAAAAAAGTTCGCAAACTATCCAGCCTCTCCTTATAGCTCACTCCCTCCATTCCCAGCAACATCCAGGTTAATCTCTTCTGAACCCTCTCCAGCTTAATAATATCTGGGTCAATAACATCAAAGTGAATAGTCAAGGTGTTTTCTAAGGGTAGGGGAGTCTAAAACTAGAGGATATACGTTTAAGGTGAGAGGGGAAACATTTAAAAGTGACCTAAGGGGCAGTCTTTTTTACACAGAGGGTGGTGTGCCTACAGAATGAGCGGGCAGGATTAACAGACTGGACACAGTAATCCAGAAGAGGTCTCACCAATGTCCTGTACAACCGCAACATGACGTTCCAATTCCGAAACTCAGAGGTCTGACCCATGAAGACAAGTGTGTTAAACACCTTCTTAATTACACTATCTACGTGAGATGCAAATTTTAAAGGATTATACCTGACAGCCTAGGTCTCTGTTCTGCAACACTGCCAAAGGCCCTACTTTTAATTGCATAGATCCTGCTCTTGTTTGATTTACCAAATCCAATACACGCATTAATCCAAACTAAACTCTATCTGCCACTCCTCAGCCCAGTGAGTTTTATTACCACCTCCACACCTTCCCTGTATAATTTTACAATTCTCTCCCCCTCTCCAGGAGTCCTGCACACTCCGGCCTTGATTTTCACCAAGACACTGAGCTTCGTTTGCCTTCTGCAGTTAGGGGGAGGAGGGACAGATTGCTGACACAGTCAGTGTAGAGGAGAGGCTGGACAGTAATCAGTGGCCTTGTATCATTTCTTGGTTTTTGGAAGAGGGCAGTAACACGTGGGTAATAGAGATCGGTGTTTGGGGACCAGAAATTATCATCTTTCTTTGTCTCCGGTGTTCTGTCATAAGTATCTATTCGAGACCCTCCATTGCGCAGAGTGTGTCTGCAGAATTTATGTCTTTAATGTTGCAGACTACTGATAATAGCGATTTAAAATGGAAATCATAGCCAAGCAATTTAAGATGTTCATGGTTTATCTCGATGGCAGAGCACATGCAATCAGCATGCTACAGTTGAGGCAAATATCTTGCATTTGTTTAACAATGCAAAATATTTTGTGTAGTACAGCAATGTTAAACAGATTTTCATAAATCCACACCGACTGAAAGCTGGCGGTTAAAATGTGACCCAAATTCTGGGCATGGTTTAGATCTTGCATAGCGGGTAATGCCCCTGCCTCTGAACCAGAATTCTGGAATTGATTCCAATTGTTGAACATGTGTGATATTCCCCCTAACTCTAGACCAGACGGTCTGGATTCAAGTCCTACCTGTTGTGGAGGTGTGTCACACCATGACAGAGAAGGCTGATGAAAAAACACACAGGAGAATAATATTGCAGCTTTGGGGCTATTGCCAAGTGGTGGTAGTGTCCCATCTCTGGGCACAAGGTTCACATTACAAATCCCACAGAGGTGTTTCATGATATGTTTAATCAAATTGATGGAAAAGGAAGAGGTATCAATACTGAATTTCAGAATTTCAGCCGAGGATGACTGAAAGTGCAGCCATTCTTGTTGATTGGAGTCACATTTCGCAGCAGTGGTGGTTTATAAAATCATCATGGTCATGGGTAGGGTGAGCAGTCCGGGTTGTTTTCCCCAAGGTAGGGGCGTCCAAAACTAGAAGTCATTGGTAAAAAGTGAGAGGCAAAGATTTTGAAGAGGCCTCAGGGGCACCTTTCCATGCAGAGTGCAGAGCGTTATGGAATGAGCAATCAGAGGAAGTGATGGAGACTGGTATAATGACAACATTTAAAAGACATCTGAATGCTAACCTTCGCATAAACCAAATCATCCGTCTACATTTCTGCCACCTCCAAAAAGACCCCACCACCAGGTATATAATTCCCTCCCCCCCTTTCCGCTTTCCACAAAGACCGTTCCCTCCATGACTACCTGGTCAGATCCACGTCCCCCACAACACATCCTCCCATCCTGGCACCTTCTCCTGCCACCGCAGGAACTGCACTACCTGCGCCCACACCTCCTCCCTCACGACAATCCAAGGCCCTAAAGGAGCCTTCCACATCCATCAAAGTTTTACCTGCATATCCACCAATGTCATTTATTGTATCCATTGCTCCCGATGCGGTCTCCTCTACACTGAGGAGACTGGACGCCTCCTAGCAGAGCGATTTAGGGAACATCTCCGGGACACCCGCACCAATCAACCACACCGCCCTGTGGCCCAACATTTCAAGTCCCCCTCCCACTCTGCCGAGGACATGGAAGTCCTGGGCCTCCTACACCGCCGCTCACTCACCACCAGACGCCTGGAGGAAGAACGCGTCACCTTCTGCCTCATAACGCTTCAACCCCAGGGCATCAATGTGGACTTCAACAGTTTCCTCATTTCCCCTTCCGTCTCCTCACCCTAGGTCCAAACTTTCAGCTCAGCACTGTCCCCATGACTTGTCCTAACTGCCTATCTTCTTTTCCAACTATCCACTTCACCCTCCTACCTGACCTATCACCTTCATCCCCTCCCACACTCACCTATTGTACTCGATGCTACTTTCTCCCCACCCCCAACCTCCTCTATCCTATCTCTCCACGCTTCCGGCTCTCTGCCTTTCTTCCTGATGAAGGGCTTTTGCTCGAACCTGCTACTTGGATGCTGTCTGAACTGCTGTGCTCTTCCAGCACCACTAATCCAGAATGCTGTCAGATCTGCTGAGCTTTTCCAGCAATTTCTGCTTTTGTTAATAATAAGATGCATTCATTTTAACTCAGGTATTCTGAATACATTAAACATTTTTTTTAAATCACGCAGTGATATATTAACACATCTCCAAAACAACTCGGTCCATTTTCTGCTCAGGATATGGCGCAGTGTATGACAGTAGCAATGCTGCACCTACATGGAACAGAGAATGTTATAAAGTCAGAGTTCGGGCAATGTGCAAGGAGACCTCACATGGTACAGTTTGGGAAAGGATGACATTACTGCATAATTCAACTCAGAGAGGAAGAAAATGTAATCTGCCTAAGAAGGAACGGCCAGTTGCATACTCTCTCACGCATTGATGCACATCACAGCAATGTTAGAAAAAAACACCTCAGTCATCTTTGCCACTATATTTTTTATAAAATCCCCACAATGTGAAAGCAAGGCCTTTTGCCTCCCCAGACCCATTTCCCCCACCCGATATAAATGTCCCTGACGAATGCACCTAACCTAGAAATCCCTGAACACGATGGGTAATTAAACATGACCAATCCACATAACCAACATATCATAGGACTGTCAGAGGAACCTGGAGCACCCGTGACAATTCCACGCAGACACGGGGAGAGTGTGCAAAGTGCATTTCACACAGTTACCTGAGGCTGGAACAGAACCCAAGTCCTGGGCATTGTGAGGCAGCATTGCTAACCACTGAGCAACCGTGACACCTTCAGGCAGGATTCCTGACTAGAGATTGTTGGAATCTGACTGCCTAAATGTGAATTGAGTCAAATCGAACTCTTCCAGAATGAAATCCCATCACAAGTACTTGTGTGAGCAGAATCACTTGAGCAGAAGAATAACATTTTGGACATTTTCTCAATTTTTCCTTTTGTCATGAGTTACACTAATATCTGGACAAAGTATTTTCAACTTAAAATTGCAGACATTTTGTGTATCGGTGGTGTGCGTGTGTCAGTGTTTTGAGAAAGAGAAATATCGATTATATATTTGCAATATCCAAATAGATTGACATTCATCATTTCATCAGACTTTGACTAACATTGCTCTGGATCATAAACGCCTTGTTTTAACAGATTAAAAGGAACCAGCCTTCCTTGTTCCTCAAACTTAGCCTGAGCCAGTCTGAGACCTATATCGTCGGCCATACCACCAACCTGGTTACATTTAACAATTATTGTGAGCCGTCGAGGAGTAGAATGGGAAAAGGAAACAGTGACCCGAAAAGCTGGGGAACTATAAACGGGTGAGCCTGACTTCTGCCATGGGTAAGTTGTTGTAAGGGTACGAAGGGATAGGATTTAAGTAAAGTTGGGAAGGCAAGGGCTGATCAGAGGTAGTCAACATGGCTTTCTGCATGAGCAATAATGGGTCATTAATTTGATTGAGTTTTATGAAGAGATGATAAAGAGATGGAAGAAGGCAGTTCGACAGACATTGTCTATATGGACTTCAGCAAGGTGATCATAACATTCGGATTGGTCGACAGATGAGTAAGGTTAGGCCACATGGGATACAGCGGAAGCTGGTGATTTGGATTCAAAATTGGCTTTAGGTGTAAGGGTTGTCTTTCCGATTTGAAGTTTGAAACCAGCAGTGTGCTGCGAGAATCAGTACTGAGTTCTCTGCATTATGTCACTTATATTAAGTATTTGGATATGAATATCGGAGGCATTGTTAATAAGTTTACAGATGACGGTGGTGTAGTGAATTATCTCAGAGTACAACGAGTCCACAATTAGATGGGCCAAATGGGCAAGGAGTGACAGATGAAGTTTAATTCAGATAAACATGAGAATTTGGCATTTTGGGAAGGCAAATCAGGGCAGGAATTATACACTTAATAGTAAGGTCGTGGGGAGTGTTCCGGAACAAAGTGAAGGGCTGTGGGGCCATAGTTCCTTGAAATTGGAGTCGCAGGTAGAGAGTGTGGTGTCGAACACATTTGGCACACTTGCCTTAAGCAGTCAGACCGTTGAGTATAGGAGTTGGGGTGACATGCTGCATCAGTACAGGATGTTGGCGAGGCCACTTTAAAAATAATGCGTACAATTGAGTTGCCAGCAGAAAAGATTGACTGGGATGTTCCAGGACAGGAGGGATTCAGATTTAAGGAGAGGCTGAATAAATCGAGATGATTCCCCCTGGAGTGTAACAGGCTGGCGGGTGACATTATAGAGGTTTATAAAATCATCAGGGGCACGGATATTCTGAATATCTATGGTCTGTATCCCAGGATAAGGGAGTCCAAACCAAAAGGGCATAGGTTGAAGGCGAGGGGGATAATGTAGAGGAGACCTGAGGGGCAAATGTTTCACACAGAGACTGGGGTGTGTATGGAAAATGCTGTCAGAGGAAGTGGTGAAGGCGGTTACAATCGCACATTTTAAAAAAAAACCTAAAAGAGAAGGGATATTGGCCAAATGCTGGCAAATGGGACTGGAACAGATTTGGTTATCTTATCCTAATGGACAGTTTTGACTAAAGGGTCTGTTTCCATGCTGCATGACTCTGATTGCATAAGAGGGATGAGGAGAAATTCTGAAACGACCTTTGGAGAGGGGTTCTCTTCTGCGGAAGTTTATCGTGCCTCTATGTTTGCATTGATTGAAAGCTGAGTTCGTTAAATATTTAACAGAGAAGTGAGTCACGGATAACGGATGTAGACAGCAAAGTGGGGCTGAGACCACAACCAGACCAGGCACAATCTTAGTGCCTGGTGGAGAAGGCTCAAAGTCTCCAATGACTCATTCCTGCTCCTGAGTCCCATGCTTCTGAATTCCATTCAGCCCCTCAAACCTGCTAGACAAGAGCAGTTAGAGGCTACTTACTGCCATAACTGGTGCACAGGAACAGAGGAGACCATTCAGTTCCTCAAGACTGTCCCACATGGTTTGATGTGACTTGTAACATGTAATTCGAAAGCCCAGGCTCGGCATGAAAGAGGCTCCTCATCTCTCTTTACAGAGCTTGCCCTCTCTGCAAATTGTGCTTCATTTATTAGTCACGTTGTAGACCCAGATTCACTGTGAATACAGCCACCGTACCTCACCCAGTGATGGCTCAGAATATCCTCTCGTCTCCCTGACTGCAACATTTAATAAACAGATCTTCCAGTAAAATAACACACACTAACTTTCCAATAGCAGATTGTGAGAACATCAGAAACAGGAGCTGGTTGTTCACTCTCCCAACCTCCTGTTCCAAGTCTGCCTTGTCATTCACGAAGATCCTGTCTGATCTGTTTTGGTCCCAAATCCTCTTTAATCCTCGATTCTTCATAGCCCTGACCTCTCTGACAGGTCAAAATATATTTAAGTCCTTTTTAAATATTTTCAGTGATCTAGTTCCGAAACCCTGTCGAATACAGAATCCCTGACATTCACTACCCTCTGTTTGAGACAAGCACTCCCTTCTCCGAAACTGTGATCTCCTCATGTGAAGAAATGAGGTGAACACATTGGCGCCAGGTGACAGTGACTGGCCCAGATATCAAGGTAATATTTAATAAAGGATAGTATCAAGGATTCTGAACAAAATTGTGCTGAATGGGAATCAGTGTAAACTGCCCTTTGGTTCGAGTGATTTTAAACACAGAGCAAGATGTTTGTGGTCGGTGGCCAATAATCCTCTCAGTACCAGGCATCTCTTCAGGAGATCTTCAGCGTAGTTCCCTCAACACAACCATCGTCAGCCGCTCCAAATATGTCTTTCGCCTATAAGCTTAGAAGTGGGGATGGTCCGTGAAGATCATACAATGTCCAGAACAACGTGTCACCCCTAAGCTCCTGAACCAATCTCTGTTTCCATGTGCAGCAAAACCTGGACAGCAGTCAGGCTTGTGCTGTTAGAGTGTCGGTAACATTCATTTAACAGTACGGCTGGACACTGCACATTCCCACCGTGAAAGGAGGAGCTCAGTCAGCATCTCAAGCTCCCTTCACAAGAATATGAAAAAGCCATTCAGCCCATCAATACTACTGCATAGGAAGAGGGATAGCCCATTCAGTCCCTGCAGATTATCACACAGGAAGAGAAGGAATGCAGTGTTATAGACGAGACCATAACCTCTTAAAATATTTTAAAGCAGTACCCTAGATCCAAACATTTTCTTATTCTAAAGGCAAATGTGACGTAATTGGTCCAGGTGCAATCTGACTAGTCAAACTGCTCGATGTTATCCAAAACATTTTATTTAAACAGTGTCATTAAAATACAATCAAGAAAGAGAAATTTAAAATAACGTAACGTGATTGGAAAACTTACCCAAATAATAGATGCAGTGCCTATTACTAACTAACTGTACCAATAGAGCAAGATCCCAGAAACACAAGCACTAAGTTAAAAGGCACATTCAGACACAGATTCTTCCATACAGTGCTCCAGTGCAGGAGGTAAAACCCATCCAGAGAAAATTCAGACAGAGTAGCAGCCAGGAGACAGTTAGTGATTCTTACAACTCTTTCGACATCCCAATAGCTTCTGATCCTACTGAGAAACTAAAACCCAGAGATCCTAATCTGTGAGAGTTGGCCACATCCATTCATGCCTCATTAAAATAAACCCAAGGCTTCCCCAGCTCTTTACTCATTACCAACATCTGTTTTACATCTGGGAATACTGTGGACGCTCCTGTCTTAAGTTTGGGAAGCACTCCGATGCCAATTAAACCTTCAGCTGCGTAGCTTGCATCCTATTGGAAATCGAAATCTTTCGGACATTGTCCCAAATATCTGCCCACTCCTCTGGTGAAGATATCTACTCCCAATTGCTGAACACAAATTCCACACAACTGCTCGATGTCCTTTGAGACACTACCTCCTATTAAATGCTAGAGGGTGCTGACCGAGATGGTGCGCGTGGACTGAAGCACTCTCATCTCCATATTCGACTTATCGGGCCTAACCATTAATGTACTCTTTTTCTGTATAAAATCCATAATCTCTAAGTAACAAAAGAGGTCCCTCCTAGATAGCTCATATTTCTGTTTCAGCTGCTCGAAAGACATCATTCCCTACCGTCAAATAAGTCTCCCAAACAGGAAACTCCTCTGGACTCCATGAGAAAATTCCAGAATCCATCAATCCTACAATGAGAGTAAAAGGGGAAGTGTCATTATTTGAAAATTGCCCTCAGTTTGTTCCATCATTCTCCATGCTTTAACTGTGTTAAAGACAATTGGATTTCTGCAATGGTCCATAACAGTCCGCATCTTGCCCATGAACAACAGATTAATGAGGGGAGATTTGCCTGTGAGGCATCGATGTCCAACCACCTTGACCGTGGGTCTTGGCAAGCCCAATCAGCCACATAGGCTAGGAGGGAACTCAACTGATATTTGTTAAAGTGTGAAAAAACCACATCCCTCAGCCCCCGCAGAAGCTGCAATTGGGTGACCTCCATAAGAGGTCGCCTGTGATAACAAATAAAAGATCCAAGCTGACTGTAAAGCTCCATATCGGATGCCTGGGCAGTATCAAATTGTGCATTTACATGGGATATATAAACGGGGGAATGCATTCATTTTGACCGGAGCTATTCTAACCAACCAGCATATCGAAAGATCCTCCCAGTGCCTTATGTTCTCGAGCAACTGCAAGAAGATAGATTTATCTAATTGATTGAAGGGTGGGGTGATAAAAATGCCGAAATACAGGAAACCTTCCTCTGACCATCTGAAAGTGAATCGGATTCTACCTCCAAGATCGGCTACTCTAATAAGACCCCCGACATGCATGGTCTCCGATTTCATAAAATTGATTTTATACCCAAGAAAGATCCAAATACATTAATCACTTGGGGCACAGATATCATCGAGTTAGTTAGAAAGAGAAGAACGTCATTTGCATAAAGTGTGATCTGATGCCATCCTGATCCTACCTCCAGGGCAGTAATATTGTGGTCCCTCCAGATGGGTTCTGCCAAAGGCTCAATCACCAATGTAAATAGTAACGGTGAAAGAGGACACCCTTGACGGCTGCCTCTGCCATTGCTAAAATTGTCAGACCTTATACCATGAGTGAAATCCGCTGCTTTATAACGAGATAATACTGTCACCCACCTGGCAAAGGCTCCTCCAATGCCAAACCATTCCAAGCCATAAAAGAGTTACGGCCACTGCCAAGCCTGGAATCGACCCTTGCTGGCACATCTGAACCATATTAACACTCTCCTATTATTATTAGACGACCTGTGACCCCTAATAAAACCTGTCTGTTCCTATTTCACAATGAAGGGCAAGACCTTCTCCAGCTTCAACGCCAGCATTTCACCAAACGTTTGAAGTCTACATTTAATAAAGATATAGGCCTTTATGAAGTGCAATCCTCGGGAGAATAAGGTAAATATTTCCTTCTCTGCGAGAGGATGGGAGGCAGTTCTGACTGCACGAATAATTGTAAATATCCAACATTGGCCCAGCCAGCATGTCTATGAACTCCTTTTAAATCTCACTCTAAAATCCATCTGGGTCCGGTGCTTGACCACTCTGGAGCTGCCTCACCGCCTCCTATGTCTTTTGGATTGTCAGAGGGGCATTCGAAAGAGACACCTTCTCTGAAGTTACACTTGGGAAGTCCAGGGTACTAAAAAGGGGCTTCATTGTTGCCAATCTCCTCACAGCCCTCTGATTGAAACAGCCCAGAAAAGAACTTCATGAATGCTGCATTAATCTTTCTGGGATCGCAGGTGATTTTAACAGCACATTCGCGAATGCATGTGATAGACTGGGGGCACTCTTCTTTCTGGCCAAGTATTCCAAGTGTCTACCCGGATTATCACCATACTCGAATACCCTCTGTTTCGCAAATAAAATCGCTCTCTTTGCTGTCGGGGGAGCGCAGCGTTCAGAGCAGCCCGGAGCATTGTAATCTATTGCAACTTCGTTACAGACGGTCTGTCAAAATATGCTCTGTCAGCTGCTGCTCTCTCTTCTACCGCTTCCGAGTCGCCGAGTAAGAAATAATCAAATCCCTTCCATAGGCCTTGGCAGTCTCCCAGAGCACCGTCGGATTACTGACCGTCCAAATTAACGCACATTTTCTTTAAAATCCCATGAAAAATATTCAATAAAGAAGCAAATCTTAGCAGGACCTCTACACTTTATGGTAAGGTCCTATGGAGTGTTGCAGAACAAAGAGACCTTGGAGTGCAGGTTCATAGCTCCTTGAAAGTGGAGTCGCAGGTCGCTAGGATGGTGAAGAAAGCGTTTGGTATGCTTTCCAGTACTGTGTACAGGGGTTGGGATGTCATGTTGCTGCTGTACGGGACATTGGTCAGGCCACTATTGAAATATTGCGTCTTACTCTGGTCTACTTCCTATCGGAAAGATGTGAAACTTGAAAGGGCTGAGAAAAGATTTACAAGGATGTTGTCAGGGTTGGAGGATCTGAGCTACAGGGAGAGGCTGAACAGGCTGGGGCTGCTTTCCCGGGAGCGTCATAGGCTGAGGGGTGACCTGGATAGGATAAATAGGCAAAGTCTTTTCTCTGGGGTGGGGAATTCATAACTAGAGGATATAGGTTGAGGGTGAGAGGGGAAAGATGTAAAAGAGAATTAATGGGCAACTTTTTCATACAGAGAGTAGTATGCATATGGAATGACTTGCTAGAGGATATGGTGGAGTCTGGTGTAATTGCAATATTTAAGAGGCATTTGGATGGGTATATGAATAGGAAGGGTTTGGAGGGATATGTGCCGGGTGCTGGCAGGTGGGACGAGATTGGGTTGGGATATCTGGTCGGCATGGACGGGTTGGACCGAAGGGTCTGTTTCCATGCTGAACAGCTCTGACTCTATGACTAGCTATCCTTCAAACGGAAATTATCCATGCACCAGTGCTGCGAGCCTGTCCCATCGCCACCATCCTTAACCTCCATGTACACTGCCACATTACCAGAAATGGCTATGTTCCCACTTCTACAGTATAGCACTGAATTCAAAAAGGCCAATGGGGCAAAAATATGTCAATTCTCGTTTGGCACTTATGTGGGTTAGGGCAAAAGGTGAGGTCCCTACCCTAAGGGAGTACCATCTCCACACATCCACCAAGCCCAGCTCCCTGTTTAGATTCACTGGCTGCCTAGATTGCAGGGAAATATCCGCAAGAACCAGAAACACCCTATCCACCTTGGGAACATTATGTCGGTTAAAGTCTCGCCCTATAATTGTATGACGCCCCCCAAGGGCCATCATCCTGGAGAGTGCATCCGTTAATTTGAAGGGTGGACCAGGGGCAAGATGGAGGACGGGAAAAATTTCTGGCTGTAAGAGCTGCTCCTTTTTTTAAGGTATTTTAGGTGCTGAAGGTGATTTCCTCGAATTCCAGGAGCAGCAATTGGTGTTTTATATGCTGTTGCATTGTTTTTGAACTTTGGGGAAAAAATGTCAAAACAACAGCAGTTTCAAAAGGGTTAAGAACAGACAAAAGAAGCGCATAGTGAGGACAGTGCAGGGAAGAGAGAGAGAGAGAGAGAGAAGGGGCGGGGGGAGAGAGAGAACCTGCACAGTTACAGCCTTTGCTATTTTTGAATTCATGTATCGCTGGACATCAGAGTGCATCTGAGAAAATTAACAAACAATGAATTTCACGACTAATCTTGGAGAAACCTGTTTGGGAGAAGTTCACAACATAGAATCAGATAAGTAGATAAGTTAATCGTTGTTTTAAGTCTGTCCAATAGAAAGGCTGCAGTAGTGAGTATTCTTGATTAAATGTTTTTGGAGATGAGTCGCTTGATTAAACTTAAAATATAAGCCATAACTATTAATTTAACCTGGTGCAGTGTTTTGTAAAGGAATAAGACGGTGTTATTTTCTGGGTCTATAGATTGTGAATGAGCAAAAATGGCCTTTGCAGTGATATGTACTTCTTGTCAGATATGGGAGGTTAAAGTGAGTTTAAGGGTTACTGCGGATTCTATCTGTCATAAATACTGTTGGATGCGAATCTTATCGGTTGGATAGACAGTTAGTAGCGATAAGGTATTTGAAACAGCAGCAGTATGTGATGGTGGCAGTTACAGGAAGGGGGAATGTCACAGATGTCACATAGATAGGTTAACTCCAAGAAGGGTAAGAGAGGTAGGCACCTGGGGCAGGAGTCTTTTGTGGATGTACCCATTTAAGACAGGTATGCTATTTTGGAAAATGCAGGGGGTGATGGATTCTCAGGGGAATGTAGCACGATCAGCCAAGTGTCTGGTATTGAGACTGGCTCTAATGCAACGAGGGGTACATCGGCTTCCAAGCGATCAATTATGTTTGAAAGGGGATTTTATAGCCCGAGGTACAGACAGACATTTCTATGGCCAGCAGAGGAAAAGCAGAATGGAGTGTTGTTTCTTTGGTGCCAGAATCAAGGATGTGTCAGAGAGGGTGCAGAATGTTCTCACGGGGAAGACACTTCAGCAATAGGTCATTGTCCACATTGGAACCAACGATATATGAAGGGGAAAGGTTCAGATTCTGAGGGGAGATTACAGAGAGTTAGGCATAAATTTAAAAAGAAGTCATCAAGGGTAGTAATATCTGGATTACTCCCAGTGCTACGAGCGGGTGAGAGTAGGAATAGGAGGATAGAGAAAATGAATGCATGGCTGAGGAGCTGGTGAATGGAAGAAGGACTCACATTTTTGGATCATTGGAATCTCTTTTGTGGTAGAAGTGACCTGTACAAGAAGGACGGATTGCACTTAAATTGGAAGGGCACTAATATACAGACTGGGAAATTTGCGAGAACTGTTCGGGAGGATTTAAACTAGTAAGGTGCGGGGGTGGGGGTGGTACCCACGGAAATAGTAAGGAAAGAGATAAATCTGAGACTGATGCAGTTGAGAACAGAAGTCAGTCAAGCATTCAGGGCACACAGGGACAATGTAGGACTGATAAATTAAAATGCATTTATTTCAATGCAAGGGGCCTCACAGGGGCAGATGAACTCACGGCATGATTAGGAACATGGGACTGGGATATCACAGCAATTGCAGAAACATGGCTCAGGGATGGGCAGGACTGGCAGCTTAATGTTCCAGGAAGGATAGAAAGGGAGGCAAGAGAGGAGGGGGAGCGGCATTTTTGGTAAGGGATACCATTATAGCTGTGATGAGGGAGGATATGCCCGGAAATACATCCAGGGAAGTTATTTGGGTGGAACTGAGAAATAAGAAAGAGATGGTCACCTTATTGGGATTGTATTATAGACCCCCAATAGTAAGAGAGAAATTGAGAAACAAAGTTGTAAGGAGATCTCAGCTATCTGTAAGAACGTTAGGGTAGGTATCATAGGGGATTTTTAACTTACCAAATATAGACTGGGACTTCCAATGTGTTAAATGTTTAGATGGAGAGGAATTTCTTAAGTGCATACAAGACAGTTTTCAGATTCAATATGTGGATGTACCTACTAGACAAGGTGCAAAACCTGACCTACTCTTGGGAAATAAGGCAGAACAGGTGATTGAGGTATCAGTGGGGGAGAACTTTGGGGCCAGCGACAATAATTCTATTCGTTTTAAAATAGTGATGGAAAAGGATAGACCAGATCTAAAAGTTGAAGTTCTAAACTGGAGAAAGGCCAATTTTTACGTTATTAGGCAGAACTTTCGAAAGCTAATTGCAGGCAGATTTTCGCAGGTAAAGGATGGAAAAAATGGGAAGCCTTCAGAAATGAGATAACAAGAATCCAGAGAAAGCATATTCCTGTCAGGGTGAAAGGAAAGGCTGTTATATATAGGGAATGCTGGATGACTCAACAAATTGAGGGTTTGGTTAAGAAAAAGAAGGAAGCATATTTCTGTTGTAGACAGGATAGATCGAGTGAATCGTTAGGGAGTAGGAGCATACTTAAGAGGGAACTCAGGAGGCCAAAAAGGGGACATGAGATAGCTTTTGCAAATATAATTAAGGAGAATGCAAAGCGTTTTGACAAATATATTAAGGGCAAAAGGATAACTAGGGAGAGAATAGGGCCCCTCAAAGATCAGCAAGGCGGCCTTTGTGTGACACCGCAGAAAATGGGGAAGATACTAAATAAATATTTTGCATCAGTATTTACAGTGGAAAAGGATATGGAAGATATAGACTGTAGAAAAATATATGGTGACATCTTGCAAAATGTCCAGATTACAGAGAAGGAAGTGCTGGACGTCTTTAAAAGGATAAAGGTGGATAAATCCGCCGACCTGGTCAGGTGTATCAGAGAACTCTGTGGGAAGCTAGCGAAGAGATTGTTGGGCCCCTTGCTGAGGTATTTATATCATTGATAGTCGCACATGAGGTGCCGGAAGACTGGAGGTTGGCAAACGTGGTGCCACTGTTTAAGAAGGGCGGTAAAGACAAACCAGGGAACTATAGACCGGTGAGCCTGACCTCTGTGGTGGGCAAGTTGTTGGAGGGATCCTGATGGACACGATGTACATGTATTTGGAAATGCAAGGACTGATTGCGGATAGTCACCATGGCTTTGTGTGTGGGAGATCATGTCTCACAAACTTGATTGAGTTTTTTGAAGAAGTAACAGAGGATTGGTGAGGGTAAAGCAGTGGATGTGATCTATGTGGACTTCAGTAAGGCGTTCAACAAGGTTCCCCATGGGAGATTGATTAGCAAGGTTAGATCTCATGGAAAACAGGGTGAACTAGCCATTTGGATACAGAACTGGCTCAAAGGTAGAAGACAGAGAGTGGTGGTTGAGGGTTGTTTTTCAGAATGGAGTCCTGTGACCAGAGGAGTGCTACAAGGATCTGTGCTGGTCCCTCTACGTTTTGGCATTTACATAAATGAGTTGGATCCGAGCATAAGAGGTACGGTGAGTAAGTTTGCAGATGACATCAAAATTGGTGGTATAGTGGACAACGAAGAGGGTTACCTCAGATTACAGCAGGATCTGGACCAGATTGGCCAATGGGCTGAGAAGTGGCAGATCGAGTTTAATTCAGATAAATGCGACGTGCTGCATTTTGGGAAAGCAAATCTTAGCAGGACTTATACACTTAATGGTAAGGTCTTAGGGAGTGTTGCTGAACAAAGAAACCTTGGAATGCAGGTTCATAGCTCTTTGAAAGTGGAGTCGTAGTTAGATAAGATAGTGAATAAGGCGTTTGGTATGTTTTCTTTTATTGTTCAGAGTATTGAGTACAGGAGTTCAGAGGTCATGTTGCAGATATACAGGACATTGCTTAGGCCACGGTTGGAATATTGCGTGTAATTCTGGTTCCCTTCCTATCGGAAAGATGTTGTGAAACCTGAAAGGGTTCAGAAAAGATTTACAAGGATGTTGCCAGGGTTGGAGAATTTCAGCTAGAGAGAGAGGCTGAACAGGCTGGGGCTGTTCTCTCTGGAGCGTCGGAGGCTGAGGGGAGACCTTATGGAGTTACACAAAATTATGAGGGGCATAGATAGAATAAATAGACAAAATCTTTTCCATGGGGTTGCGGAGTCCAGAACTAGAGGGCATAGGTTTAGGGTGAGAGGGGAAAGATATAAAGACCTGAGAGGCAACTTTTGAAAGGTGGTACGTGTATGGAATGAGCTACCAGAGTTAGTGGTGGAGGCTGGTACAATAGCAACATTTAAGAAACTTTTGGATGGGTATATGAATAGGAAGTGTTTGGAGGGATATGGGCTGGGTGCTGGCAGGTGGGACTAGATTGAGTTGGGATATCTTGTCGGCATGGATGGGTTGAACCAAAGGGTCTGTTTCCATGCTGTACATCTCTATGACTCTATGACTCTCTCCCATGTTTCTTTCTATGTATTAAAGCTTTATGGATCAGAAACAGTTGACATTCGTCCTTAATTTGTTCAAACAACTGATGTAGAAGGTTCTACTGAATGAGAAAAGCTACTCCTCTACATTTTGAATTAAAGGATGAAAATAACAACCAGCAAAACACTCGCTCCTGTAACTTTAAATGTTCCTTATCGGTTAGATGTCTTTTTTTCTGGCACCAAGGCTACATCAACTCTTTCCTTTCTAAGGCCTGAAAGCATCAATTGATGATTGACTCCCGTTTAATGTTCCAGGTGCACCATTTAAACGAGCAGTTAGCCATAGTCATCCGAAACTGCCCGTGCTCCCCATGTGAGGAAGGACCCCTTTATTGCGCACTGCGAGGAAGTGGTAAACAGTTCGTATAAACTTGAAAATGCAGCTGCAAAAACTACCAACTCAAAACTCCTAACAACTCCTTGTACAATGAATCAACATATAACACAAGTAAGAGGTGATTCTCCCTCCTTCCCCACAAGGAGCGCTCATACTGACCAACTAATCCACCTTGGCTCCTACTAGCTGAAGCTACTCGCCAAACCCAGACAAAACAAACTTTAAAAAGTTACATGTGTCTTACAACAAGAAAACTAAAAGTGGGCACTCAACCCGTCCCATCCATATCCAAGGCAGTCCTAGTGAAAAAAAGTGTAGCCCTTACCCCCCCCACCCCGAACACTACCCCCATTCCGTACTAAGAGAGAGAAACGAAATGGAAATTATAGAAAAAAATGGGAGGGAGGAAGAAAGGAAAAAAGAGACAAAGATAAATGAATGGGCTCCCATATATTAAAATAAAACCAAAACCAGGTAAACGAGGCAAACCACGGAGGAAACAAAGAGAACATATTTGTCCATACTATTTGAGCCAGCCAATCTATCTTAAGGTGTCCAGGAAGTCCTTTGCATTTTCTAGTGAGTCAAAATTAAACAAAGACCCTCCGTGGTTGAAACGCAACATTGTCGGGTATCTTACAATATACTGAATATTCGATTCCCTCAGTCTCCTTTTCACTCTATCAAAGGCCTTCCTCTTGTGGATCATGGCCATAGAAAGGTCCTGGAAAAACATGATTTGCGATCCTTTGGATGTAAAAGCCTGTGGATCCTTCCACATTGCTGGAGAACAATTTGTTTCTCTCCATAGTGCTGGAGTTGCACAAGGACTGGGCAGGGTGCTGGTCTCACCCGGGCTTGTGCACTGCGATCTGGTGGGCCTGCTCGACCTGCACCTGGCCCGCCTCGAATTCCAGCTTCAAAAACTACCGAAGCCATTGCTTCAAACCTGACGGGCCGGCCTTCTTCTTCCCGTCCCGCCAGCCCGACCAGGCAGATATTCTTATGATGGTCTCGATTTTGAAAGTCGACCTGCTCCTCCACGCCCGGTACCCGCCATCCCAAGGCCTGGACCCGACCTGCTGAGGATTCCACCGCAGTTGCAGAGGACACAGTCCGCTGCTCAACCTCAATGACATTTGTCTGAGACGCTGGATCTCCTAGTCATGCTTCTGCAGCAAAGCCGAGATAGGTTCCAGCCTGGTCTGGGTCTCCTCCATTTCTGAATCAATCTTCTCTCGGAGTTTTACGTACTCCATGACCAAGCTCTGCTCTAATGGTAAGTCCCCTAGCGGGTTCACAGAGGCCGACGCCAAGGCCACGGGCGTATCCGTTGCTGCAGGGCAGTGCCTGCTAATTGCGATCCACGTGGTCCTTTACCCTTAGTCATTTTCCTTACTCACTTCAACTGACATACAGCAATACGGGGGATCATTTTTTTACCACAATGGGTAAGAAAGAGAATGTGAATGCACCACTTTGTCTGGGTTCTGGTTTAGAGCTGAGCAGGGCAAACCTACTTGGTCGCCAATATCTTGGATCTCCGCCAAAATAAATCACCTTTAATGACTTTTTAAAAAATGGTTTGAAGCTGTTTCTTGTAGACAGAGACAATGGAAAACCAGTAGATGTGATATAGTTAGATATTCATTGCTTTTGGTCATGCCAAAAACTTTGTAGATATTGGGGCGCTATAGCGAGTGTTTTGAAAGTGGTCTTGGAAACCGTAGATCTGGTGTCCCTCCTCTTGGGTTCGCCGAATCACCCATTTTGGGAAGAGGTTGTTTAATATTCTTTCAATTTGTGCGAGGAAGAATATTCTGAAAAGGTGGATGTCGGATTATCCCCCAGGATTCTCAGGGTGGTGTAGGTTAGAAATGGAGCACATACCCCTGACCTCCCTTACCAACCAGAAAAATGAACTTTCTGATATGACCTGGCGGCCCTTTTTGAACCATGGAGGCAATGTCTTATTAGCTATTTTGGTCAGGGCCATTGTGTGACCATCAGCATTGTGTCTGGAGTCCCAGATGCCCCATGGGAAGAAGAATTCTGAACAAACACGGCTACACAATGCCAGCTCTCGATACACTAAGGAGCCAATTGGGACCCACAGCCGGACATACAGGAAAGTTTAAGCCATACATCTTGCACATTGTTTCTGAGCTTGATAAACATGTCCCCAGGAATCGAGGGATCTGAGCATCAACTGCGAGGTTAAGGTACAGAAGGTCGGATATTCATGTTCTAATTGGATGATTACTTGACTGACTAATTGAATAAATGTGGCTCTTCTCAGACAAATGGGACGAGCTGAAGGAATCAGACTTTGGTTGGGGGGGGGGGAGGGGGGCTCCAATAACAAGAATAAGAACATAAAATAAATATGCTGAGCGATAAGCTCAAATGGTCAGTTATATCAGATGTCCAATCCACCTCACAGAATAGAACATAGAACATAGAACATAGAACAATACAGCACAGAACAGGCCCTTCGGCCCACGATGTTGTGCCGAACTTCTATCCTAGATTAAGCACCCATCCATGTACCTATCCAAATGCCGCTTAAAGGTCGCCAATGAATCTGACTCTACCACTCCCTCGGGCAGCGCATTCCATCCCCCCACCACTCTCTGGGTAAAGAACCCACCCCTGACATCTCCCCTATACCTTCCACCCTTCACCTTAAATTTATGTCCCCTTGTAACACTCTGTTGTACCCGGGGAAAAAGTTTCTGACTGTCTACTCTATCTATTCCTCTGATCATCTTATAAACCTCGATCAAGTCACCCCTCATCCTTCGCCGTTCCAACGAGAAAAGGCCGAGAACTCTCAACCTATCCTCGTACGACCTACTCTCCATTCCAGGCAACATCCTGGTAAATCTTCTCTGCACCCTCTCCAAAGCTTCCACATCTTTCCTAAAGTGAGGCGACCAGAACTGCACACAGTACTCCAAATGTGGCCTAACCAAAGTCCTGTGCAGCTGCAACATCACCTCACGACTCTTGAATTCAATCCCTCTGCTAATGAACGATAATACTCCATAGGCCTTCTTACAAACTCTATCCACCTGAGTGGCAACCTTCAAAGATCTATGTACATAGACCCCAAGATCCCTCTGTTCCTCCACCTGACCAAGAACCCTACCATTAACCCTGTATTCCGCATTCTTATTTGTTCTTCCAAAATGGACAACCTCACACTTGGCAGGGTTGAACTCCATCTGCCACTCCTCAGCCCAGCTCTGCATCCTATCTAAGTCCCTCTGCAGCCGACAACAGCCCTCCTCACTGTCCACAACTCCACCTATCTTTGTATCATCTGCAAATTTACTGACCCACCCTTCGACTCCCTCCTCTAAGTCATTAATAAAAATTACAAACAGCAGAGGACCCAGAACTGATCCCTGCGGAACTCCACTTGTAACTGGACTCCATGCTGAATATTTACCATCTACCACCACTCTCTGACTTCTACCGGTTAGCCAGTTTTCTATCCAATTGGCCAAATTTCCCTCTATCCCATGCCTCCTGACTTTCCGCATAACCCTACCATGGGGAACCTTATCAAATGCCTTACTAAAATCCATGTACACTACATCCACTGCTCTACCCTCATCCACATGCTTGGTCACCTCCTCGAAGAATTCAATAAGACTTGTAAGGCAAGACCTACCCTTCACAAATCCGTGCTGGCTGTCCCTAATCAAGCAGTGTCTTTCCAGATACTCGTAAATCCTATCCCTCAGTACCCTTTCCATTACTTTGCCTGCCACAGAAGTAAGACTAACTGGCCTGTAATTCCCGGGGTTATCCCTATTCCCTTTTTTGAACAGGGGCACAACATTCGCTACTCTCCAGTCCCCTGGTACCACCCCAGTTGCCAGTGAAGACGAGAAGATCATTGCCAACGGTACTGCAATTTCCTCTCTTGCTTCCCACATAATCCTAGGATATATCCCGTCAGGCCCGGGGGACTTGTCTATCCTCAAGTTGTTCAAAATGTCCAACACATCTTCCTTCCTAACAGGTATCTCTTCTAGCTTATCAGTCCGTTTCACACTCTCCTCTTCAACAATACGGTCCCTCTCGTTCGTAAATACTGAAGAGAAGTACTTGTTCAAGACCTCTCCTATCTCTTCCGACTCAATACACAGTCTCCCACCACTGTCCTTGATCGGACCTACCCTCGTTCTCGTCATTCTCAGGTTTCTCACATATGCATAGAATGCCTTGGGGTTATCCTTGATCCTATCCGCCAGGGATTTTTCATGCCCTCTCTTAGCTCTCCTAATCCCTTTCTTCAGGTCCCTTCTGGCTATCCTGTATCCCTCCACTGCTCTGTCTGAACCTTGTTTCCTCAACCTTATGTAAGCCTCCTTCTTCCTCTTTACTAGACATTCAACCTCCCTCGTCAACCAAGGCTCCCTCACACGACCATTTCTTCCCTGCCTGATCGGTACATACATATCAAGGACACGTCGTATCTGCTCCTTGAAAAAGTCCCACATTTCCACCACATCCTTCCCTAACAGCCTATGCTCCCAACGTATACTCCTCAAATCCTGTCTTACAGCATCGTAATTTCCCTTCCCCCAATTGTAAAATCTACCTTGTTGTGCGCACCTATCTCTCTCCATAACCAAGGTGAAAGTCACAGAATTGTGGTCGCCATCACCAAAATGTTCACCCACCAACAAGCCCACCACTTGTCCCGGTTCGTTACCGAGTACCAAATCCAATATGGCCTCCCCTCTGGTTGGACAATCTACATACTGCGTTAGAAAAGCTTCCTGGACACACTGCACAAACACCGCCCCATCCAATCTACTTGATCTAAAGAGCTTCCAATCAATATTTGGGAAGTTGAAGTCGCCCATGACTACGACCCTGTGGCTTCTGCACCTTTCCAAAATCTGTTTCCCAATCTGTTTCTCCACATCTCTGCTGCTATTAGGGGGCCTATAATAAACACCCAATAAGGTGACTGCACCTTTCCTATTTCTGACTTCAGCCCATACTACCTCCAGAGGCAGATCCCCCTCAAACTTCCTTTCTGCAGCCGTTATACCATTTCTAATTAGCAATGCCACCCCCCCTCCTTTTTTACCACCCTCCCTAATCTTACTGAAACATCTGTAACCAGGAACCTCCAACAGCCATTCCTGTCCCTCATCTATCCATGTTTCCGTGATGGCCACAACATCGTAGTCCCAGGTACCGATCCACGCCTTAAGTTCACCCACCTTATTTCAGACACCATAATCCAGATGAGATATCTGTTTAGCATGGAGCACAGTGCAGACCAGGCTAGTGTACTGCTCAATACAGCCCAGTACTCTGTACAGACAGAGCAGACCACACCAGTTCATGTGGATATGTGCAGGGTATAACAGTGAATTGCTCTGTAAAGCTGGAGCAGTTAGTGCTGTGTCCACCACCCTAATACATTGTTCAGTAAATAGTGTGTTAGATCAGTGCCCAATGTAGGGAAACTTGCAGCCCATGCTGGAAGTGACAGGATATGCAGCTCCCATCCATTTACAGCTTCATACTTCCATTATGCCAAGGGATGTAGAACATCTAGTCAAAAGGTAGGAGGAAGTTTACATAAGGTTGAGGAGGCAAGGATCAGACAGGGCTGTACAGGGTTACAAGTCAGCCAGGAAGGAACTGAATAATGAACTCATAAGAGCGGGCATGATAAAGCCTTGGTGGATACGATTAAGGTAAAGTCTAAGACATTCTACACTTATGTCAGGAAGAAGAGGACGGCCAGAGTGAGGGTAGGGCTTATCAGAGATTGTGGAGGGAATTTGTGTCATGAGTGGGTGGAGGTAGGGGAAGTCCTTAATGAATGCTTAGCTTCAGTATTTACTACTGAGAGGGACATTGAAGTTTATGGGGACAACGTGAAACAGGCTGATATGATAGAACAGGAGGATGTGATGAAAACTTTGAGAAACACAACGACAGATAAAACTCCTTGGCCGGACGGAATATAAGCAAGGATGCTACAGGAAGCGAGGGAACTGATTGCTGCACGTTTGGCAATGATCTTTGCATCCCCACTGTCCACTGGAGTCATGCCAGATGAAAGGAGGTTGGTAAATGTTATTCCCTTGTTCAAGTTTGGAATAGGGATAATCCTGCGAATTATAGACCAATCAGTTTATGACAGTGGTGGGCAAAGTATTGGAGAGGATTCTGAGAGACATGATTTCTGATTACTTGGAAAAGCCTTTTTTGATAGAGATAGTCAGAATGCCTTTGTGAGGGGCAGGCCATGCCTCACGAACCTTATTGAAGCATTTGCGGATGTGACAAAACGCATTTATGAAGGTAGATCAATGGATGTGGCGTATATGGATTTAAGCAAGGCACTTGATAAATTTATCTACGGTAGGCTCATTCAGACAGTAAGGAGGCATGGGATACAGGGAAATCTGGCTGTCTGGATACAGAATTTCTTGCCCATAGAAGACAGAGGGTGGTAGTAGATGGAAATCATTCAGTCTGGAGCTCAGTGATCAGTGGTGTCCCGCAGGATCAGTTTAAGACCTCTGCTCTTTGCGATTTTTATAAACGGCTTGGATGATGAAGGGTGGGTTTGAACGCTTGCCAATGACACAGTTGTTGGTGGGGTTCTGGGTAACTTTGAGGTATCTTGTAGGTTGCAACGGAACATTCACAGGATTCAGAACTGAGCTGATGAATAGCAGATCGAGTGAAACCTGGAAAAGTGTGAAGTTATTCACTTTCGAGGGTCGAATTTGAATGTAGAATATTGGGTTAAAGGCAGTATTCTTGGCAGTGTGGAGGTACAAAGGACCTTGGTGTCCATGTCCAGAGATCCCACAAAGTTGCCATACAGGTAGATGTTAAAGCGGCAATAGCGAGGACTGCAGATGCTGGAGATCAGGGTCAAGATTAGAGTGGTGCTGGAAAAGCACAGCAGGTCAGGCAGCATCCAAGGAGCAGGTGATGTAAGGCTCCTGCCTGAAACGTCGATTTACCTGCTCCTCAGATGCTGCCTGACCTGCTGTGCTTTTCCAACACCATCCTAATCTTGACCCAAGTTGATGTCGTCGTTAAGAAAGTATATATTGTGTTGGCTTTCACAAGCTGGGGCACTGAATTTCAGAGCAGTGAGGTTATGCTACAGCTCTATAAAGCCCGGATCAAATCATTGTTATGAAGTTGAAGGTGTGTTTAGTACCCTTTAAGCGAGAGTGAATGTTGTTCTGCACTGAGAGCTGGCAAGCACCTGTCATATGACTAGCTAGCAGTCTCAGAGTAGACTGGAAAATATGAAGCATGCTGTGAAACAGATACCTTGAGTTTTGGTTGCGGTGTTTACAACAATTCGAATTTAACCAATCAGTTTAAATTATGCCCCAGTAAACTAAAGCCAAACGATTTTGAATTTATTGTTTTGCCAACATCCAACTAATGAGATGATCCAATGTTGAGAGGGATAAAAGAGGCAGGCAATTCGAGAGTTAGACTGAGAGTAACTGCCATCTAGAGAGAGAGTGCCATGCAAAACTCTCTCTTTCAAAGATACCGTTTTTTAATGAAACATCCCTGCACTAAAATTCAGAAGACAAACCAGGAAGATCTTCAGCTGAAGGAAGGAGGAACTGGAGATGACAGATGCTGTGTGATTTTGAAATTAAGTTGATGTAATTTTAAGACAGGCTTTTCTTATTGGAACATTAATTTGTTATAAAGTTGGAGGCAGATACTAATCAGTTCAGAGAAAGAGGGCCTTAGAGTGATGAATAGCTGTTGTTCTATTTTCACTTTTGGAGTTAAGGAATAAATTGATGTTATTTATCCTTAAAGAGTAGAATTTGGGATTTGTCACTCGTACTTTAACAGCTTACGAGACGAGTTGAGTTTTCTGGCTGTTTGGATTAATTAGCGGAAGGGTTCAGTGCCACACGTGGAGCATTGTGTTCAGTTCTGGTCGCCTTGTCATAGAAAAGATGTGGAAGCTATAGAGAGGTTGCAGAGGATTTCCTGCAGTGAAACAGAAATATTGACATACACCACACAGCAAGTGAAATATTGAGAAAGTCACCACGCGAAAAAGTAAATAATGCCAGATTCTCCATGTCTGTATAAACATCAGTGTGTCACTGTGTGTATAGTCTGCCTGCATTGATGACTGTGTATCTGTGTGTTCATGCGCATCAGTGTATCTGTGTGCCTGTATTAGTATCAGTGTGACTGCATCAGTTTCTCTGTGTGTGTGTCTGTGTATCTGGATTCATTTTTGTGTGTCTTTGAGTGTCCATATTCGTCTCTGTGTGTACCTGCGTGTCTCTGTGTGTATCCGTGTGCATAGCGGATCTGTCAGCCTCTGTGGTGTTTAAAGTGAAGCAATGCCCCCTCTGCTGACCTTCATACTCTACGATATCGACGGCATTCGTGATGAAGTGTTCCGACCCAAAACGATGATTTTCCAACTCCTCAGAGGCTGTCTGATCTGCTGTGCTTTTCCAGCACCACACTCTGGACTCTGATCGCCAGCATCTGCAGACCTCACATTCTCACATCAGAGTTTCAGTCTGGGAGGGAAGCAGCTCACAGCACCATCCAAACTGACAGCACCGTCACCACACACACATGCACACACACATATAGGCTGGGAGAGGGAGGATCGTAATTGTACTGAGGACTCTAAGGGTGGAGAATGCTCATGTAGAGTAATGTCTGTGCTCCTGCTCCTTATTCGTGAAACAGAGTGCACACAATAATGAGTATTTCCACTGCAACTGCATCAATCAAGGTCGACCGAACCATTTGCAAGGTGATATAATGCGTTTATTGCAAGTTCTTTTACTTGAAATATTTTCTAATGCACTCTTACAAATTATAAGTGACAAAGGATTGAAAAGTCCTGAAATTAACAGAATGAGGGTGGTAATATCTCAGGAAAAGCGTCGTTAGGTATCAGATGAATCTGATATGTGTTTCAAAAAGCGTTATTTGAAAACCCAAGCAGTTACGCAATATGAGAGATTCACAGAACTTGATGATCTCTGAGAGAGAAAAAAAATCTGACACTTGTGTAGTGGCATGGGGAGGCCAGCAGAAGGTGACATCGTATGACACTACACTTAACATTGACAGACAGTAGAGATGGGGGAAGGGGGCAGGGTGTTGATCTCAGATTCAGTAGATTTACCACAAAAACCACAAAGGCCACATTTCACAGAGATGACGACAGAGAGACACACAAACATACATAGACACATTAAACACGCAACACATATAGATATAGATATGAACACTTGCACACTAACACATGCACACTCCCGCACACAGAAAAAAGTTTTTTTAAATAGAGATAAATACATTTTTCATTAATAATGGAATGAATTGATCAGTTCGCGAATGCAAAAGAATTCGGCTGAGAAACATTTCACCCTTGATCAAACGGCACAGCAGATCCAATTGGCTAAATGGCTTAATTCCGCTCCAATTTCCTATTTTCTGAAGTGATTAATTTTTGAAGGTCGAATTCAAATGCAGATTACAGGGTCGAACGTAGCATTCTTGGCCTTGTGGAGGAACAGACGGATCTTAGGTTGCACGTTCATAGGTATCACCAAGTTGCCACTCAAGTTGATAGGAGTATTAAGAGGAGTATGGTGAGATGGTTTTCATTAACAGGGAGATTGAGTTTAAGAGCCACGAGATTATGCTAAAGCCCTGGTTAGACCACACATGAAGTATTGTGTTGAGTTTGGTCGCCCCATGATGGGAAGAAATTGGAAGCTTTCGAGAGGGTGCAGACACGGATTACCAGGATGTTGCTTGCGCTGGAGGGCATGTCTTATGAAGAATTTCTGAGTGAGCTAGGCTTTTCTCATTGGAGTGAAGAAGCATGAGAGGTAACTTAATATAGGTATGCAAGATGATGAGGCATAGAGTGGACAACCAGAGACATTTTCTCAAGGTGGAAATGGCTATCACGCAGGGAGCATAATTTTAAAGTGATTAGAGGAAGGAAATATGGGAGATGTAAAATGCAGTTGGTTTACACAAGTAGTGATAGATGCGTGGAATGCACTGCCAGCGATGGTAGTAGAATCAGATACATCAGATACATCATAGACAAATAAATGATAATAAAATGAAGGGTATGATATTTAGATTAATCTGAGACTAGGATAAAAAGGTTGTTGCAACATTGAAGACTGAAAGGCTGTACTGTGCTGTATTGTACAATGTTCTAAGTTCTTACACTCTTGTGAGCTTATGGCATCTGGAATTAATCTAACTTCGATTGAGGCTAAATTTGTTAAGTATTTGATTGTCGAGTGTTACAGGAATTGTGGACAGGTTTGAGGGGTTGAATGGTCTATATCTGTTTCTAATTGTCGAGAACTTGTTTCAAAAGAGTGGTGATTGGCTTGGGGGGGCACATTTTAAGAATAAGGGAAATCCCATTTCAGACTGAGAAAGGAATGTTCCTTTCTCTTTAGTGATCTGTCGTGTTACCATACCCAAGGCCCAGTGAAGACTGGGTTGCTGAACACTTTCAATGTTGAGTTCCATAGATCAGTGATGAATAAATGAATCCATGTTTATTGGAACAGACAGGAAATGGATGTTTAGTTACAATCACATCAACAATGAGCATTCTGAATGGAGCAGCAGACGCGAGAGCCTGAAACACAACCCTGCTGCTCCTAACCCATGACTTGTTCTCTCACTCAAACCCTCGTTCCTTTTACAGTTCCCAATCAGCCCGTCAGCAATGAGGCACGAGGAGACCTTTCTGCCCCTCTACGGATTTACAAAGGAAGATGATAAAGTCATACAGCTATTCGAGCACAATACACAGCACCGGAGGAGGCCATCCAACTAGGCTGCTACACAGGAACAGGGAACCCTGGGTAACTCTCAGGAAATAGATAGTCGGGATTAATGTTTATTTTCAGTTTGGTAAACTTTAACTTGATGGAGTGCCTTAGAGATCAGTGCAAGTTCAACAACTATTTCGAACCTGTCAATGATTTGGATGTGGGGACTGTTTGGATTGGAGCTCAATAAGCTCAGCCACCAAGATAGTCAATCAATAAGGTGTCAAGTGGAGGTAGAGAGTCTGTAATGGAATAGAGACAGGGGACGTTAATGCGTAAAGCTTCAACAGAAACAGTCTAACCTGGGCTAATGAAGTTTATGCTGTGACAAAAGGTAAAAACAACAGTAAACTACTTAAAAGGAGAGAGATCACAAAACTCAGTGGTACAACGGGATTTGTGCATCCTAGTACATATATCACACAAGGTTAGTATGCCGATGCAATGAATGATTCGGAAAGTATATGGAATGATTCTACTCGATGCAAAGGCTATCAGGCCATTTTACTGCATCTGTGCATGAGGTTTCTGTGGCCACATTTGATCTATTGTGTGTAGTGATGATTCCCTAAACTGACAAATAAATATACTCAATTGATTTAGAAGCTCTGTTAGGTGTTTGACCGTGCTTGTTCCTGGAAAGAAGGCCTTATTCAGTAATACAACAAAGAAACAGATCTTTCGGTTCACCTTGTCTGTGACAACCAGATGTCCTCTATTAATCTCGTCCCATTTGTCAGCACTTGGCCCATATCCCTCTAATCCTTTCCTATTCACGTACCCATCCAAATGACTTTTAAATGCTGTAATTTTCCCAGCTTTCAACACTTCATTTGACTTTTCATTCCAAACACTCCGAGAAAAGGTTACCACTTTTATCTCTTTTAAAGCCTTTCCCCCTCACCTTCAATCTGTGTGCTCTCGTTTTGAACTTCCCCAACCTCAGAAAATGTCCTTGGTTATTCACTATTTCCATGGCCCTCATGATTTTATAAACCTCTACCAGAGCACATCAGGGTAGAAAATGAGAGATTTTCATATTGAACCATATAAGGTCTTGGGGAGAGTTTATCTGGTGCGTGTGTGATGGACATTTCCTCTGGTATGGGAAACTGGAAATAAGCATTCAAGTTTAAGAGAAAAATGCATTCATTTTAACACAGATAGTACAAAGACATGTACTATAATTGGACAAAATTATGAGGACACATGCAAACGCATCTTCATATTACAGCTTATAAATTGCTCTTCCATGGACCATGGAACAGGAACGGATTGATACAGTCCCGAGCGTGTTCAATGATGCTTCACATGGTCCAATTCGGTGGGCAGATAACATTATTGTATATTTCAGCTAAATGTTGTAGAAGATGCAACCTGCTAGAACATAGAACACAGAACATAGAAAAATACAGCGCAGTACAGGCCCTTCGGCCCTCGATGTTGCGCCGATCCAAGCACACCTAACCTACACTAGCCCACTATCCTCCATATGAGTATCCAATGCCCGTTTAAATGCCCATAAAGAGGGAGAGCCCACCACTGCTACTGGCAGGGCATTCCATAAACTCACGACTCGCTGAGTAAAGAATCAACCCCAACATCTGTCCTATACCTACCACCCCTTAATTTAAAGCTATGCCCCCTTGTAATAACTGACTCCATACTTCGAGAAAGGTTCTCATGGTCAACGCTATCTAAACACCTAAAGTCACGGTTTATTGCTTCCTCTTTTACCTTGTTCCTTCTCACAGCAGCGTATAAGAGGCGAAAACTCATCAGTGATCTTTAGCACTCGTGAACGATTCCAGTTGAGGATTTATTGGAATCTCCACACTGCCTGAAGCATCGGAACTTCAGCCATATCCAACTGTTCCAGGACGGAATTCGATTGCCAGCAGCTTGTGTAAGCAGAATGACCTCAGAGGCAGAATACAATTTAATATTTCCTTTTGTCTTGAATTTAACTTTTGCTACGAAAAGCTCTTTCAAGCTGATATTCTGCAGAGTTTTTTTCTGTTTGTCTTCATGCATGTGTATGTGTGTGTCTTTGTGCACCTGTGTGTGTGACACTGTGAGTGTTCCAGTGTATGTGTCTGTGTATGTGTATGTTTCTGTGTATACAAACTGCGTCTCAGTATAGATAGAAAGATAGATATGAATGCACATACTTGTCCACACTGCTTGCCATGTATCTTTCCATCATAGCTTGAGTAAGTTTGCTTTGGTAAATTACTTTGCCAAATTAAAGATATCTATCTGAGCTGTGCCTAGCAAAGAACCTGACCTAGTCTGAGAACTATATCATTGGCCATATCACCAACGTGGTTACATTTAAAATGTGTCATGACCAATGGAGGAGCTGGAGTAGAAAATGAAACTGAGACGTCTCCAAACCCAGTCTGAACCGGGGTGAGGAGAAATTCACAAAGGGCTGTTTGATTGGGAATGCTCTTCCCCAGAAATTTGTGGTGCCTGTGTGTTTGTATTTATTCAAAGCCATGCTCCTTAGACATTGGATGTTAAAGGACAATGAACTAGAGACAGGAAAGTGCGGCTGAGACCACAACCTGATCAGCCACAATCTTCGTGCCTGATGGAGAAGGCTCCAAGTGTCTAATGACCAACCCTTCTCCTCAATCCCATGTTCCTATGTTCCACTGAAACTCTCAAACCTGATGGACAGGAACAGTCGGACGCCATTCACCTCAGTAACCTAATGCACAGAAACAGTGGAGACCATTCAGCGGATGAAGACTGTCACACACAGTTGGACATGGCGTTGGATTCTTGGGAAAAGAAAAGTTAGGTGACGGTGTGAAACATCTCACTCCTCTGTCTTTGCAGAATTGTCTTCATTTCTTTGTCATGTTGCCGATTCAGATTCACTGTAAATACAGCGCCTATACCTCACCCAGACATGGCCCACAAAATCTTCTGGTCTCCCTGATTGCAACATCCAATAACAGAATTTCCAGGAAAATAACTTCCCAATAACAGAATGAGAGAACATCAGATACGCGAATACGTCATTCAGGCCTGTCTTTCCCTTCAATATGATCATAGCTGATCTGCAAAAGCCTCAACCCCTCTCTTATGCTCCATCCCTGCAGCCTACAACATTCTGATGCCTCATATATCCATTGTTCCCCCTTCCAAATATCTTAGTCATCTACTTCCCCAACCTCTCTGGAATATGGAATGCCCGATAGTCACTACCCTCTCTGAGAAGGAAACACTCCTCACAAACACACTGTGACCTATTCACGTGAATAAAAGGTATTAACAGGCGGTAAGAGTGACTGGCCTTGATATCAAGGCAGAATTTAACTGTGGATGATATCAAGGAACCCCGAACAAAATTGAATGTAATGGGAATGAATTGTAAACTCCCCACTGGTTAGATTCATTCAGAGGACAAGGGAAGATATTTGTGGTTGGTGTGGATCAATCATTTCAGTCACAGAGCACCGCTGCCTGCATCCTCAAGGTAGCTTTCTTCAGCTGTTTCAATGTTTTGCCCACATCTTACGGTTGGAAGTGGAAATATTCTCTGAAGTTCACACACTATTAAGAATAATTTGTCACCTGTTCATTGCTGAAGCAGTCCGTGTCCATGTGCAGCAAGACCTGGATAGCATCCAAACTGTGTTGTTAAAGTGGAGGTAACATTGCTGTAACAGTCTTACTAGAAATGTCTCTTTCTAGTGTTCCACAGTTTAATAACAGGAGCTCATTCAGCACCTCAAGCTCGTTTCAACGGAATATATTCAACCCACTGAAACTATTGACTATGATCAGGGATAGCCCATTCAGTCCTTCCTGCCTATTACACGAGGAGGGAAGGAGTGCAGTCAGCACATCGAGGTGTTAAACAGGAACCAAGAGTTGCCAAGTCAGGTCTTTGAGCCACTTCCATGTGACCAGGAAGAGGCTGTTCAGCCTGTCAACTCAATTATGGAGAAATAGGAAGATGTCATTGATGCCCAACATGACAAACAGTGAAGCAGAGACTACACAGATAAACTGTTCTATGTTGTCCCTCCTGGATCCATTGCCAGTGGTACACGTGTTACTTTAACTTGGTTTACTGAAGGTGGGATGGGAAAGTGGCTGGTTTGTGCCAAGTCTCAAAGAAAAAGATTCTATCTCCCAGAAAACAGACTGGTATTTCGATGGAAGTTACAACTTGGTGGGAATGGCTAACTTTTTCAGGAATAAGATATTGTGGCTGCTGACAGATTTGTGAACAGTGCAGATTCACACACCAACTGCATATTGAGACAATGAGAGTCCATTCAGAGCCAGAAGCTCTCAACCAATATGGGGGCTCCGGGCAAGTATGTGAACTATTGGAAATCAAATATCATGGAAAAAATGTAATTTTTCACATGATCACTGTCTTTTTCTTGACAAAATGGGTGTTAGTACCTAAACTTCAAGTTTAATAGTAAAAGCCTGGTTATTTTCTCACAGCGCCATGTATTAACCACTCATTTTCCTCACACTTTCCGCACGGTACCATCATCGCAGGAATAGGTCTGGTGAAAGTATTTGCACTATCTCAGTCGCAATGTAATAATTCGTTATAAAGCAGAGAGTCTGTAATCAGTGGCCGAAAAACTGTCCAGGCAACTGCAGGAAGATGAATTTACTCCAACAAATCATTTTATAATGAAGGACAACGAACCATTTACTGTCTTGATTACTTGCTGGCTAGTGTGAATTGTATAAGTGATAACTGCACTTCTCAACCTCTCATCTTCTAATAAATACAAAATGAAAAGAACTGTATTTGGTGCTCACATTCAAATCATTTCTTTGCCTTGTGAACAGCTGTGCTCCAAGCACTGATACATGGTATACCCTATGAGCAATTACCTTTAGTCCAGAGCAGAATCTTACACTCTGTATTCTCCCCATTATCTAATTCTCAGTCCATGTATTATATTCACCCCTTATACAAGGGGTGTCAAAAGTTTCCTGAAAATTCAAATACATTTTTCCCATTGGTTCTCATTTGTCGATGTCACAATCAACATCCTCCACAAACTCCAAGTCGTTTATTTAAAATGATTTCCCTTTCTAAAATCTAGGCTGACTCCGCAAATCATATAATTATTCTCCAAACATCTAGTTATTATGAATTACTAAAAAAATTCTATAATTTTCCTTCACAACTGACATCGATTTATTCATTAGTTGGTATGATGTTTTCCATATCGCTCCTGTTTTAACTCTTTGTGGTCACAGCAGCTACTTCCAAGTCTGCAGGATCCTTTCCATAACATAAAAAGCTTTGACATACTTTGTGCTCCCTCATAGAGTTAAGGAATTAACAGTACAGATGTAGGCCATTGATCCACCATGTCTGTACCTGCTCCTGAAAGAGCTACCCAGCAAGCACAACTCTCCAGCCCTAACTCTGTAGCCCTCAAAATTCATAACTCATTTAGTCCAGCAACTTACCAATATTCAATACAATGAGCTTTAGTTTTTTTTTTCCCCCAGTTCTTCCTCTTTAATAATTCTAAATTATTGCAGTTCTACGTTTTCACCAGTCACCATAATCCCTCACATTTCGGGAAGATTTTCTGTTCCTTCCTCTGTGGAGACAGAACCAACATATTCAACCTCACCAGACAGAGATGGCCTCTGTCACCTTGTGAGTACATGAAAGGATCACATTCTGGCAAAATGGATATTTCACCCAATCCTTCGAGCAGCAGCGGAGATAAGACGAACCCGGAAAACTGCAGCTAAGGTAAGGCAGTTTTTTAAAAAAAATACTTACCAGTAGCGGACAGCGGTGTTTTCCCTTTCACAGAAGGAGCGGGAGCAGCGGGGGAAGTGACGAGGACCACAGGGGCAGCCGGGAAGGAAAGCAGACCACCCGCTGTCCTCCTCTAACCTAGTTAATAAGATGACGTTCATTCTAAACTTCCTCTGTTGAATATAAGTTTGTTCTTAATTTTATAGCAACTTGAACTAAGCTTTCTACTTTAGTACTGAGTGGGTGTTCAGATAAGTCGGGTATGGATGCTAGGGCAGTTGCTTGCTCCTCCTGCAGAATGTGGCAGGTGGAAGACATGGCACACGTCTCTGCTGGCTACATCTGTGGGAAGGGCACCCAACTCCAGCTCCTTGAAAACCGTGTTAGGGAATTGGAGCTGGAGCTGGATGAACTACGGATCATTCGGGCGGCTGAGGGGGTAATTGAGAGGAGTTACCGGGAGTTGGTCACTCCAAAGGCTCAGGACAAGGATAAATTGGTTACAGTTAGGGGGATGAAAGGGGACAGTCAAGCAGTGCAGAGATCCCCTTTGGACATTCCCCTCAGCAATAAGTATACCATTTTGGATACTGCTGGGGGGGATGACCTACCAGAGGGAAGCCATAGCAGTCAGTTCTCTGGCACTGAGCCTGACAATGTGGCAAAGAATGGAAGGGGGCAGAATAGAAAAGTACTCGTGGTAGGGGACTCAATAGTTAGGGGAATCGACTGGAAATTCTTTGGTCAGGATCAGAATTCCCGGAAGGTATGTTGCCTCCCTTTTGCCAGGGCCCGGAACGTCTCCGATCGGGTGTATAAGGTTCTAAAAGGGAGGACGAACAGCCAAAAATCTTGTTACATATTGGCACTAATGATATAGCCAGGGAAAGGATCGAGGATATAAAATGTGATTTCTGGGAGTTAGGATAGAAGCTGCAAAGCAGGACGAAAAGAGTAGTATTCTCTAGTTTACCACCGGTGCCATTAGATAGCGAGGTGAGGAAGAAGGAGAGGGCGCAGCTTAATACGTGGCTGCACAGCTGGTGTAGGAGGGAGGGCTTCAGATATGTAGATAATTGGGATGATTTCTGGGGAAGGTGGGACCTGTACAAGGATTGCATCTGAACTGGAAGGGGACCAATGTCCTGGGTGGAAGTTTAGCACGAGTCGTTCGAGAGGGTTTAAACTAGTATGGCAGGCGGGTGGGAACCTGAGCTGTATACCGGAGATGAGAGTTAATGCAGATGAGGTAGTAGCAAGAGGTAGACCAGCTAGTGGCAAGGAGTTTCCTGGCAAGGAACCAAGGTATCAGTTAAAGTATGTTTGCTTTAACGCAAGGAGTATCAGGAATAAAAGTGATGAACTTTGAGCATGGATCAGTACCTGGTGCTATGATGTTGTGGCCATAACAGAGCCGTGGTTTTCTCAGGGGCAGGAATTGTTGCTGGATGTTCCAGGGTTTAGAGCATTTAAAAAGAATAGGGAGGGGTGGAAGAGGAGGGGGTGTAGCACGACTAATGAGAGATGGTATCACAGCTACAGAAGTTTCCCTTGTCGAGGAAGATCTGCCTACCGAGTCAGTATGGGTGGAAATTAGGAACAGCAAGGGAGCAGTCACATCTTTAGGGGTTTACTACAGACCCCCCCAATAGCAGCAGGGAGATGGAAGAAAGCATAGCTCGGCAGATTTTGGAAAAGTGTGGACGTAGTAGGGTTGTTGTAATGGCTGACTTTAACATTCCCAATATTGATTGGAACCTCCTTCGAGCAGAAGATTTGAATGGAGCTGTTTTTGTAAGGTGTGTTCAGGAGGGTTTCCTAACTCAGTACGTTGACAGGCCGACGAGGGGAGAGGCCATTCTAGACTTGGTTCTCAGCAATGAGCCGGGGCCGGTATCAGATCTTGTGGTGGGAGAGCATTTTGGTGATAGTGACCACAACTGCCTCACATTCTACATAGCTATGGAGAAGGAGTGGATTAGGCAAAATGGGAGGATATTTAATTGGGGAAGAGGAAACTATGATGTGATTAGACATGAGTAAGGAAGCATGGATTGGGAGCAATTGTTCCATGGTAAAGCCACTATGGACATGTGGAGACTGTTTAAGGTACAGTTGTTGCAAGTGATGAATAAGTATCTCCCTCTGAGACAGGCAAGAAGTGGTAAGATAAAGGAACCTTGGATGACGAGAGCGATGGAGCTTCTCGTCAAAAGGTAGCTTACATAAGGAGGAGGAAGCTAAGGTCAAGCTCAGCTCAACAGGATTACAGGCAGACAAAGAAGGACTTAAAAATGGTCTGAGGAGAGCCAGGAGGGGGCACGAGAAAGGCTTGGCAGAACGGATTAGGGAGAACACAAAGGCATTTTAGACTTATATGAGGAATAAGAGAATGGTCATGAAAGAGTAGGCGCGATCAGGGATAGCATAGGGAATTTGTGTGTGGAGTCTGAGGAGGTAGGGGAAGCCCTAAATGAGTTTTTTGCTTCTGTCTTTTGGAAAGAAACGAACTTTGTAGTGAATGAATCCTTTGAAGAGCAGGTTTGCATGCTGAAATAGATAGAGATAGAGGAAGCTGATGTGCTGAAAATTTTGTCAAACATTAAGATTGACAAGTCGCCAGGCCCGGACCAGATTTGTCCTCGGCTGCTTTAGGAAACGAGAAATGCCATTGCTCCGCCACTTGAGAAGATCTTTTCATTCTCGCTCTCCACTGGAGTCGTACCTGATGACTGGAGAGAGGCAAATGTAATTCCTCTCTTCAAGAAAGTAAATAGGGAAAACCCCGGCAATTACAGGCCAGTAAGTCTCACATCTGTCGTCTGCAAGGTGTTAGAAAGGATTCTGAGGGATAGGATTTATGACCATCTGGAAGAGCATGGCTTGATTAAATGCAGTCAACACGGCTTTGTGAGGGGCAGGTCATGCCTCACAAACCTTATCGAGTTCTTTGAGGATGTGACTAGAAATGTTGATGGGGGTCGATCTGTGGATGTGGTGTATATGGACTTCAGCAAGGCATTTGATAAGGTTCCCCATGGTAGGCTCATTCTGAAGGTCAGGAGGAATGGGATTCAGGGCAACATAGCTGTCTGGATATAGAAATTGGCTGGCCAACAGAAGACAGCTAGTGGTAGTAGAAGGAAAATATTCTACCTGGAAGTCTGTGGTGAGTGGTGTTCCACAGGGCTCTGTCCATGGGCCTCTATTGTTTGTATTATTTATTAATGACTTAGGTGAGGGGATTGAAGGATGCGTCAGCAAGTTTGCAGATGACACAAAGGTTGGAGGTGTCGTTGACAGTACAGAGGGCTGTTGTTGGCTGCAGCGGGACATTGACAGAATGCAGAGATGTGCTGAGAAGTGGCAGATGGAGTTCAACCTGGATAAGTGCGAGGTGATGCTTTTTGGAAGGTCGAATTTGAAAGCTGAGTACAGGATTAAGGATAGGATTCTTGGTAGTGTGGAGGAACAGAGGGATCTTCGGGTGCAGGCACATAGATCCCTTAAAATGGCCACTCAAGTGGACAGGGTTGTTAAGAAAGCATCTGGTGTTTTGGCTTTCATTAACAGGAGGATTGAGTTTAAGAGTCGTGAGGTCTTGTTGCAACTCTATAAAACTTTAGTTAGACCGCACTTGGAATACTGCGTCCAGTTCTGGTCGCCATTTTATAAGAAAGATGTGGATGCTTTGGAGCGGGTTCAGAGGAGGTTTACCAGCATGCTGCCTGGGCTGAAGGGCTTATCTGCTAAGGAGAGGTTGACTGAGCTCGAACTTTTTTCTTTGGAGAAAAGGAGGAGAAGAGTGGACCTAATTGAGGTATACAAGGTAATGAGAGGCATAGATAGAGTCGATAGCCAGAGACTATTTCCCAGGGCAGAAATGACTAACACGAGGGGTCATAGTTTTAAGCTGATTGGAGGAAAGTATAGAGGGGATTTCAGAGGCGGGTTCTTTACACAGAGAGTTGTGAGAGCATGGAATACGTTGCCAGCAGCAGTTGTGGAGGCAGGGTCACTGGGGACATTTAAGAGACTCCTCGACATACATACGGTCACAGACATTTGAGGGTGCATACATGAGGGTCAGTGGTCGGCACAACATCGTGGGATGAAGAGCCTGTTCTGTGCTGTACTGTTCTATGTTCTATGTTATAATCAAAGCAGTTGATGTACATTTTGCGTATTTTCTTCTCCCTGGTGCGAGACTGGTTGATGCTGGTGGATGTTTCACAGCTCTGTGACGTCATTGCTGAAATTAACTGGCTTCACACTTTGCACGCGGAAAAGGTAAACATTGAGAAATATTTGTGGAAATTCAGAAAGTATAGTGCAGTGTCCTGCTCCTACATATGCAGTCTCCGCAGACCCAGACCCTCTCCAAAATGCAGTGAGAAAATATTGTCCAGACCCTCAGGCTTCCCGAAATCATTGCAGTAGCTGGTAACACAAACCCAAGGAAACCATCCAGGGAACGTCCTCTGACTTTCCATTGATGGTGACAAGTCAAATCACTGTATATATGTCACACCCACTCGGAGTTAACAATTGGCTTTCTCGCCTCAGTTTCTATTCCTGGCTGAAAAAGCCATTGCAGTTCTGCATAGTCCCTGTGACCTGAAATATTTCCGGTTCTGTTCTCCATGGAAGTAGTTGACAATGTAACTGCACAACTTTCTGTACCTCAATCACAACAAAACAACACTACCATTACCAGTGTAGATGCTGGGGATGCGATGGTCTAGTGCCATTATCTCCAGACTATTAATCCAGGGACCCAGCTAATGACCCAGACCTGGACTTGAATTCCCCCCCCCCCTCCACCATCAGATGGTGGAATTTGAATTCAATGGAGTATTTGGATTAACAATCACATGAAAGACTGTCAATTGTCAAATACAAACAAACACCTAGCCTACTTGTGTCCTTCATGGAAGGAACTCTGTTATCTTCATGTGGTCATGCCTACATGTGACACCAGACCCAAAGCAATGTGATTGATTCTCAACTGCCCTTTGAAGTAACCAAGCCAGCATTCAGTTATATCACTCCAAGGTCTCAAAGAAATGAAACCAAACAGATCTAAGCACTGGCAGCCGACAGCATGTGGACTGCTATTGTTCAAGAAGGCAGCTCACCAACACCTTCTCGTGGGCAACCCAGAAAGGGAGATTAATACTGGCCCAGCCAGTTACACCCATGTCGCATTAATGAATTAAAGAATATGAGCACACTCGGGGAAGAGAGGCAGAAGGGACATACCTCATTTTCAAAAGGGGCTTGGATAGATATCTACATTGGCATGATACTCAGGTATATGGAAAAAATGAAAAATCAACGAGATTAATATCACATTTTATTTCCATCCTAGCTGATTATCAACAGTTGCTTTTATATATATATATCTTTCTCTCTATCTCTCTATTCCTCTATATATTCAACTGAAAGTTTGGGAGAAGATTTGTAGCCCGGGTGCTCGTTGTTGTGGTTCTTTTTGCCGAGCTGGGAATTTGTGTGGCAGACGTTTCATCCCTAACAGGTCCTAACCTAAACAGGTAACATCATCAGTGCTTGGGAGCCTCCTGTGAAACGCTTCTGTGATGTTTCCTCCAGCATTTAACGTGATTTGTATCTGCCGCTTTCGGTTGTCACTTCCAGCTGTCCACTGCAGTGGCCAGTGTATTGGTTCGATGTGCGTATTGATTGAATCTGTGGATGAGTGCCATGCCTCTAGGATTTCCCTGGCTGTTCTCTGTTCGGCTTGTCCTATAATAGTAGTGTTGTCCCAGTCGAACCCATGTTGCTTCTCATCTGACATAGGATAGTTGGTCATGTCGTTTTGTGGCTAGTCGTGACAAGCCAGGGACACAGCCAGACAGAACGGATTCAGGATGATCCAGGTAATGATTACAGATGCACACAACAGACTACACAAAATACAGACAAGAAATTGCGCGCCAAAATCGTTAATTTCAAAAACCACCAATCAGGAATGGACCCGGACCATAGAACAGGCCATCACCGTAGTACAGAACAGGATCACATACCGCAAATCATCGGCACTAAAACAAAAAATTGCCAAACTAACACATAACAGAGAGGACACCACAACACACTCCTGGGTTAGAGACCTCTCCCACAGACAGCTCACAGACACGGAAAAAAAAATAATACTGGCCAAGGGACTCAACTACAACCACAGGGAGGCCAAGACAGCAGACTTTCTAGCAGCACTAGAATGCACACTCAGAAATAATGGACTGACAGAAGAGACACAACAAACAATGAGACAAAGTATCGTGCCCCTGATAACAAGGAAAAGACAAACACATAACCTCAACACCAAGGAGAGGGAAGCACTAAGAAACGATAAGAACAAATCATACTTCCAGCAGACAAAGGCAGAATGACGGTCGTCCTGGACAAAGCAGACTACATCCAAAAAGCGCAACAACTACTTATTGATACCAACACCTACCAAAAGAGGGAGTTTGATGCCACCCCACAGCTCACCAATAGAATGAACAACACACTAAGGAACCTACAAAAAAAAGGACAGATAACCAGGTTTGACCGACAGAGAATGAAACCTGAAAGCAACAACACCCCCAGGGTATATGGACGACCTAAAGTGCACAAACCAGACACCCCACTCATACCCATAGCATCACTACCATCACACAAACTGGCTAAAGAACTGCAGCAGAAACTGAAACACCTGATCATCGGATCCAGACACTCTATACAGTCAACACAGGAATTCTTGGACATCATCAGAAATATACATATAGACAAGGAAGAGACTATGGTCTCATTTGATGTAACGGCACTGTTCATCTCTATCGACAAAACCCTAGCCAGAGAAACAATAGCCAACCTGCTGGACATACAGAACAGACAACAAGAGCGGGAAACTATCAACAAACACGGCATACTCAAACTACTGGATCTGTGCCTCACAAGACACTTCACATTCAACAACCAAATATGTGAACAAATCAACGGCACACCCATGGGCTCACCCATCTCTGGACTCATAGCATAAGCGGTAATTCAAAGGTTATAATAAACAGTCTTACTGCAAATTCAACCCAAACTCTGGGTCAGATATGTAGATGATAGCTTTGTAATCATGAAAAACATAGAAATAGAGAACCCACACCGGATCATCAACGCCACACTCACAGGAATCCGATTCACTAGAGAGGAAGAAAAGGACAACCAACTCCCATTCCTAGACGTTATAGTACAGAGAACACCGAGTGGAGAATTCACCACAAAGGTATACAGGAAAGCCACACACACAGACCAATTCCTAAACTACGAAAGCAACCACCCCAACACACACAAAAGATGTTGCATCAAGACACTGTTCAAAAGGACCACAACACACTGCAGTACACCAGATCTGCAAAAAGAGGAAGAAGAACACCTATACAATGTGTTCGCCAAAAACAGATACCCCCCGCAATTTCATCATCAGATACCTAAGGGAAAGACAATGGAATGAGGACATGCCGCAACCCAAAGTACTAGCCACACTCCCCTCCATCAAAAACATTTCTGAACTGACAGCCAGACTACTGCGACCACTAGGACACATAACAGCACACAAACCAACAGCCACTCTCAGACAACAACTCACCAGGACGAAGGACCCGATACCCAGCATGAGCAAAACCAATGTAGTGTACAAAATCCCATGCAGGGACTGCACAAAACACTACATAGGACAAACAGGAAGACAGCTGACTATCCGCATCCATGAACACCAACTAGCCACGAAACGACATGACCAGCTATCCTTAGTAGCCACACACTAAGATGACAAGCAAAATGAGTTCGACTGGAACAACACTGCTATTATAGGACAAGCCAAACAGAGAACAGCCAGGGAATTCCTAGAGGCATGGCACTCATCCACAGATTCAATCAGTAAGCACATCGACATGGACCCAATATACCGGCCACTGCAGCAAACAGCTGGAACTGACAACCGGAAGCGGCAGATACAAATTACGTTAAGTGCTGTAGGAAACATCACAGAAGCGCTTCACAGGAGGCTCCCAAGCACTGAGGATGTCACTTAAACAGGGGATGAAACGTCTGCAACACAAATTCACAGCTCGGCGAACACAACCACAACATATATTGAACTCATTTCACCAAAACAAATCACACTATTTCCCAGCTGCTTTTGGATCTGATGCATGCTGAGTGGACTGAAAACTTTAACTCTGTTTTTCTCTCAACAGAAGCTGCCAACCCTGTTCCGTTTCCCCACTTTGTTTCTTTTTTGTTTCAGATCTTCAGTAGCTTTTTTTTTTGATTTAATGTTTCTTTTTGATATTTCATGGGATGTCAGCATCACTGTGAAAGGCAGCATTTCAGGACCATCATTAATTGCCCTGAATTGTGACCATTCCACAAGGCAGTATAGAGCCAAGCACATTGTTGTGGGTCTGAAGTCAGTCTCAATCCAGACTAAATAACGATGTTAGATTTCTTTACCAAAGGACATCAATGAAACAGATAGATTTTTAGACAAAAATCTCCTCGTTTTATGGTTACAGCTCGTGCATTTGTTTTTATGTCGATTCTTATCACTTGAATTTAAGTTCTGCGATCAGCTGTGGTAGGATTTGAGACAGTATCTTTAGTGTTCTAACCTGTCCAGCGACATTACTACTCTGACACGGTGTCCCTATTGTGAACGTACTTTAGAGACATTAAAAGTTTATAATCGATTTATTCGTAACTGGTGCAGTGGCCAGAAGACAACTGTAACTGTAAAGTATGACCTTTCACAAGGCATAGGCAATGCTTTATTCAACAACGGCACTGAAACAGTGGTGAAGACTCAGGGTATTATGAAGCTGGTTGTGGGCAGATTTGGTGATGGAGACAATACCAAGACATACATCAGTTCAACGCAAAAACGGTCCTCACAGTTTTGTTTCAGACGTCTGTGAAGGAGGAGTCTGAAATTTGTGTATAATTAATGGAATTTATAATGGAACTAAATACAATAGTTTCTGTCTTTACCAGATAGAGATAACAAAAAAGTAATGAAGTTCAACATGGCTTATGTAATTAATAAATAGATAGACATTGAAAAACTTACCAGGAACACCAACAATAGCGAGGGTGGGATAATAACCTGCCTGAATAATCATAAGTGCACCGAATATTTGCCATGATAATGTTGACCCAGGCCAGGAAACCAAGAAAAGACCATCGGAAAAACTCCTGTGCATTGTTGTAACATTCCAGTCTATTGTTCTCAGATTCTGATCGATTATTTGAATATTCCAGTCTAATGTTCTCAGGTTATGATCCATTACTGGAACGTTCAAGTCTGTTGTTCTCAGATTCTGATATCTCCTCTCCTTGTCTCTCTCAGCCACTGACTCCGTTAGTGTTGAAGGTGATGTGTCTGCTTCTACCAAGGGATAAATCACCGAAAGAAGTCCCTTACTAATAGGAGAGAGAAATTCTCTATTGACACAGTTAGAGTCCATGGAGACTGACATCAATCACAGTTACTGAACAAAGAGTTCCAGTTAACCCCTTTCACTACAGCATTTTCAGCTCACATTCACAACTGAACTGAATTGGATGGCAGCATCATTAGGTATTTGTCTCATCTCCAATCACTAGTGAAGTCAGTGCTGAGGTGTGGGTGGAAGGGTGGGGACTGATGGATGTTTTCCTTTCGCAGGTTAGATGATTCTGTTGTGCTGTTCATGTACAATGTTGTAATAACTTGCAGCCCCAAAAATCACACAATCAAGTTGTTGTTATTGTGCTGTTCTCTCCTCCGCTCGAACAATTGCCAACCAAAAGATTGTCCCTGGGCAGAGTTGCCCTGGCCTTACAGAGGAAGCTTGAATTGGTGTGGACATGACTCTGACTGCTGTCTGAAGGCAATGCTGTAATGTCAACACACAAGTTGCGCTTCAGGTTTTTTTTAAGTTGGCAAGCATCTTATTGCTGTTTTATTCGCTTTAAAACAGTGAGAATTACATTTTTATTTACTTCAGTCCAAAGGGAAAAGAAATGGCATGTCCAAAGACCTTGTTCATTAAAACTAATGGATTAATGAACCAGGGAGAGAATGAAAATAACATTAGTTCGGAGACAGAAAGGAATGGGAGCAGTGGTTGTGGAGATTTGAGGGGAATACAACGATAATCCCCCAGTCACCATAACGCTTTTTGACAGACAGAATGAAATGCAAAGCAGAGCAATGAAACTGAGATAGAATGTTGATTGCTGATGTGGCTCTGTGGGTCAGGGATTAGCGCTACACTTTCACAGTGGTCGGGGTCTGGTTCGATTCCAACCTCAGGTGATTCACTGTGTGGAGTTTGCATATTCTTCCCAGGTCTGTGTGTATTTCATCCCACACTTCAAAGATGTGCAGACTAGGTGAATTGGCCAAGCTAATATTCTCATTGTGTTTACCGATGTGTAGGTTAGGCACATTAGTGAGGGGTCAATATCGAGGGTAGACGAATGGGCCTGTGTTGGTTACTCTTCCAAGGACCTGTTTCCACACTACATGCATTCGATGAATGTGAACAGGAAATATCAAACGGAAAGAATAGTATGCTACGTAAGTGTTTAATGAGTGGATGTACAGTTCGACAGGGTTGTGCACATATAGAACGTAGTACATTACAGCGCAGTACTGACCCTTCTGCCCTCAATGTTGTGCCGACCTATGAAACCAAGCTGAAGACCATCTAACCTACACTACTCCACTTTTCATTCATATGCCTTTCCAACGACCGCTGAAATGGCCTTAAAGTTGGCGAGTCAATTTCTGTTGCAGGTAGTGCGTTCCACACCCCGCTACTCTTTGACTAAAGAAATGATCTCTAACATCTGTCCATTACATCTCAATTTAAAGCTACGTACCCTCGTGCTAGCCATTACCACCCAAAAACAGGCTCTCGCTATCCAGCCTATCTCATCTCTGATTATATTTTATGCCTGAATTAAGATACTTCTCAACATTCTTTCAAAAGAAAACAGCCTCAAGTCCCTCAGCCTTTCCTCATAAGGCCTCCATACCAGGCAACAACATAGTAAAGTTCCTCTGAACACTTTCCAAAGATACCAAATCCTTCCGTGAATGAGGTGACCAGAACTGTGTTTAATAGGCCAGCTGCAACATGACCCAATGGCTCTGAAACTCAATCCCTCTACTAATAAAAGCAAACACACCATATTCCTTCTGAATAACCCTATCAAACTGGGTAGCAACTTTTAGGGATCTATATACATGGACACTAAGGAATCTCTACTCATCTGCACTACCAAGATTCTTACCAAGAGCCCAATGCTGTGCATTCCTGTTGCTCCATCCAAAGTGAATCACCTGACATTGTTCCGCATTGCATTCTATTTGCCGCCTCACAGCCCAGCCTCCAAATTATCTGTGTCCTGCTCTAACCCACAACATAGTTTGGCACTAACCACAACACTAACAACCTTAGAGTCATCTGCAAATTTACGAACGTATCCTTCTACGCCATCATCCAGATCGTTTATAAAAATGACAAACAGCAGTGGGCCCAAAACAGATCCTTGCGGTACACCACTAGGAAATGAACTCCGGGATGAACATTTCCCATCAGCTACCACCCTCTGTCTCCTTTCAGCCAGCCAATTACTGATCCAAACCGCTAAATTACCCTCCATCCCATGCCTCCGTATTTTTTGCAATAGCCTATCGTGGGGAAAAAAGTGAAGGACTTCAGATGCTGGAGATCAGAGCTGAAAATGTGTTTCTGGAACTCTCCTGCTGCGCTCCTCCTGTCGTGGGGAACCTTACCAAGCTCTTTACTGAATGTCATATGCACTACATCAACCGTTTTACCCACATCCACCTCTTTGGTCACCTTCTCAAAAAATTCAATAAGGTTTGTGAGGCACGACTACCCTTCACCAAACCGTGTTGACTATACCTAATCAAATTATTCCTTTCTAGATGAGTATAAACCCTATCTCTTTAACAATTTCAACACTTTACCCACAACCAAAGTAACGCTCACTGGTCTATAATTAGACTCTACTCCCCTTCTTGAATAAGGTAACATTTGCAATCCTCCAGCCTTCTGCACTATTCCTGTAGACAATGACAACATAAAGCTCAAAGCCAAAGGCTCTGCAATTGCCTCCCTGGTTTCCCAGAGAATCCTATGCTAAATCCCATCCAGCACTGTGGAGTTATCTATTTTTATACTTTCCAGAATTGCTAAAACCTCTTCCTTGTGAACCTTTATCCTATCTAATCTACTGACCTGTATCTCAGGATTCTCCTCGACAACACTGGTTATTTACTCGTATGAATACTGATGAAAATATTGACTTAGTGCTTTGCCTATCTCCTCTGACTCCAAGCACATATTCCCATTACTACACTTGATAGGCCCTAATCTTACTCTAGTCATTTTTTTAAAAATCCTGATATAGTTATGGAAAGCCTTCAGGTTTTCCTTGACACAATCAACCAACGACTTCTCATGTCCCCTCCTGGCTCTTCGATGCACAGAATATTCAGAATTTAAAACCACGACATGGATAACACAATGTGCAGGGCCATGGAAAGAATACGGAGCAACATCAGGAGAAATATAGCTCATTACGTGCTGATACAGAGATGTTGCCTCCAGTAAGCACCGGATTTGTTATAATAATGATATACAATTCTAAAATAAAACATTCAGCCAATCGAGCTGACACTGATCCTCTGAAGAACATTGCACCCAGATCCACCTCCTACACAATTCCTCTACCTCCCCTTGTTAAAGCAAGTAATCGCAGATAAACAATTGGGAGGAATCAGAAACACATGGACGAAACACTTGCAGACACGGGAAGAATATGAAAGCTCAATACAGATGGTTGCCCAAGGGTGGAATTCGGCGCAGGTTCCCAGGTACTTCGAGACAGCTGTGCTAACCACTGAACCACCGTGCCACGGACGCAAATATGTCACTGTGTGAGCATATACGAGGGAACTTGGAAATCTCAGATACAACATTAGATTACTTACAGTGTGGAAACAGGCCCTTCGGCCAAACAAGTCCACACCAACCCGCCGAAGCGCAACCCACCCTTACCCTTATATTTACCCCGTCACCTAACATAGCGGTCACTTTAGCATGGCCAATTCACCTGACCTGCACATCTTTGGACTGTGGGAGGAAACCGGAGCACCCGGGGAAAACCCTCGCAGACACGGAGAGAATGTGCAAACTCCACACAGTCAGTCACCTGAGGCCGGAATTGAACCCGGGTCTCTGGCGCTGTGAGGCAACAGTGCTAACCACCGTGCCGCCCATGTGGAAAATGTTGGTGAAACTAAGGCTGATGAGTCAGTACCTTGAGAGTGAAAGAGAGTAAACATATTGAGACGAACATGGCTCTGTTCTGAAAAAGTCATATTGATCTCAGAACGTTAATTCTTTTTCTGCTCAGATGCTGCTGGACTTGTTGAAGTTTTCCAGCAATTCCAACTTCCTTTTTCTTTTGGAGTGTGGATATTTTTCTGATATGATAGAGAACAGTGAAACTGACATTTTAGGTAGCTGTCATGTATTTGGTTATGGTCATTGAATGAAAAATTAAAAACCTTGTATTTGACAGAGACCTAAATATTAATAACATTTTCTGTGTCATAAATCACCATGAAAATGTTGAATTCAGTGGCCATGAATCACATGATCAATCCTCTATAAGTAACCAATTGAATTAAGGATCCCAATCATTACCTCAGTATCATATCATGCTCCTGGTGTCACTAAGATCATACTCATTCAGCAAGGTCTTACGTTTCTGAAACTTTAGATGAAACTGTGGAAAAATAAGGTACATTGGCACAGGGCATAGTCATCCACGGGTTTTGGAAGGAACTAGCATGGGCAGATTTTACGTGTCAAACACAATCACTCTGGAAAAGGCGACATAGAGCAGCCTACGTGAATCTCTTCTGTGCAAGTGATGCACATACTCACGGAGCTGCTTGTAGGTGCATTCCGAGATGTTTTAACAACTGGTAGTGAAGGAACAGCAATTTAGTTCCTAGTCAGGATGGCATGTAACTTGGAAGATAACTTGTAGAGATTGTTTACCCATTGTTCCCACTACCAGTGCAGAATGTTCCCTAATTCCCATTAATCACAGTTTTGCTCAGGATCCCTGATCCCACTGTCAGTCAAGGCCTGCTTCATTGAAACGGACGTCTCTCTGATCTCATCTCAAATTATATTGCAAGATCAGTTGAAAGAACAAGGAGCAAAGGACAAGAATACTGTTTGTTTGAACAATATCCTCACAACATACAGAAGAAAATTGATACGTGGACTTCAAATTCTGTCCGAAGACGTTTGTCCTGTTGGTGATGAGGCTGTTTGGTTCAGTGTTGTGATAAAGGGACAAGAAGAATCTCCACTCTGTACCATTAGTTAACAAAGCCATCCTGTTCACAGCGCAGCAGACAGTGGCAAACATGCTGTTTACTGTTGCTGTTGGACACTGATCATTTCAAACGCACCATTAACTGATGACATGTAGAAGCACAGGGTCAGCAATTTCCAGCATTTAGTTTGAGAGCAAAAAACGAAAGGGAGAGTCAGGGAAACTGGGAGTGATAGGGAAGTGGTGTGATGCACAGTGCGAGAAGTGTGAAAGGGCATGGTCAGTGGAAGGGTGTGTCACAGCAGAAGGGGCAATGCAACGAAAGTCGGTGGAGAAGGAAAGAATATGAAGGGGAGGAGGTGGTGTGTCAGAAGGACCATCTGTGGAAGGGAAAACCATGCAGTTGGAAAACTGAGATTGATGGACATTCAAACATCACTGTTAAGGAAAATTGGGATCTGGTTTTCTTTGAATATGAGGAAAATGTTTTTTCTACATCCACTCTACATCTCTGTATTTCCATCAAGTGCAGACATTTTCTTTTCTCTCCATTTCATTATCTCAACATTTTGTCACTTAATGTCACTAAACAATATCCAGAACGGTGGGTGTTTTTTTTTCTTTGAATTTGTTTCCAATTCATTGCAGAAATGAGAATGTGATTTGATCTTTTACTGCATGCTTATAATGCAGAATTTAATTGAATCTTTATCCTCATCACCTTAGTTCTTTCAAACAAACTTCATGAATGAGCCTTCATCCATCCTGCAGATTAAAAAAGGCTCCCTGTGTTCTGACGGGATTGCAGGGAATGTTATAAAGAATGAGCTGCAGGCCCACATAAAATTGAAATGTTGCAGTGCACAGTGCCAAAAGCGACTCCAAGATTAATGATGTACAAGCCTTTTGAATAATACATGCAGAGGGCCGGAGTATAAAAGCAGAATTCAGTTCCATGTCCAAAATACTCTTTGTGGCTCCCTAATAAAAGCCCTCTCCAGAATCATGCTGCAAATTAACCAAAAGAGGGAAAACTATAGACTGGAATCATCAATTCTTCCTCTGCAACAACGTAGAAAATCAAGTTGTGTTTCTGATATTCGTACACGTTGATGATAAGAATGTGGGAGATGGGGGTGGGGGTTAGAGCATGATAAACAATGTTGTGGATGACACAATGATTATTCCGATGGTTCACAGTGAGGACGAAAGTGTTAGGTTACAGGAGGGTACAACTGGATTGTTCAGATGGCCAGATCAATGACCGAAAAACTTAACACTGCAATATGTGAGATACTGCACTTTGAAAGAATAACAACCCCAGAGAGTACTCAAACCATGAAAATAGGCTAGATTTGCTTTTACTTTACTTTGGAGCAGAGAAGGTTATGGTGAGAACCTGACAGAGTTTTATAACAGCATGAGAGGTGTAGACAGAGTGAACAGACAGCAGCTGTTCCCCTTAGTCAACCGGTTAAATACAAGGGGACACACGTTTAAAGTGAAAGACAAGAGATTGAGTGAGGATTTGTGAAATCTGTTTTGAACCCAGAGGATGATATGCTTCTGGAATGCATTGCCTGTGAAGGTGGTTGAGGAAGAAAACCGTACAAACTTGGCAAAGCACTTGTATCAGCACTTGATGGTGCAAGATTTGATCGGCATCTTCTTTATTATATGATTCCATGATATATTGTGAAGCACCACCAAATGGTAATTGTTGGTTTGTTCCATCGAACAAGTAAGTAGGGAGATTACAAATCAGCATCATCTCATGGAGCATCAGTACTTACTAAACCAAGGACAGCCCATTTATCTCTGAAAATATCCAAGATAATTCACATGCTCAGTGTAAGTTTCGTTCAATAAGCCAACCAACATTATTCCAGCTGTTTGACACCAATAACATAGAAACAAACTTTCCTTCATTGTTATATAGACTTCTAGTTGTAAGGTTGTTAATTCTCTGCAGAATAATTAATTCCTTGCCACATATTCGCTTTGGCAAAGAGTCCGTTTTCCTGCGTTTTTCTGCCAGATGTTCATCACAATACAGTGGCTTGTTTAACACTACGTCCACTACTAGTAATACTTCCGCCAAACTTAACTGGCACGAGATGCACAGCTGGTACTCCTTCCAACAGCCACTTGGATGGGCCAACACCCACTGAACAGGAACTTCTCAACGGCAATTAATGTTGGACTAGCTCCATTAAAATCCCAAATGAATTTTTGAAAAATCCAATTTCCTAATAATAAATGAACAATGTAACCATTTTTATTGATCTGATGAGTTTGTTGCGGACTTTGCAGAAACCATTTCGTGAATACATTGAAATAAAAGGCCAACTGAGAGCCCAGGTCACGAATAACACAAGTTAATGCAGCATTAAATCCGCAGCTGAATGAGCACAAAATGCCAGAGTAGAGTAGGCCATGCACCTTGAGGTAACTTTCATTCATGTAATTTGGTGTTTTCTGGCTGGTGTTGACATGTTGCGCTGAATGGCCTGTTTGTGTGCCATAAGACTCTATCACTTTAATTCTTGAAAACAGAAAATATCTAACTATTTCCAAAGCTTGTGAGCATCAATTTGTGAAGAATATAATCTCCAAGGTCACATTGCATTCTGACTTGAATCGAAACCATTTTCCCTTCACTTTCACTTGTTCAGAATCCTGTAACTCTCTCTGAAATAAAAATGTTTGTGTTCCTGCATCAAGAGGACCACTGGGGTTCCCTAACACATTATGAGTGGAAATTAAACATAGGCAACAAATCGGTGGCTTTTCTAATGAAACTCACCTCACAACAACAACTGAAAGGAAGCTGCACTCTTAAGATATTATCTAATTGCTAAAGCAGTTTCAAAGGAATTTTTCACTTGTTTAAAAAATACATTTGGAAAGTTGGGCCAATCACTCTGAAAGGAAAAGTTCATGAGAATGGTCTCCTAATTTTTTGGTAGCTGACGACAAGAAAAAAGTTGAAACTAGCATCAGGCGTGAGTGTTCCTTCTTTGCCCTTACAACGTTAGTGTGTCATTCTTAGTCAAGAATCTGCCTGCCTCTGACTTATGAATATTCAATGTCCTATTCAATGCCATTCAATGTCATCGCTCTCTGGGAAGAGAGTTTCACAAATACACAACACTTTGAGAGGGCTGAAACAACCCACATCTTATGAAATGAGATGTTCTTCAGTTTTACTTTCCATCAAATTAGTGTACTCTCTCATACAAACTGAAGTTTTTTTTTCAGAATTAAACTTAAAAAGACTATGTGGAATATTCTGAGGTTAAACAAGATCACATATTGTCCAGCTAAACTCCAGGGGATTCAGGGCCAGTCTGGTCAATATTTCCTCCTGAAATACAATTCTTCACAGGAGTCAGTTGAGTGAATCTTCTCTGGACTGCTTTGCATGTCATTATGGCCATACCTCTTTCGATGTGGTCTCACTAGTACCCTGTAAAACTGTAGAAAATTCTTACTACTTCTGAATGAATTCTGTTTCAAAAAAGTTTCAACATTTGTCTGGCCTCTCTAAACCCCTGACGTACACGACCTTTTTTGTGTGATCCAGGTGCCTGATTCCTCTGTGCTTTAAGTCAAATGATTCGTGCATTTCCATTAAACTTACAACATGTTTGAACTCAGACACATTTTCCATTCTATGCTCCAATCATCAATATTTGTTGTTCATTTGACCAACTTATATCTCTTAACTTGTGTATTCTTCATATACAAATAAAAACAAGAAAATTAAAAAATTACATTGTCAATTCCATTGGAATGCGGCGACAGACTATGTCTTTGACCGAGTATTCTGTCTGTATTATGGAAGAATCAAACATTTGAAATTGTCTGTGTCCTCTCAAACAGGTTCACATGTTTATATTCTTCTATACTGCAAACAGAATATTTCGTCAAAGACATAGGTTGACGCCACAATTCAGTGGAATCGACAATGTCATATTTGTAGTCCATGTCCAAGCTATAAATTAGCGACAATGCTAAAGTGTTTTGCAGTCCCATCACTCAGTTCCCATCACTGAAATATGGACCGATGGTGTAGAATCTGTGTGGGTGCAATTGAGAAACAACAAAGGTTAAAAAGGCAGAAAACAGTGAGTGAGGATAAAAATGATCATGTCATGATATTCCACAAGGCTCAGTGTTGGGACCACGATATTTTACTTTGTAAATTAATGAGCTAGATGAATGTTCTAAGGGCATTCTGGTTAACTTTTCAGATGATATAAAGATAGGTGGAGAGACAGGTAGCATTGCGGAAGTGGAGAGGGTGCAGAAAGGTTTAAACACGTTAAGAGAGTGGGCAAAGAAGTGGCAGATGGAGTACAATTGAGGTCAGTGTGAGGTCATGCACTTTGGTAAGAAGAATACAGGCAAGGAGTATTTTCTAAATGCGGGAAAATTTTTCAGTGTGAAGTGCAAAGAGACTTGGGAGTTCTCGACCAAGATTGTCTCAAGGTAAACTTGCAGGTGAACCAATTGTTAGGAAACTTTTATATCACGACACAGTGTGTTTTAAAATCTTATATTCACGAAAAGAACTGTGAGTCGACTCATAAACAACAACATCTGTTTATTGAACGCAATTAATATTAGAACAATAAATTGTACTATAATGTAACGAAACACATTACAAACCACCTTATGCTTTAACTTAACTTTGTATGATCGTATACCACTCCAACAGAACATTGCCGGGCTCCACGTGCTGATTTCTCCTTCTTACGATGGACTTGGATGCGTCTTCTGCTTTGGTGGTTATTCTCGATTTACTGCGCTCAGTGAGGTTTTGGGGTGATTCTCATTCTTCAGAGTCTTCACCTCATTTTGGGAGCATATGGAGGATCTGTCAACAGAATGACCATGTTGGATAACTCTGATCAATCAGACCCAACCAAGGGTTTGCGCATTGATGGCCTACGGGAGGCATTCCGTTGTTCCATTCAAATTCAACTCCAGGTTTGTATTGCAGGGTCTGTAGCTGTCAAGTTTGTTTACAAACCTTCTGTGGGTAGCTGCAGCCTGTCTGGAAACTGCAGCATGTGGATTAGCACAGAGAGTTGACTCAAGGCCGGGATCCATTTCCCAGCATGCTTTAATCATTGTTCGTTTTTGTAACTCCATGGTAATTTGTTAATGTCGATCATAATTTCATTATTTCAGGTGGCAAGACTGGTCACAAAGGCAAATACAATGATCACATTTATTTTGAGATGGCTTGAATATAAAAGCATGGATGTAATTCCGAGACTCTATAAGGCTCTAATCAGACCAAATTTGGATTATTGTGTGATGTTTTGGGCCCCATATCTCAGGAAGGGTACACTGCCCCTGGAGCGTGTTCAGAGGCAGTTCACATGAATGTCCTCAGGAATGAAAAGCCAATGTTAATATGAGGTCTCTGAGATTAAACTCGCTGAAGTTGAGAAGGATGAGTGGATCTAATTGAATCATGCAAAATACTAAATGCCTGGCCAGAGGAGATGTCAGAAAGATGCTCCCATTGTTAGGAGGGAAAGGACCCAAAGGCATAGTATCATAGTTAAGGGAAGACCTTTTATATCGGAGATAAGGAGAAATGTCTTCAGCCAGAGAGTGATGAATCTAAGGTAAGGATGGAAGTTTCCTTCCTTAAAGGACATTAGTGAGCCAGATGAGTTTTCGCTTACAATCGATTCATGACCACCATCAGTCTCTTAATTCCACATTTGAATTCAAGCTCCACCATCTACCATGGCAGAATTAATATCCGGTCATCAGAACATTAGCTGGGTCTCTCGCTTAAAAGTTCAGTGATAACACTACCAAGCCACGGCCTTGCCCAGTCCTCCAGAGTGTGACTGAATTGTGTTATATGATTTGCCTGAGACTTTTCCCTCAAGCTGTTATTGATTTCCATGTCAAATTATGGATGATTTTTCTCCATTATGCAATTCCTCTTCCTCTCACCAATATACTTTAATTGAGAGGTTATTTAGTATCTCGTTGTGTCTTTATTTTTGTTTTATCAGAGAGACACAACAGCACAGGACAGGGATTGGAGATTGGGATTTTCCAGATCTCTGTGGGACTCAGTACCATTCTCAATGTGTATCCCTCACTGGATCAGTCTAATTTCCCATTCTGTCTATTACACTGCCTCCTGAAGGTACTCAGGAATTTCCTGACTCAGTAGACATCACAACTACAGAGTGTTTCGTCCATCGCCTCATTGAAGATGGTTGGTCAGATAGTAAGACAAAGGGCAGGGAGATCTGGAGTCTTTAATAAATCCTGCAGTGACATAAGATCACTAACAGTGAACAGAGCAGAGAGGAGTGAGAGAGCACCAAGTATCGGCTAACAGAAGATGACATAGATAGAGTGCTGGAGGGGGAGCATAGTACAGACACACCCCAGGCTCAATCACTGCCTCTGCTGTCAGTTCTGTTGTTCTGAGACTCACTACTCTGCAACACTGTATCTGTGGCATGTCTTGTGGGCCAACGTCTTCAATAATTTTTAACTCCAATAGCGGTTCCTGTCCCTGTAACCTCATCCTTTCCCTATAGTCCCTCCACATATTTGAAATGTACTGCATTCCAGACTGAAATCTCTATATCTGTATATTTCTTCGGTGTCTAGAACATGCCTTATCTCGGTAGTCTCCAGCTGCAATAACTGGAGAAGAGTCATGCTGCACAGAAACGGTTCCTTTGGTCCAACTAGTCCATGCTCACCATAGTCCCTGAACGATTCGCGTTTCCCTGCATTTGACCCATATCCCTTCAAACCTTCTCCTCTCCAGGTACCTGCCCAAATGTCTTTCCCAAATTGTTATTGTACTTTTCTCTACCACGTCCCCTGGAAGCTCATTCTATACCTGCACCATTCTCTGTTTGGAAAATTTTCTCCTCCAAACCCTTTTAAGCTTTTTTTCTCTCCCATCTCATAATTATGCCCTCCAGAATACAGAACATGGCAGAGCGGTACAGCCCTTCGGCCGTCAATGTTGCGCCAACCTGTGGAACCAATCTGAAGCCCATCTAACCTTCCCTATTCCATTCTCAACCATATGCCTATCCAATGCCCGTTTAAATGCCCTTAAAGTTGGCGAGTCCACTACTGTTGCAGGCAATGCATTCGATTCCCGACTATTCTAAGTACCTCTGGCATCTGCCCCATATCTATTAACTAATAATAATATTGATATCTTCCTCAATCTAAAGCTATCTCTCCTCGTGCTAGGCATCGCCATCCAAGGGAAAAGGCTCTCACTGGCCAACCCATCTCACCCTCTGATTATCTTTTATGTCTCAATGAATTGGCCTCAAATGTCTTCTCTCGAACAAAAACAGATTCAAGTCCATCAGCCTTCCTCCGTACCAGGTAACATCCAAGTAAATCTCCTCGGAACCCTTTCCAAATCCTTAACACACTTCCTCTAATGCGGTGATGTGAACCAGAGGCAACACTCCAGATGTGGCCGCACCAGAGTTCTGTACAAATACAGCATTATCTCATGGTTCTGAAACTCAATCCCTGTACCAATAAAAGGTCACATGCTGAGTGCCTTCTTAACAACCCTATCAAACTGAGTGGGAACTTTCAAGGATCTATGTCCATGGACACAGTGATCTCTCTGCTCATCTGCACTACCAAGATCTGCTTTACCCACATCCAACTGTTTGGTCACCTCAAAGAAATCAATAATGTTTGTGAGGCATGACCTACCTTTCACAAAACCGTGCTGACTATCCCTCATCACCTAATTCACCACCAGATGATTATAAATGCTAGCTTTTTCACGCCTTTCCAACACTTTGACCAGAATCAAAGTAAGGCTCACAGGTCTATAATTACCAGGGTTGTCTTTATTCCCTTTCTTGGACAAGAGGACAACCAGCCTCCAGCCTTCTGGCACTATTCCTGTAGACAATGACGACATAAAGATCAAAGCCAAAGGATCGACAATCTCCTTCCTGGCTTCCCAGAGCAGCCAAAGTTAAATCCCATCTGGCCCAGTAGATTTCCGATTTTAACACTTTCCAGAATTGCAAACACCTTCTCCTTCTGCAGTTCAATCCCATCTAGTTATAGACACCACTACCCTGGAGTAAAGAAGTTGGATAATTAACTTACCTGTCTCCCTCAAGGTTTTCACAACCTTTATAAGGTCACCCCTCAGCCACCGACGCCCAGTCGAAATGCGAAGGACAATGATATAAATATTTCTGCTCATGTTCCTGCCACTACTTTGCCACAATGTTCTGGAATACACTTGTTCAGGGCTTTCTCTACCTTTGTGTTCTAAGACCTCCAGCACCACCTCTTCTGTAATGGGGACTCTTTACAAGCCATCACTGTTTCTTTCCCTTTGCTTTCTAGTCTTTATCCACAGTACGTTCTGACATGAAATGCTCATTTAGGCCTTCGCCCATCTCCTGTGGTTCCACACTTGGATGGCCTCAGTGATCTTTGAGGAGTCCTAGTGTCCGTCCAGTTGTTTTTTTGTATTTGTATGCTGTAGAAATTTATTTGCATTCTTCTTAACCTTATCTGCCAAATCCATCTCATCCCCCCATGTTGCTTTCCAGCCTATCCAGCCTCTCCGATTCTGTCAAACCATCCAGTATCAGTAACATCTTCTTCAATCTTTGCTCCAGTTACAGTTTCAGGAAATGCTTCCTAAATCATGATGATCAGAATTCTATGCAGTACTCCAAAGCTGTGCTAACTATCCCTAATCAATCCTTGTCGTTGCAATTGCATGTAACTCCTATCCCGCAGAATCGCTTCCAAGAATGTACGCACCAATGACATCAAGCTAATTGGTGTTTGTCTCCCTGGCTTTCCCTCTCAGCCTTTCCTAAACACTGGCACGACATTAGCCACCCTCCAGGCTCCCTGCTCATCACCCGTTGCTGTCAGTGAGAAAAATCTTTTTATGGGACCCACAATTTCTTCCTGAGCTTCCCAAAAAGTACTTGATTAGTTCCCATGGACCTGTCTCCCTTACATGAATTTAAAAACCTCCAGTACCTCCTGGTACGTGCAGTCTTGTGAAGGCATCGCTGTTTATTTCCCTGACATTCCCTGTCTTTCTCCACAGTAATTTCAAACATGGTATTTTCGTTTAGGATCTCACCCATCTCCTGTGGTTCCACACTTGGATTGCCCCATTCATCTTCAAGGAGTCATACTCTCCCCCGAGTTAATCTTCTATTGTTAATATATTTATAGAATCTCTTTGGATTTTCCTCAGCCTGATCTGCCACCGCTTTTTGTGGTCCCCTTTGTGCCCTCCTGATTTCCCTCTTAAGTGAATTACTCCACCCACAATGTTCTTCAATGGATTCCCTTATTTCAGCTGGCTATATGTGACACGTGTCCCCTTTTTGTTGATCAGAACCTCAATACCCCCAGTCATGCAGAGTTTCCTACTTGTGTCAACATTGTCATTCACACTAACAGGAATATGCTGGCTCTGAACTCTCATTTTAACTCCCTTTTGAAATCTTCCCACCTGCCTGACGTCCCTATACCTGCAAATAGCCTCCACAATCAATTGTTAAAAGCTCTTGGCTAATACCATCTGGATTGAGTAAAGGCCAGTTTTGATCTTTAACTTGTGGGTCAGGTTTGTCCTTTTTCATCGCTATTTTCAAACTAATACGATTGTGATCACTTTGCCAAAGTGTTGCCCCACTAGCAACTCAGTCCTTTTCCCTACTTTGTTTCCCAACGCTAGGTCAGGTTTTACCTCTTCCTGCAGTCAGACCATTTACTTTTTGACTGGGACAGTTTTCTTGCACATGCCAAACAAATTCCTCCCAACCAAGCTCTGAACACTCTCGCAGTCCGAGTCTAGGTTTGGAAAGTTAAAATTCCTGACCATTACAGCCCTATCATTCTTACAGGTATCTGAGATCTCCCATCATATTTGCTGCTCAAATTCCCACTGATCGTTAGGAGCCTGTACTACAGTCATATCAAACTGATGATCCATTCTCATTTCTCAACTGCACCATTATAGCTTCACTTGACGATCCCCAGGAATTACTGTCTAATTACTGCTGTAATGTTTTCACTGATCAGAACCTCCAATACCCCTCCTCTCTCACCTCCTGTTCTATCCTCAACCTTCAGACTGTAGCCTGAGACCATCCCCACACTGTTGACAACACGCTCACCTTTCATGTCATATGCAAACCTACTAATGATACCTTGTGCTTTCACATCGAGTTATTAACGTACATAATACTGTTCAAAATAATGAGAGGAATACATAGAGTCAATAGCCAGAGACTTTTTCCCCAGGGCAGGATTGACAGGTACGAGAAGTCAAAATTTGAAGATATTCGGAGGAAGGTTTTAAGGAGAAATCAGAGGTAGGTTCTTTACGCAGAGATTTGTGAATGCGTGGAATGCATTGCCAGCTTTGGTGGTGGAAGCGAAGTCATTGGGGATATTTAAGCGACTGCTGGACATGCACATGGATAGCAGTGAGTTGAGGGGTGCGTAGTTTAAGTTACTATATTTTATATTAGGATTAAGTTTTGGCACAACACCATGGGTCTATGGGCCTGTACTATGCTGTACATTTCTATGTTTTATTTTCTATAATAAACAGCAATGGCTGCTGCACAGATCCCTGTGAGACGCCCCCTGGTGAAAGAATTTCAAACACAAAACCAACCCTCCACCGTTGTGGATCCAGGTTGCCAAAGTGCCTTGGATCCGATTGGTCTGCTGTACCAGCCTTCCATGAGGCATCTTTTCAAATACTTTAATGAACTCCATGTGACCCGCATCTTTTGCACTGCCCTCATCAAAATCCTCAATTGTAATTTCAAACAAAAGCCTCAGCTGAATTTGGGAGAGGATCTTACTCTACCAAATCCGTGATGAATGTCCCTAATCAATCTCTGCCTTTCCAAATGTTGATTCATTCTGTCTCTCAGAATTGTGTCCAATAATTTCCCTCCCATTGCTGTCAGGCTATCTGCTCTGGAATTACTTGGCTTATCCCTGCTGCACTTCCTCAACAAAGGAATCACATTAGCTGTCCTACAGTCATTCAGCACTTCACCCATGGCCAGCAAAGTATTAAATATATCCACCAGGGCCCCAGTAATCTCCTCCCTTACCTGAACAAGGGGAGCAGGTTTGACTTGAATCAGAGGGGCACCAGTATCACTGGGGGGAGACTTGCTTTTCTTACCCCGGAGGGTTTAAACTAGTTTGGCAGTGGTTTGGACTCTGAATAAGAGAGGTATCATTGACCAGTCAATGGAAAATACATCAAGTTTCCTATTCAGGATATCCAGGGGCACAGTCAAGGGAGGGAAAAGACTTCTGGTTTAAAGTTCATTTATTTCAACGCACGAGGCCTGACTAGTAAGGCAGACGAGCTCAGAGCATGGATTGGCTCTGCGGATTGGGATATTATAGCCATAACAGAAATATGGCTGAGACATGGGCAGGACTGGCTGTTCAGTGTTCCAGGATACAGAAGTTACAGGCATGTCAGAAGGACAAGTAAATGAGGAGGGGGAGTTGTCCTTTTGATATGGGAGGACATAACAACAGTGCTTAGAGAGGATACTCTTTTGGGTGATCAATGAGGTCATATGGTTAGAAGTTATAAACAAAAAGGGGATGGTCATTCTGCTGGGATGGTTTTCTGAACCCCCCAATAGCCAGCGGGTACTAGAGGAGTAGATGTGAAGAAAGATTGCAGGTACCTATAGAAATAATAGAATAATATTGGTTGGATATTTTAACTTCCACTGAATTGACTGGACCACACACAATGTAAAAGTCCTGTATGGGGTGGAATTTTTCAAATGTGTACAAGAAAGTTTCCGAGATCAATAAATAGAGGGTCCCACTCTACCCAGGCGGGTGCAACACTGGACCTCCCCTCAGAAAACGAGGTCAGGCAAGTGACTGAATTATCAGTCAGAGAGCACTTTGGGTCCAATGACCACATTGTCTTCGTTTTAACATTGTTATTGAAAAAGATCAGACAGGTCCACAGATTAAGGTGTGAAATTGGAGCAGGGCCAGTTGTGGTCTAATTTGCAGGATCGAGCAGATGTCGATTGGGTGAATTAAAAATCACACAACACCAGGTTATTGTCCAACAGGTTTATTTCGAAGCATTAGCTTTCAAAGCGCAGTAGATCATCCTAAAGTATGAAAACTTAAACTAAATTTGTTTGATATTACATTCCATGACACTGCTATCCTGTTGTTATAAAAATTTGTCCTTATGATTGTGCTCCACAACCACCTGATGAAGGAGCAGCGCTCTGGTGCTTCCAAGTAAATCTGCTGAACTGTAAGCTGGCGTTGTGTGATTTTTAACATTGCCCATCACAGTCCAACATCTGCTCCTCCACATCATGCTCCCATCAACTGGGTGAGTCTGTTTGAAGCAAAAGGAATGACTGGCAAATGGAAAACTTTAAAAGTGTCATCTCAAGAATCCAATATGTCCCTGTTAGAGTGAAGGGAAAAGCTGGCAGGTTTCGGGATCCCTGGCTAATGAGAGCTGTTGGCCTCTGTTCAAGAAAAAGAAGGCGGCACACATTGTCTTCAATGTTTCCATATTTACGCAATCTCTTCCAGTCCTAAAAATATGATCACTTGGTGGAGACCTGAACAATCCTCTCAGGCCCCTGCAGCAATTCTGATCTACAGAACCCACTGAAAACCTGTGACTCTCCCGATCCAGTTCCAAAAAGACTCACTATCTGTGTAACATCATCCCTTTGATAACACCCACCCTATCAATGTAATCTCCTCCTGTATTTCCATCCATTTACTCATGTCAATAAAACCCTCCAGCTCTTACGCTCCTATCTGTGGAAACGTCACCACCCCCCCCGACCCCCACAACCCTTCTCACTTTGACCAAACTGGAGGAGGTTACTAATGCTTCCTTATCTGTGAAACTATCTCTAACCAAAATTACTGCCCTTCTGGAAAATCTGTCAGACTCCACACCCTCCATATCTAAATAATCTACAGAGGCAAACCTTCCTAGATATAAACATCTTCAGTCACGACTACCCTCAATATCTCTGTTTGGTCCTCCAGTCTGTACAGCCCACTTAATCACTGTCATCTGCTCCATTCACTGAAATCCCGCCCTGTCTGTGTAACTCACCCTATCATATCAATATGCTTATCCCTGTTAACTGCTCCAACCCTCCGAACCTCTCCATCTTCATGAACACGTGTAGGCCCTACATCTCTCCACATTTGTGTAACCTCCTGTGGCTCTGTAGTCCTCCCTCCTGGTGAAACCACCTCCAGTCCCCACAACCCTCCCAATCTGGGTCGTCTGCTCCAGATCAGACCTTTGCTGACTCTGTTACCTCCGACAATGCGAGCAAACCCTTCCTATTTGTGTCTCTTCATTCAGATCCTATACTCTCCAGCTTTCCAAAACCTCTTCCTCTCATTGTAACCCTCCCTATTTAGAGCATGGAACAGTCCAGGCACTTCAGCCTTCAATGTTGTGCCAATCATTTTCCCTACTCTAAGATCAATCTAACCTGCAGACCATTCAAAGAACAAAGGAAATCACAGCACAGGAACAGGCTCTTCAACCCACCAAGCCTGCGCCGATCCAGATCCTCTGTCTAAACCCGTCGCCTATTTTCTGAGGATCTGTATCCCTTTGTTCCCTGTCCATTCATACATCTGTCTAGATACATCTTAACTGACGTTATCATTCCGGCTTGTACCTCCTCCGCTGGCAACTCCTCCTCCTCCAGGTCCCCACCACCCTCTGCGTAAAGACCTTTCCACATATATCTTCCCCCTCTCACTTTGAACTCATAACTCCTAGTAATTAAGTGCTGCAGTTTGGGAAGAAATGCTTCTTGCTATCCACCCTGTCTATATATCGCACGATTTTGCAGACCTCAATCAGGTCTCCAGTTAACGTTCGTCTTTCTAATGAAAGTAATCCAAATCTATTCAATCTCTCCTTATTGTTAGCGCCCTCAATACCAGGCAACATCCTGGTGAACCTCCTCTGTATTCTCTCCAAAGCATGCACATCCTTCTGGTAATGTACAGAACTGTACATAATATTCTAAATGTGGCCCAAACAAAGTCCAATACAACTGTAACATTATCTGCCAACTTACCCAATGCCCAGTCCAATGAAGGAAAGCATGCCGTATGCCGCCTTGACCACTTTACTGACCTGCGTTGCCACCTTCAGGGAACAATGAACCTGAATACCCAGACCTCTCTGTACATGAGTTTTCCCCAGGACGTTTCCATTTACTATATGAATTAACTTTTCAATTGGATCTTCCGAAATGCATCACCTCGCATTTGCCCGGATTGAACTCCATCTGCTATTCCTCTGCCCGCCTCTCCAATCTATCTATATTCTGCTCTATTAACTGACAGTCCCCTTCACTGTCTGCCACTCCACCAAACTTAGTGTCGTCTGCAGACTTGCAAATCAAGGAACCGATACCTTCCTCCAAATCATTGATATGTATTACAAGCAACAGTGGTCCCAACATGTATCCTTGTGGAACACCACTGGTCACAGATCTCCATTTTGAGAAATTAATTTTGCTATCATTCAAGTGCCTATCCAAAAGTTACTTATATGTCCTAATGTATCTGACTCTACCACTAACACTGGCAATACATTCCACTCACTCACCATACTCTGTGTAAAGAAGCTACTCTGACATCACCCCTCAACCTTCCTCCAATTACCTTACAATTTGCCTCCTAGTTGTAGTCATTTTCGCAATGAGCGAAATCTCAGGCCTCCCACTCTATGTCTGCCTCTCATCATCTCGTACGCCTCTATCAAGTCACTTCTCATCCTTTTTCATTCCAAATATAAAAGCCCTGGCACCCTCAACCTTTCTTCAATAGTCCTCCCCTCCAGTCCAGACAGAATCCTGATAAATCTCCTCTGCACCGTCTCCAAAACTTCCACATCTTTCCTGTAATGACGCAACCAAAACTGAACACAAAATTCCAATTATGGTCTAAGTACAGGCCTTATTGAGCTGCAACATAACCTCACGGCTCTTAAACTCAATCCCCCTGCCAACGAAAACTGACAATTCATTGGCTTTCTTAACAACCCTAATAACTTGGCTGGCAATTTTGAAGGATCTCAAGACATTAACCCCAAGATTTTTCTATTACTCCTCACTGTCAAGAATCCTGCATTAACCCAGTATTTTGTTGGCTCAGGATCTGGAGTAGCTGCAAGAGCGAGAGGCGCTGACAGAGGCAGCAATTAGACCCTCACAGTGAGGGATACCACATGAAGAGATACTGAGTGATATCACCAGAGTGCAGGAAGATTTTAAAATGAACCAATTATGTAGGAAGAACAGGTTTAGGTTCCTGATGCACTGGTGTCAGTGTTCAAGAATTAGCAACCTTTGAGCAGGTGAAATGATAGCAGAGTGGTATTATTGCTAGAGTATGTATCCAAAACCTCACCCAATGTTCAGAGGAGGCAGGTTTGAATCCCACCATCAGAAGTGGTAGACTTTGAAATTAATATATTTTTAAAATTGCAATTAACAATCAATTAGTAAGTACGATACCATTGCTGACATCCAAAATAACGTTTTTTCTTCAAAAAGACCCTTGGGGGCATCTGCGATCCTCACGTGGTCTGCATGACATCCCCACAGCATAGTGTTTGCGTCTCAATTATCCTCTGAAATGGCCGAGCAAGCTATTCAGTTCAACGGCAGCTAGGGCTGGGCAGGAAAGGGTGGTCAACCAGAGACACCCACATCCCATACCAGGTTTAAAGCTTAATCCCTCAGGATGGTCCCACTGGAACTGTGCTGGGAGCAGTGTCTTGGCCAATCATGTCAGTAGGTTTATGGACAGGGCTTTAAACTGACACAGAGGATGCAGGAACAGGGATCAGTTGAAAGGAGCTTTCAAAATCCAAACAGAAAATGTGAAGATCGGAACAACATGGTATGTAGCTGAAGACAAGCAGAAAGGAACAGGAAGGGACAGAGGTTAACGAACACTGCACATCAGTGAAGACGTTTGTGACAGGAAATTGTCGGAAACGGTGTACTATGTTTTTTTTTGAATGGACAAAGTCTCATTAATAAGGTAGATGGATATGTAACACAGAGATAAAAGAGATTTAGACACGAGAGAGACGTGGTTAAAGGGTGAACAAAAAATGGAACAATGATTCACAGCCTTGTGCAAACTCAGGCGAAATGGGTAACATTAACAATAATGGATAACAAAGGCATTACTTCAAATCATGAAGTAGAGTCTGTCTGAATGTAATTTCTGGCTTCTACTTGCCAAGGAATCAAGCAGCAGAACAGTTTTAGGCCAGCAAACAACATTTCATTGCTCATCACTGTATTAAACTGGAATCCTTTGGAATTTTAAATAAACGCATTGTGATAATTTAGTGAAACTTCAATATTCACATAACCGGGACAATCACACAGAAAACAGTAATATTGAAAGAGGAGTTTGGAGAATTCTTTTCAGTGTTCCTTTCAATAACACATTGTGCAACTGGCTAGGGACATCACTACTTCAGAGCGACCGTTGTGTGATGAAACTCAATGAATGAGTAATGTCACCTGGAGAGAACCTCTGGGAAATTGTGATAAAGTGCAGTTTAAAGGAATATAAAGTTTTAAAGTGAATCACAGAAAGGACAAGTGATAACAAGACACAAAAATAGCCAATTGCATGAGTTTGACCAAGGTAAACAGGCTAAACAGACCGAAACATGTATCTGGAAATGAACAGTGGAAAACATTTGAAGGAACAGTGTAAAACACTCAATAAAATGGCATTCCATTGAAACAGACAGAACCTCAACACGAAATTCCTTCCCCTCCCTCACTCAGGACAAAATCGATCATATTAGCGTATGAGGCTGAGAAGATCACCAACAAGTACTTAAAATCCTGAATTGGGAGAGTGTTTTAGAAGGAAGACTTAAAGAGATTGCTAAGGGTCTGCTCGCAGAGGAGGGCAGTTGGCAGGGGAATCCCTGTCAGGGTTTAATGACACGACAGGAACAGCGAGAGTTGAAGGTGCTGGAGGTGGTGAGAGTGTTATAGAGAGTGGTCAGGGCTTGAACGGTGTTACAAAGCCAGTACGGATTGCTGCAGCTGGAGGGGTTTGCAGAGGTAGGGAGGAACATATATAGTTTTATTTATTCATTCATGAGATGTGGTTGTCATTGGTTGGACTAGCATTGTTTGACCCCACTGCAAATTACCCAGAGGGCAGATCAGAGTCAGCCATATTTCTGTGGGTCTGGAGTCACATGTTGGCCAGAACAGGTTAGAATATTTATGTCCTTCCCTAAAGCAGGTAGGTGAACCAGATGAGTTTTTCCTACTTATCAGCAATGCTTTTATGGTGGCCTTACCAATGTCTTGTACAGATACAATATGACATCCCACATTTTACTCCCAATGCTCTGCCTAATGAAGTTAAGCATCCCAAACGCCAGCCTGTCTGCCTGTGACACAAATTTCAAAGAACTGCGTACCTGCATCCCTTGTCTCTGACTGACAACACTACCCAGGACCCGAACATTAACTGTAAACGTCGCACCCTGGTTTGTTTCACCAAAATGGAACACTTCACATTTATCTAATTAACTTAATCTGCTATTCTTCAGCCCACTATCCCAGCATTACTGTTCATCCTGTTGTATCATAGATAACCTTCTTCACTTTCCACTTTAACACCAATGTCAGTGTTACTCAAAACCTTACTTACCAGGAAACCATCCAAATATTCCCATCCAAACCATTTATCCAAATGACAAACAACAGTGGACCAACTAAACCGCTGGTCACATGCCTCCAGTCAGAAAAACAACATGTCTCCCATCACCCTCTGTCTCCTACCATCAAGCCAATTTTGTATCCAGTTTACTAGCTCCTCCTGAATGCCTTATCCTTTTACACTGATTTGAGCTTATTACCCAGTTTACCATACAGAAGTAGAACAAAGAACAGTACAGCACAAGACCCTTCGGCCATGATGCCATGCCAACCTTTTATCCGACTGTAAGATCAAACTAATCTACATACCCGTCATTTTACTATCATTCATGTGCCTACCCAAGAGTCTATTAAATGTCCCGAAAATATCTAATTTTACTACCACCATTGTCAGTGCATTCCAACCACATATCCTTTTATCCATCCTCCATTGACCTTAAAATTATACCCCCTTGTAACAGCCATTTAGAGTCATTGAGTCATAGAGATGTACAGCATGGAAACAGACCTTTCGGTCCAACCCGTCCATGCCGACCAGATATCCCAACCCAATCTAGTCCCACCTGCCAGCACCCAGCCCATATCCCTCCAAACCCTTCCTATTCACATACCCATCCAAATGCCTCTTAAATGTCACAATTGTACCAGCCTCCACCGCATCCTCTGGCAGCATAAACGTACGACATTCTGCATGAAAACGTTGCCCCTTAGGTCTCTTTTATATCTTTCCCCTCTCACCCTAATCCTATGCCTGCTAGTTATGGATTTACAAACCCCATGGAAAAGACTTTGCCTATTTATCCTATCCATGCCCCTCATAATTTTGTAAACCTCTATAAGGTCACCCCTCAGCCTCCGACACTCCAGGGAAAACAGCCCCAGCCTGTTAAGCCTCTCCAACTCTGGCAACATTCTTGTAAATCTTTTCTGAACTCTTTCAAGTTTCACAACATCTTTCCGACAGGAAGGAGACCATAATTGCACACAATATTCCAACAGTGGCCTAACCAATGTCCTGTACAGCCGCAACATGATCTCCCAACTCCTGCACTCAATACTCTGACCAATAAAGGAAAGCATACCAAACGCCTTCTTCACTATCCTATCTACCTGCTGCCATTTATGCCATAGGAGAAAAAGTCTCTCACTATTCACTCTCTCTGTGCCTCTCATCATCTTGTTCACCACTACCAAGTCGCCCCGCCCCCTTCTTCACTCCAATGAGAAAAGCCTTAGCTCCCTCAACCCTTCTTCATAAGAAATACCCTCCATTCCAGGCAGCATCCTGGTAAATCTCCTGTGTACGCTCTCTAAAACTTGCATATCCGTCCTGTAAAGAGGGGACCAGAACTGAACACAATATTCCAAGTGTGGTCTCCCCAGGATGCTATAAAGATGCAGTCAAACCTCACAGCTCTTAAAATCAAGCCACTTGCTCCGGAAAGCCAACACAACATATGCCTTTTTAACAACCCAACAATGGGCATGGCAACTTTGAAGGATCTATGGACATGGACCCCATGATCTCTCTGTTCCTCCACACTACCATTTATTCTGCCTTTCACTCTGTATTCTGCATTCAACTTCTGCCTTCCAGAATGAACAACTGCAGGAGTTCTGGAGACGGGTATTGTTTGGAGGGATGGAGCAGTTTACAGTGATAAGGATGTTGGTAGGACAGGACTGGTTTCTACAGACAGGGACTATTTAGAGAATTGATCAGATTACAGAGGTAATGGAGGTTGTATAGACTGGAAGAAAAAACACACATGTGGAGGATAGTCGGGACTGAACGGGTTTAGATATATCTAAAGGCTTAGGTTCTGGAGTCATTTAGACATGGAGGGTGTGGAATCGGGCAGATTTTCCTGGAGATAAGAACAGAAATTTTGATTGGAGACAGTTTCACGGATAAAGGAGCCTTAGTAACCTGCTCCAGTTTGGCCTAAGTGGGAAAGGGTCGTGGGGAGGTTTACGTTAACACAGATAGGGTTGTAAGAGCTGGAGAAGTTTATGCAGATGAATAGATGGATGGAAATACTGGAGGAGCTTACATTGACAGAGTGGGTGATAGTGATGAGAGCATGTTACACAGACCACAGTTCCTTTAGGAACTGGATTGGAACAGTCACAGGGACTAGAGTGGATTCTACAGATCTGAATGTGGCAGAGAACTGAGAACATTATAGGGTCTCCACAGATTGATTGTGTCTTTAGGGCTGGAAGAGTTTCGGTAGATATGGAAACCTTAAACCCAATGTATACCATTTTCATTTGCCAGCCCAGAGCCTCAATATCCCTCATCAGCCAGGGATCCCTAATACTGCCACTTTTCCCTTCACCCTAAGAGGTATATACTACTCTGGATTTTCAATATCACACTTTTAAAAGCCTCCCATTTCCCAGTTGTTTCTTTTCCTTCAAACAGACTCACCCACTCAACCTCTTCTGCTTCATGGCCCCAAAACTGTCTGTGTTCCAGCATAGCTCCAAAACCTGTGGACCTCTCCTGTCATTTTCTGTAGTTATGTTAAAATGAAGGCCATTGTGGTCACCGGACCCAAAGTGCTCTCAGACTGACATTTCAGTCACTTGCCTGACCTCATTTTCTCAGGGGAGGTGCAATGTTGCGCCCACCTGATTAGAGTAGGACCATCTACGGACTGATCAAGGAGACTTTCTTGGACGCATTCAACAAATTGTAACCCATACGGGCCTTTTATTCTCTGAGTAGCCCAGTCAATGCAGGGGAAATTAAAACCTCCAATCAATATTACTCTTTTATTCCAACACCTATCTACAATCTCTCTACACATCAGCTCTTCTCATACCCGCTGGGTATTTGCGAGTCTGTAATACAGTGCCAACAAAGTGACCACCTCCTTCTTCTTTCTAACTTCAAACCAAATGACCTCATTTGATGACTCTTTCGGAGTATCCTCTCTAAACACTGTTGTTATGTCCTCCCTTATCAAAAGGAACAAATCCCTCTCCTCACTTACTTGTCCTTTTGTCACGACTGTCGTTTCTTTATCCTAGAACACTGAGCTGCCAGTCCTGCCCTTCCCTCAGCAATGTTTCTGTTGTGGCTATAATATCCCAGTCCGCAGAGCTAATCCATGCTCTGAGCTCGTCTGCTTTACCAGTCAGGCCTCGTTTGCTTTAAACCAGAAGTCTTCTCCCTCCCTTTGCAATTACCCTGGATATCCTGAATAGGAAACTTGCTCTCGGTGGCTGGTGCATTTTCATCTGACTGGCCGATTGTCCCTCTCTTTTTCAGAATCTAACACTAGCAAATCTCCCACCCTAGGTTACTAGTACCCCTCTGGTTTAAGTCGAACCCGTCCCCCCTTGTCCAGGTTACGTCTACCCCAGAAGAGATCGTAAAGATCCAAGATGTAAAAGCCCTTCCCTCTCCACTAGCTCCTCAGGCACACATCCATCTGGCTTATCTTTCTATTTCCATATTCACTGGCGAGCGGCACTGGTAGTAATCTGGAGCTCACTACCCTTGTAGTCCTGCTTTTTAACTTCTTATCTAACTCCCGATACTCACTTGACAGAAGCCCATCCAACTCTACCTATTGTGTACTGATGTGCACAACTACCACTGGTTGTTCGCCCTCCCCCTGGAGAAGGGAGTAAAACCTGACCTTCCCTTAGGGAAAAAGATAGGGAAAGCGACTGAGGTGTTAGTTGGGGGAGCACTTTGACCAAGGGACCACAATTGTATTAGTTTAAAAATAGTCATGGAAAATGACAGACTTGGTCCACAAGTGAACCATCAACATTGTCCTGCCCCAATCCAGAAGGTATTGGTCAAGAGCTTTTAACAGTTGATTGTGGAGACTGTTTGCAGGTAAATGGACCTCAGGCATGTGGGAAGCTTTCAAGGGAGAGAAAAAATGAGAGTTCAGGGCGAGGATATTTCTATTCGTGTGAAGGACAATGCTGATTATAAGTAGAAAGTTCTGTATGAGTGAGGATATTGAGGTTCTGGTCAAGAAAAAGGCGGTCCATGTCATATATCGCGAGCTGGATTCCGCGAAGAACATTTTGGGTACAGTCATACACTGAAGATGGAAAGCAGTAGGGCCAGCAGGAGACGTGAGAAAACTTTGGCTGATAATGCTGAGGAAAATCCAAAGGGATTTTACATGAATACTAACGACACAAGATTAACTAGGGGCAGAATATGTCCCCTGAAAGTTCAATGGGGCAATCCATGTGTGGAACCATAGGAGATGGGTGAGATCCTTAACGAAAATTTCACATCAGTACTTAAAGACTGGGGAAGTCAGGGAAATAAAGTCTTCAAAAGATTCCACATAACAGAACAGGAGATGCTGAAGATTTTAAAATGTATAAAAACGAGTCAAACCCCTGGAGCTAATCATCCATATCCGATGACATTGGGGTCAACTCAAAAAGCAGTGCCCATTAAAGAGGTATTTATATCAGTGACAGCCACAGGTGATGAGCTGGAAGCAGGAAGGGTGTTTAACCTTGTTTCAGTGTTTAAATCTGCTGCGAGGGAAAGCCAGGGACCGAAAGACCAATTGGCTTGATGTTAGTGGTGCGTATGGTGTTCGAGGGGGCTCTGAGGGGCAGGAGTTACATGCATTTCGAAAGGCAAGTGTGATTAGGGACAGTTGACATAAAGTACACAAATAGTATATCACAACATAGCTGAGTTTATTGAAGAGGTGACTAAGAAGAAAGATGAAGACAGAACAGGAGACTGTGTCCATACTGACCACAGCAAGGCCTTGGAAATGGTTTAGCGTGGAACACTGGTTAGTAAGATTCGATCACATGGGAGCAGGGAGAGCTACCCAACTGGATACAAAATTGGTTTGACAGTAGGAGACAGAGTGGTGGGAGAGCGTTATTGTGCAGACTGGAGGCCTATGACCAGCGGTGTGCCATAAGGAACAGTATTAGGTCCACTGTTATGAATCATTTCCAGAAAATATTTCAGTAAGAGCATAGGAGTCATTGTTAGTAAGTTTGTTGATAAAAGTCCGGATAGAACATGGGTTATAGTGGGCATGGAATACAGTTATCGAAGGGGATCTTGAACAACTGAGAGTGGGCCAAGGAATGAAAGATGGAGTTGAATTCAGGTGATGGATTCTGTTAAGACAAACCAGGGAGGACTAACTCATTTAATGGTCTGGCCCTGGGCAGTGCTGTCGAACAGAGAGACACCAAGGGGTGCTGTCACATTGTTCCCTGGAAATGGCAGCATTTGGCTCGCTTGCCCTCATGGGTCATAGAATTTAATACATGAATTGGCACATCATGATATGGCTGTGCAAGACATTGCTGAGTCTCCAGCTGGAGTACTGCATAGAATTCTGATCCTCCTGCTTTAGGAAGCATTTTTTCTAAAACTGTACACGGAGCAAAGATTGACGAAGATGTTCCTGACACTGGACGGTTTGACTTACAAGGAGACGCTGGATAAGCTGGAAAGCAAAACAGGGGGGTGAGATAGCTTTGGTAGATAAGGTTAAGGAGCATGCAAAGAGACCCTACAGCACCCAAGTACAAAAACGCAACTGTAGAGACAATAGGGCCCTTCAAGGATCAATGGGGCCATCCATGTGTGGAGCCACAAGACATGGGTGAGACCCTAAATGAATATTTCATGTCAGAAACTACTGCAGACAAGTCAGTGAACGAAACAGTGATGGCTTGAAAAAGAGTTCCCATTACAGAAGAGGTGGTACTGTAGGTCTTTGAACACAAAGGTAGAGAGACCCCTAGCTCTTGAACAAGTGTATCCGAGAACATTGTGGCAGGGACCCGAGCAGAGATATTTCTATCAGAGTCCATCCATTAGGCGTAGGTGGCTGAGGGGTGACTAAAGGTATATAAAACCACGAGGGGTATACCTGAGGTGAAGAGTGAAGGTCTCTAACGCAGGGTAAGGGAGTCCATAAGTAGAGGGCAGATACGTTGGGGTCGGAGAGGAAAGACTTAAAAGGGATCGGAGGAGAACCTTTTCCACACAGAGAATGGTGCACGTATTGAACGAACTGCCAGTGGAAGTGATGGGGTGAAGCACAATAACAACGTGTGAAAGACGTTGGGAGAAGGTTCGCAGGGATATGAGTCAAACACAAGCAAATGTGACTCGTTCAGCAACCGTGGTGAGCATGGACTAGTTGGACAGAGGTTTCTGTTTGTGTGCTGCATGACTCTGTCATTCAAGGGGGAGACTACTGAGATAAGGCACGTTGTAGACACTGAAGCAAGTTACAGCGATTCGGATAGTAGACTGGAATGCAGTACGTTCCAAATGTGTGGAGGGACTACAGGGAAGGGAGGAGGTTACAGGGAAAGAAACTGATGTAGGAGTTACAAATTATTGAAGACACTGGTGAATGAGACATGACATAGATACAGTGTTGGAGAAGGAACGCAGAACAGAAAGATCCCAGGCAACATTCCCACCCTCTCTTGGGAGGCCTGCTTTCCCCTCTGTTGTCGTGATGCTTACTAAGACATCGCAGGCCTGGATTTATAATTGCGAACTCCCAAAGTTGTCTTAGAACATCATTTTCTGTGTATTGTACTCCCCCTCCAATAATCTCATGTCTTGTAGCCGATGTTTGGAGCCCTCTCATTGCTCTCTGCTCTGTGCACTGTGAGTGATCTTACCTCACTGCAGGAATTATTAAAGGCTCCAGATCTCCCTGCCCTTTGTCTCTCTGGCTGACCAAAAAGCTTCGATGTGGTGCTGGACGAGACACCCAGCAGTTGGTGAGTTTATTGAGTCAGGACCTTCCCGAATACTTACAGGAGAGAGAGAAATTGACAGAATGGGAAATTAGACTGATCTAGTGAGGGTTACACATGGATAATGGTACTGAGTCCCACAGAGATCTGGAAAATCCCAGTCTCCATCCCTGGCCTGTTCTGTTTCGTCTTTCCAAATTGAAGGATTCTGCTGGCTCAGGATCAGGAGTAACTGCAAGACAGTTACTGAGTGATATCACCAGAGTGCTGGAAGATTTCAGGATCAAGCAGTAGGAAGAACGGGTTGAGCTTCAAGATGCATGGGTATCAGTGTTCAGGGATAAGCAGGTTAAGTGATGGCCTTGTGGTCTTATTGCTAGAACATGTATCCCAAACCTCAGCTCATGTGCAGGGGAGACAGATTTGAATCCCACCATCAGAAATGGTGAAGTTTGAAATCAACAATTTTAAATATTGCAATTGACAATCCATAAATAAGAATGAGACCATTGCTGATGTACAAGAAAACCCCAAAAAACTTATCCTTTCGAAAAGGACATCTGCCCATCCTCATGTGGTCTGCATGAAATCCCACAGCAATTACTTCTCAATTACCCTCTGAAATGGCGGAGCAAGCTACTCAGTTCAAGGGCAGCTAGGGCTGGGCAGGAAAGGCTGGTCAGCCAGAGACATCCACATCCCATACCTAATTTTAAAAAGTAATCAATTCGGATGGTCCCACTGGAACTGTGCTGGGACCAAGGTCCTGGCCAATCATGTCAGTAGGTTTATGCACAGGGCTTTAAACTGACACAGAGGATGCAGGGACAGGGTTCAGGTGAAAGGAGATTTCCAAATCCAAAGAGAAAAGGTGATGCATCAGAACAGCATGGGAATGTAGCAGAAGACAAGCAGAAAAGAACAGGAAAGGACAAAGTTTAACTAAAACTGCACATCAGTGAAGGCGTTTGTGATAGGAAATTGTGGAAAAGAGTAAACTGCGGGTCTTTTTTGGAATAGACAAAGTCCCATCAATAATGTAGATGGATTTATGAACCAGAGATAAAAGAAAATTATACACCAGAGAGATGTGGTTAAAGGGTGAACAAAAGATGGTACATAAATATTCAATGATTCACAGCCTTGTGCAAACTCAGGCGAAATGGGGAACGCTAACAATAATGGATAACAAAGGCATGATAGAGAAAGCATTTGGCCTCAAATCATGAAGTAGAGTCTGTCTGAATGTAATTTCTGGCTTCTACTTGCCAAGGACTCAAGCAGCAGAAAAGTTTTAGGCCAGCAAACAACATTTCATTGCTCATCACTGTATTAAAGTGGAATCCATTGGAATTTTAAATAAACGCATTGTGATAATTCAGTGAAACTACAATATTCGCAGAACCGGGACAACCACACAGAGAACAGTAATATTGAAAGAGAAGTTCGGAGAATTTTTTTCAGTGTTTCTTTCAATAACACATTGTGCAACTGGCTAGGGACGTCACTACCTCAGAGAGACCGTTGTGTGATGAAACTCAATGAATGAGTAATGTCACCTGGAGAGATACTCTGGGAAATTGTGATAAAGTGCAGTTTAAAGGAATATAAAGCTTTAAAGTGAATCACAGAAAGGACAAGTTATAACTAGAAACAAAAATAGTCAATTACATGAGTTTGACAGGAGAAGTGACCAAGGTTAACAGGCTAAACATGGATCTGTAAATGAACAGTGGGAAACATTTGAAGGAACAGTGTAAAACACTCAACAAAATTACATTCCATTGAAACAGACAATCGATCACATTAGAGGATGAGGCTGAGAAGATCACCGAAAAATACTTAAAATCCTGAAGTGAGAGAGTCTTTTAGGAGTAAGTGTTAAAGGGATTGAAAAGGGTCTGCTCGCAGAAGGAGGACACTGGGAAGGGGGTGGGTGGGGCGTTGGTGTGTCAGCGTGCTCCTTGTGCTATTTTCTCTTGGATTCACCTTTTTCCCACAGCAAGTATCGATGTGTTCAACACCTTCCCAATGCTCCTCCCCTACTTTGGACGGTCTTGGCCCAGTAATTCCAAGGATTTAACAGATTTGATTAAGCAACGCTGAGAAGACAAAAGAAAGCCAAACAGTGCTTGAGAAATATTGAAGTATTTGTTAAAGGGATCGCTAGGAGTCTACTATCAGGAGGAGTGGACTAGGAAGAGGTCGCATTGTCAGGGTTTAACCAGATGATAGGAACAGGGAGAATTGATAGTGCTGAAGGTGGTGAGAGTGTTACAGAGATGGGCAAGGGTCTGAACAATGTTATAAAGCCAGTATGAATTGCTGCAGCTGGAAGGGTTTGCAGCGGTAGCAATTGAAGCATGTATTTTTACTGATTCACTCGTGGGCTGAGGATGTCAGCAGTTGGACCACCATACACTACTAATTGCCCAGAGGATAGCTCGTAGTCAGCCATATTGTGAGTCCGGAGTCACATGTGAGCCAGACCAGGTAAGAATGTCAGATATCTTTCCCTCAAGGACATACATGAACAAGTTGAGTTTTTCCACATGATCAGCAATGCTTTTATGGTGGCTTCATTAATGCCCTGCACAGACACAACATGGCATTCCAACTCCTACTCTCAATTCTCTGACCAATGAAGGTAACCATCCCAAACGCTTGCTTCACCAGCCTGTCTACCTGTGACACCACTTTCAAAGAATTGTGTACCTGCATCCCTGGGTCACTGATTGACAACACTACCCAGGGCCCTAACATTAACTGTACATGTCCAGCCTGGTTTGACTTCGCAAAATGCAGCATCATGCTTTTCTCCAGCTGCTATTCCTAACCTCACTGGCCCAGCAGTACTGTTGACCCCATTGTACTCTTAGATACCCCTCTTCAAACACGACGTAGGACAAACAGGAAGAAAGTTAACCACCATGATACATGAATACCAGATAGCCACAAAAAGACACGATTCTCTCTCCCTCGTAGCCCTACACACAGATGAAGAAAAAAACACAATTTAGACTGGGACAACACATCTATCTTGGGACAGGCTAAGCAAAGACATGCCAGAAAATTCCTAGAGGCCTGGCACTCCAACCACAACGCCATAAACAAACGCATAGATCTAGATGCCTTCTATCAACCCCTCAGAAAATGAACTGGAAATGACATCACCACAAACCCCAGGAACCCCATCCAGGAGAAAGACATAAATAGAAAGCAGGAGACAACAGCTTCGTTTCACTTGGAAATCGCCTCTGATGATGTTATCTAACCAGGTAATGAAACGTCTGGATATCAAACCTACAGCTCAGCGAGCAAGCCGACACCTAAACCTCTCTTCACTGTCCACTTCACCACCAACTTCAGTGTCACTCACCAACTTGCTAACTATTGCTCCTGTATTATCATCCAAACCGTTTAAATAAATGATGCACAAAATTGACCCAGCACCGAACTCCATGGCACACCATTGGTCACAGGCCTGCAGTTTGAGCAGTAACCCTCGATGAACACACTCTGTCACCCACCCTCAATCCTATTTTGTATCCAGTTGGTCAATAGCCCCTGGCTGTGTATGATCTAAACTTATTAACCAGTCTGCCATGCAATGCATCGTCAAAGGCCTTGCTGAAGTCCATGGAGGCATCATCCGCTGCTCTCACTTGATCTATGATTTGTCTACCTCAACAAGCACTCACATTTGTGAGACATCACCGTTCATAAACAAAGCAACGCTGATTATTGCATATTATTCCTTGCCTTTCCTGACAAGGACCTGGGGATATATCCACCTTTAAGCGTTTCAAGACATCGAGTACCTCCTCCTCTGTAATATGGAAATTTTTCAAGTTGTCACCATCTGTTTCCCAACATTCTATATCTCCCATGTCCTCATCTACAGTAAACACTGAGGGGTGGCACGGTGGCTCAGTGGTTAGTACTGCTGCGTTACAGCGCCGGGGACTCAGGCTCGATTCCCGCCTCAGGCAACTGTCTGTGTGGAATTTGCACGTTTCTGCGTGGGTGTGCTCCGATTTCTCCCCACAGTCCAAATATGGGCAGGTCAGGTGAATCGGTCGTGCTAAAATGTAGTGTCAGGTGAAGGGGTAAATTTAGGGAGAATGGGTCAGGGTTTGTTGGACCGACGGGCCTGTTTCCACACTGTAAGTAATCTAACCGAAAAAAAGTATTTTGCAGACTGCCTTGCTGATCTCCCTAGTTACCCTATTGTCATTTATGTATTTGTGAAAACCCCTTGGATTTTCCTTAGCCCTACTTGCTAAAGCTATCTCATGTCCCCTGTTGGTCCACATTATTTCACGCTTTAGTATACTCTGAATGTTTTTCTAAGGATTCCCACTATCTCTCCTGTCTATACCGACATATGCTTTCTTCTTTTTCTTAATTGAAACCTCGATTTCTCTCGTCATCTAGCATTCCGTACACCTACTGGCCTTTCCTTTCACCTAACAGGGCGCTGTTCGCATTTTGGAAGGCTTCCCAATTCCCAGTGATAAAGGTTTCATTCTCTCAAAATGGAAACTCCTCATTTCCTGCATCTCCAGAAACTGTCACTTGAAAGTAATGACAAAATAAAGAACTTTCCAAGGAAGGCCTTGACAACGTGATCTCTGGTCAATAACGTAGAACTGGAGGTCACCACATGCATGGAGAGTGCTTTGTATCAGAGAGCACCAGGTCAGTGTCAGGCACAAAGACAGAATGGGCAAATAGATTCACATATGAACTCCAATCTCCCAGCCTGGCAATCTGAAGCGTGCACAGCCACTCTGTAGAGTTATGCAGATATCAGGAGTATTGCGCTGGCAAAAGGAGGCTTCAGTAATTTAGAGGGATAGGTACTAATAAAGGATGTTACAGAGCTGAGGAGGATTGTCGGGTCTTGAAGAGGTTTCCCAGTTTATGAGTGTTGTCGGTATTGGAGGAATTTACCAAGGTAGCGATGGTTTAAGGTTGAAGTATTGTACAGATAACCTTTAGATGGATAAAGGCAAGATGCGTGTCAGTATGGAGGAACAGAACAATCTTGGGGTCCACGCCAATTGATCCCTCAAAGTTGCCATTCAAGTTGATAGCCTTGTTCAGAAGGTGTATGGAGTGTTGGCTTTCATTAGCAAGCAGATTGAGTTTAAGAGCTACAAGGTTATGCTGCAGCTCGATCGAGCCCTGTTAGATAACACGTGGTATATTGTATTCAGTCCTGGTTAACTCATTATGAGAAAGATGTGGAAGCTTTACGGAGGGTGCAGAAGAGATTTATCAAAATGCTGCCTGAACTGGAGGGGAGGCCATGTGAAGAAAGGTTGAGGGAGTTAGGGCTTTTCTCATTGGAATGAAAAAGGATGAGAGGTGACTTGATAGAGGTAAACGAGATGATTTGAGGCCTAGATAGAGAGGATAACCAGATACTTTTCCGATTGCAAAAGTGGAAATAATTAGGGGGCATTAATTGAAGGTGATTGGAGGAAGGTTTACAGGAGATGTCAGAGGTGGGTTCTTTACACAGTGTAGGAGGTGCGTAGAATGCACTTCCAACAGTGGTAGTAGAGTCCGATACATTAGGGACATTTAAGCAACTCTTAGATAGCCAAATGGATGGTAGTAAAATGTCAGGGTTTGTAGGATAAAAGGTCAGCATAACTTTGAGGGCCGAAGGGTCTGTACTGCAATGTACTGTACTGTTCTACGTTCTTAATAGGGAGTGTTACAATGGCACAAAGAGGTTACAGAAAGCTGGAGAGCTTAGGATCTGAGCGAAGAGACACAAATAGGAAAGTTAGGTAGGATTATCAGAAGTAACAGAGACAACGATGGTCTGACCTGGAGCAGACAACCCAGACTGGGAGGGGTGTGATGACGGGAGGTGGTTTCACAGGGAGGGAGGACCATAGAGTCACAGGGTGTTCCAGAAATGTGGAGAGCAGTAGGGCCTGCTGGAGTTCATGGAGTTGCGGAGGTTGTGAGGGATGGAGCAGTTGACAGGGATAAGGATGTTGATAGGATGGGGTGGTTTACACAGACAGGAATGTTTTAAGTGAATGGAGCAGATTGTGGGAATGAAGACGGTTATATAGATTAGAAGAACGCATAGATATGTGGAGGGTAGTCGTGACTGAAGATATTTATAGTTACAGAAATGTGAAGGTTCTGCAGGTTATTTAGATATAGAGGGTGTGGAATCTGACTTTTTACCAGGAGATAAGAACAGCAATTTCAGTTGGAGACAGTGTCACAGGTAAGGGAGCATTAGTAACCTCCTGCAGTTCAGTCAAAGTGGGAAGGGTTGTAGGGGATGGTGACATTTACACAGATAGGAGTGTAAGAGCTGGAGAAGATTATGGAGATTATTGAGTAGATGAACGGAGAGACTGGAGGAGCTTACATTGACAGGGTGGGAGATAGCTACAGGAGGAGGTTACACAGATAGTGAGTCTTTTCGGAATTAGATCAGAAGAGTAACAGGCTTTGGAGTGAGTTCTACAGATTGGGAATGCTGCAGGGACCTGAAAGGAGTGTAGGGTCCACACAGATTGATCGTATCTTTCGGACTGGAAAAAGATACGGACAGCTTCAACTCAATGCATGCTGTTTTAATTTTCCTGAACAAAGCCTCAATATCCCCCAGCAGCCAGGGATCCCTAAACCTGCCAGCATGTCCCTTTACTCTAACCGGGACATATTGCCCGTGGATTCTGGAGATCACATTGTAAAAGCCTCCCATTTGCCAGTAATTCACTTTCCTTCAATCAGACTCACACAGCTGATGGTAGCATGATGTGGAGGAGCTTGTGTTGGACTGGGATGGACAATGTTAAAAATCACACAACACCAGCTTACAGTCCAGCAGGTTGGGTTGGAGACACTAGGTTTCAGAGCGCTGCTTCTTCATCAGGTGCTTATGGAGCACAGTCATAAGGCACAGAGTTTATAGCAACAAGATTATAGTTTCATGGAATTTAATACCAAACAAATTTAGTTTATGTTTTCATCTTTTAGAATGATCACCTGCACTTTGAAAGCTGGTGCTTTGAAATAAACCTGTTGGACACAACTTGGTGTTGTGTGTTTTTAATTCACCCAAACGACCTCTGCTCGATCCTGCCTTATGGTCCCAAAACTGGCCCTATTCCAATTTAAGACCATAATCTGAGAACCATTTTTTAAATAACTGTGTTACAACGAAGCTGTCTTCGTTGTGGTCACTGGACCCAAAGTGTTCTCCGACTTCCACTTCAGTCACTTGCCTGACCTCATTTTCTGAGGGGAGGTCCAGTGTTGTACCCGCCTGAGTAGAGTGGGGCCCTTTATATATTGATCTAGGAAATATTCTTGGACACATTTGACAAATTCCACCCCATATGGGCGTTTTACACTCTGGGTGGTCCAGTCCGTACAGGGGAAGTTAAAATCTCCAACCAATTATTATTTCTACAGGTATCTGCAATCTCTCTTCACATCTGCTCCTCTAGTATCCACTGTCTATTTGGTGGCCCAGAACACCATTCAGCAGAATGACCATCCGCTTTCTGTTTCTAACTTCTCACCATATGACCTCATTTGATCACCCAGAAAGAGTATCCTCTCTAGGCACTGTTGTTCTGCCCTCCTTTATCAAAAGGACAACTCCCCCTCCTCAATTATTGGTCCTTCTGTCCCGCCGGTAGCTTCTGTATCCTGAAACATTGAGCTGGCTATCCTGCCCTTCTCTCAGCCATGTTTCTGTTATGGCTATCATATCACAGTCCCCCAGAGACAATCCATGCTCTGAGTGCATCTGCCTTACCAGTCAGGCCTCACACTTTGAAATAAATGAATTTTAAACCAGAAGTCTTTTCCTTCCCTTGACTGTGCCCCTGGATATCCTCGATAGAAAACATTCTCTCGATGGCTGATGCATTTTTCCCTTGACTGGTCAATAGGCCCGCTCTTACTCAGAGTCTAAAACCATGCCAAACTAGTTTAAACCCTCCGGGGGAAGACAAACAAATCTCCCCCCAGGGATACTGGTGCCCCTCTGTTTCAAGTCCAACCCACCCCCCCTTTTCAGGTCACCTCGAACCCAGAAGAGATCCCAATGATCCAAGAACTGAAAACCCTGTCCCCTCCACCAGCTCCTTAGCCACGTATCCATCTGGCCGATCTTTCTATTTCTAGCCTCATTGGCATGTGGCACTGGGAGTATTCTGGAGATCACAATCCTTGAGGTAATGCTTTTTAACTTCTTTCTGCACTCCCCATACGTATTTCACAGGATCCCATCCCTTTGACTAACTATATCATGTGTACCGTTGTGAACAATGACCTCTGGGTATTTACACTGCCACTTCAGAATGTTCTGTAACCGCTCATAGACACCCATTACCTGGTACCCGGAAGGCAGCACACCATCCTGGGGTCTATTCTGCAGCCAAAGAATCTCCTGTCTGTCCCCTTCGCAACTGAGTCTCCTATCGGTATCACGATCATGAGGGAGGATCTGACAAACAGTGACTGGGAGGACAATCTGCAGTTGGGTCTATATTTGGAATGTGGTAGCATGTTAAAGTGATGCAGTGAGAATTGAGGGTTAGTGTGTTCCTGACGAGGGAATTGTATTGGCAGCAAGTCCAGCAAATAGTAATCAAGTGATGTCGTGAGTTTGATAAAGAAACTGCACTGCAATAAACACAGGTGAAGACATTCAAAAGTATAGGGAGTGCAAAGGGGGCTCCTGAAAAATGAAGGACAAACAATGGTCATTAAATATCCTTGGTAGATAGGGTGAAGGAAAAGCCACAATGTATTTTAGCAGTATAGTAAGGATAAGAGAATTACTGAGGGAAGGGGCCTGTTCGAAACTAAAGGACCAATCTGTGCATGGAGCCAGAGAAAGTAGGTGAGGTCTTCAATGAATACTTACCATCTGTATTCACACAGGGGAAAGACATTGTCACCAGGGATTTCAGTTGGGATGGCGATCGTCTCGAACATGTTAAGATCAATAAGGCAGAAGTATTAATACGTTTCACATGCATAAAGGTGGAGAAATTCCCAGTGCCCAATGAAATGTATCCCAGGTTCCTATGGGAGGTAAGGGAGGAGATTGCTGAGTCCTGATGGATATATTAAATACTTTGTTGGCCACAGGTGAAGTGCCGAATGACGGAGGATAGCTAATGTGGTTCCTTTGTTCAGGAAGGGCAGCAGGGATAGGCCAGGTAATTACAGAGCAGATAGTCTGACAGCAGTGGCAGGGAAATTATTGGACACAATTCTGAGGGACAGAATGAATCAACGTTTTGAAAAGCAGAGATCGATTATGGATACTCATCACGGATTTGGTCGAGTAAGATCCTCTCCCAAATTCAGCTGAGATTTTTGTTTGAAATTACGATTGATGATTTTGATGAGGGCAGTGCAGAAGATGTGGATTTCATGGAGTTCATTAAGGCGCTTGACAAGGTCCCGTCATGGAATGCTGGCCCAATAGACCAATGGGATCGAAGGCAATTTGGCAACCTGGATCCACAACGGTGGAGGGTTGGTTTTCTGTTTGAAATTCTTTCACCAGCGTGTGTCTCACAGGGATCTGTGCAGCGACCATTGCTGTTTATTATAGAAAATAGAACATAGAAACGTACAGCACAGAACAATACCATAGGCCCACGAAGTTGTGCCGAGACATAATCCTAATGTAAAATATAGTAACTTAACCTACGCACCCCTCAACTCACTGCTATCCATGTGTATTTTTATCAGTTGCTTAAATGTCCCCAATGACTTCGCTTTCACCAGCACTGCTGGCAACGCATTCCACGCATTCACAACTCTGTGCATAAAGAACCTACCCTCTGATTTCTCCTTTATGCCTTCCTCCTAATATCTTCAAACTATGACTTCTCATACCAGTCAATCCTGCCCTGGGGAAAAGGTCTCTGGCTATTGACTCTATGTATTCCTCTCATTATGAAAACATTATAGAAGAGATGATATTCCTGGGAACGCCCAGTGAAGCCATAATGGTGCAACAGAGAAATGAGAATGGGTCATCAGTTTGATATGACTGTACTACAGGCCCCCAACAGTCAGCGGGAATTTGAGCAGAAAATATGTCGGGAGATCTCAGAGATCTGTAAGAATGATAGGGTTGTAATGGTCGGGGATTGTAACTTTCCAAACCTAGAATCGGACTGCAAGAGTATTCAGAGCTTGGATGCGAGGAATTTGTTCGGCATGTTCAAGAAAACTGTCTCAGTCAGAATGTAAATGGTCGGACTGCAGAAAGGGGTAAAACCTGACTTCCCCTTGGGAAACAGGAAGGGAAAGGGACTGAGTTATTAGTGGGGCAACACTTTCGCAAAGTGATCACAATTCTATTAGTTTGAAAATAACGACGGAAAAGGACAAGGCTGGTCCACAAGTTAAAGTTCAAAACTGGCCTTGCCTCAATCCAGAAGGTATTAGTCAAGAGCTTTTAACAATTGATTGTGGAGGCTAGTTGCAGGTAAAGGGACGTCAGGCAGGTGGGAAAAATTCAAAAGAGCAGTAAAATGAGAGTTCAGGACCAGCATATTCTTTTCAGTCTGAATGACAGTGCTGACACAAATAGGAAACACTGGATGACGGGGGGGGGGGGGGGGGGGGGGAAGAGTCTTGAGGCACTGCTCAAGAAAAAGGGGGCACGTGTCACATATAGCAAGCTGTTTATGGGAATCCATTGAAGAACATGTCAGGTGCAGTAATTCACTTAAGAGGTAAATCAGGAAGGCCCAAAGGGGCCACAGAAAGCTTTGGCAGACCAGGCTGTGGAAAGTCCAAAGAGATTCTACATGTATATTAACAACAGAAGATTAATTAGGGGCAGAGTATGGCTCCTTGAAGATGTATGGGGCCATCCAAGTGTGCAACCACAAAGAGATGGGTGGGATACTGTACGAAAATTTCACGTTTGAACTTACTGTGGAGGAAGACTCGAGAGGTCAGGGGAAGAAAAGCAGTGGATGTCTTCAAAGTCTCCACATAACAGGAGGTACTGGAGGTTTTAAAATGCATGTAAGGGAGACAACTCCCTGGGAACTAATGAAGTATATCTCAGGATATTGTGGGAAACGCAGGAAGAAATTGCGGGGTCCCATAAAGAGATTTTTCAATCACTGATAGCCAGTGTCTCCAGGGAGCCTGGAGGGTGGACAATGTTGTGCCAGTAATTAGGAAAGGCTACGAGGGAAAGCCAGGGACATCAACACCAATTAACTTGATGTCAGTCATGCATACGTTGTTGGAAGCGATTCCGCGGGACAGGATTTACATGCATTTCCAAAGGCAAGGATTGATTAGGGATAGTCAGCACAGCTTTAGAACGCTGCGTAGAATTCTGATCATCCTGATTTAGGAAGCATTTCCTGAAACTGTAAATGGTGCAAGGATCGACCAACATGTTATGATAATGGAGGGTTTGATAGAAACGGAGAGGCTGCATAAGCTGGAAAGCAGCATGGGGGTGGGGGCGGGTGGGATGAGATAGTTTGGCAAATAAGGTTAAGGAGAATGCAAAGAGTTTTCTACAGCACACACGTACAATAAAGCAACTGGAGCGACAACAGGGCCCCTCAAAGTTCAGTGAGGCCAACCATATGTGGAACCACAGGAGATGGCAAGAGCCTAAATGAATATTTCATGTCAGAACGTACTGTGGACAAAGACTAGGAAACAAAGGGAAGAAACAGTGATGGTTTGTAAAGAGTCCCCATTACAGAAGAGGTGGTGCTGGTGGTCTTAGAATACAAATGTAGAGAAAGCCCAAGATCCTGAACAAGTGTATTCCAGAACATTGTGACAAAGTTGTGGAAGGGACCCGAGCAGAGATATTTGTGTCATTGTCTTTCGCATTTCCAATGAGCGTAAGTGGCTGAGGGGTGACCTTATAAAGGTTTAGAAAGCCATGAGGGGTACAGGTAAGTTGATTAACCAACGTCTTTACCCCAGCGGAGTCCATAACTAGATGGGATTGAACTGCAACAGGAGAAGGTATGAGCAATTCTGTAAAGTGTCAAAATAGGTAAGTCACCTGCGCTGGATCAGAATTATCCTTGGATTCTTTTGTAAGTCAGGAAGGAGATTGCCGAACCTTTGGCTTTGATCTTTATGACATCATTATCTACAGGAATAGTGATAGAAGGTTGGAGGACAGCAAATGTTGCTCCCTTGACCAAGAAGGGAAGTAGAGGCAATTCTGGGTAATTATCGAGCTGTGAGCCTTACGCCGATTCTGGGTAAAGTGTTGGAAAGGCTTGTAAAATTTATAAGCATTTATAATCATCTGGAGATGAATACGTTGATGAGAGATCGTCAGCACGGTTTTGTGAAGGGGAGGTCATGCCTCACAAGCCTTATTGACGTATTTGAGAAGGTGACCAAACAGGTGGATGTGGGTAAAGGAGATCTTGGTAGTACAGATGAACAGAGAGATCACTGTGTCCATGTACATGGTTCGTTGAAAGTTGCCATCCAGGTTGATAGAGTTGTTAAGAAGGCATTCAGCGTGTGAGCTTTTATTGCTACAGGGATTGAGTTTCGGAACCATGAGATCATGCTGCAGCTGTACAAAACTCTGGTGCGGCCGCATGTGGAGTGTTGCCTATGGTTCAGATCACCGCATTAGAGGAAGGATGTGGAAGATTTAGAAAGGTTTCAGAGGATACTTAATAAGATTTTACCGACTCTGGAGTGAAGGTCTTCTGAGGAAGGCTGAGGGATTTGAATCTGTTTCTGTTCGCAAGAAGACGTTCAATGTCAATTAATTGAGATATTTAAGATAATCAGTGGGTGAGATGGATTGGACAGGGAGAGCCTTTTCTCTTGGATGGCGATGCCTAACACGAGGGGAGATAGCTTTATATTGAGGTAGATACTAATATTAATAAATAGATATGGGACAGATGCCAGAGGTAGGTTCCTTACTCACAATAGTCGGAGCATGGATTGCATTGCCCGCAACAGTAGAGGACTCGCCAACTTTAAAGGCATTTATAATGTCATTGGATAGTCATATGGATGATAATGGACTACTATTAGCTACTTAGGCGTCAGATTGGTTCCACAGTTCGGCACAACATCGAGAGCCGAAAGGCCAATACTGCACTATCATGTTCTGTGTTCTAGAGGGCATAAATATGATATGGGAGAGGAAAGACTTAGATGGGATTGGAGGAGAACATTTTTCACACAGAGGATGTTGCAGGCATGAAATGCGTTTCCAGGGGAAGTGGTAGAGATAAGTACAATTACAACATGAAAAAGACATTTGGGCAGGTACCTTGAACGGAGAAGGTTTGAAGGGATATGGGTCAAGTGCAGGGAAACACGACTTGTTCATGGACTCTGGTCAGCATGGAGTAGTCGGATCGAAGGAACCGTTTCCGTGCTGCATGACTCTGTCTCCAGTTAATGGAGGAGAAGACAACCGAGATAAGGCATGCGATAGATACTGAAGCAAGTTACAGCAATAGGGATCGTAGTCTGGAATGCAGTACATTTCAAATATGTGGAGGGCTCTCGGGAAGGCAAGAGGTTACAGAGACAGGAACTGTTATAGGAGTTACAAATTATTGAAGACACTTGTGCATAAGACATGCCACAGATACAGTGTTGCAGAGTAGTGAGTCTTAGTGCAACAAAACCGACAGTCGGGGTGGGGATTGAGCCTAGGGTGTGTCGTAATGTGTTCCCCCTCCAGCACTGTATCTATATCATGTCTTGTTAGCCGATGTTTGAAGCCGTCTCACTGCTTTCTGCTCGATGCACTGTGAGTGATCTTACCTCGCTGCTGGATTTATTGAAGGCTCCAGATCTCTGGCTTTGTCTCTCTGGCTGACCAACAATCTTCAATGTGGTGATGGACGAGACGCTCAGCAATTGGAAAGTCTATTGAGTCAGGAACTTCCTAAATACCTCCAAAAGACAGAGAAATTGACAGAATGGGAAATTAGACTGATGCACTGAGGGTTACACATGGAGAATGGCACTAAGTCACACAGAAATCTGGAAAATCCCAGGCTCCATCCTTGGCCTGTCCTGCTACGTTTCCCTGGAGTGGGTATGTCTGTTGGCTCAGGATCTGAAATAGCTGCAAGAATGAGAGACAGTGACAGAGACTGAGTTAGACCCACACAGTGAGGGATACCACATGGAGAGAGACTGAGTGATATCGCCAGAGTGGTGGAAGATGTCAGTATCAAACAATTGTGTCGGAAGAACGGGTTTTGCTTCATTATGCACTGATATAACCGGTCAGGAAAGAGCAGGTGAAGTGATGGCCTCGTGGTATTATTGCTAGTGTATGTATCCGAAACCTCAGCTAATGTTCAGGGGACAGATTTGAATCTCACCATCAGAAATTGGGGAAATTTAAATCAATAATTAAAATAAAATTGCAATTAACAATTCATGAATAAGTATGGAACCATTGCTGGTGTCCAAAATAATCTTTGTTCATCAAAACGACACTGGTCCTTTCGAGAAGGACATCTGCCCATCCTCCTGTGGTCTGCACGACATACCGACAGCAAAGTGTTGGCCTCTCAATTACCCTCTGAAATGGCCGAGCAAGCTACTCAGCTCAAAGGCAGCTAAGGCTGGGGTTGGGAGGGGTGGGGGGTGGGGTGGGGGTGGGTGGAAAGAAAGGCTGGTCAGCCAGAAACACCCATATCCCACAAGTAAATAAAAACAATCCCATTGTACTGGGACCCAATGGAACCATGATGAGAACGGAGTCCTGGTACTCATGTTAGTAGGTTTATGGACAGAACTTTAAACTGACAGAAAGGATGCAGGTTCAGGATTCAAGTGAAAGGAGCTTTCCAAATCCAAAGAGAAAAAGTGAAGCATCAGAACAGCATGGGAATGTGACTGAAGACAAGCAGAAATGAACAGGATGGAAAAAGTTTAAGTAAAACTGTACATCATTGAATAGGTTTGTGACAGGAGATTATGGGAAAGAGTAAATTATGTTTTTTTTTGGAATGGACAAAGTATCTTCAATAAGGTAGATGGATTTGTGACACTGTGATAAATGGAATTTAGACACTAGAGAGACATGGTTGCAGGACGAACAAAAGGTGGAGCATAAATATTCAATTGTTCACAATCTTGCGGGATCTAAGGAAGAATGGGAAAGGACGGTTGGGTAACGCTGACAGAAATGGGTAACAAAGGCATTACAGAGAAAGCACTTGGCCTCAGATCATGACGTAGAGTCTGTCTGAATGTAAATTCCGGTTACTACTTGCCAAGGACACAAGCAGCAGAACAGTTTTAGCCTCTGAACAGCATTTAATTGCTCACCACTGCATTAAACAAGAACTCATTGGAATTTTTAACGAAGGCATTGTGATAATATTGGGAAACTTCAAGATTCACATAATCTGGGACAAACACACTGACAACAGTGATACTTGAAGAAGAGTTCAGAGAACTTCTTTTTGCTCCGTGTTTCTTTGAATAATACATTGTTCATCTGGCGAGGGATGCAACTGTCTCAGAGTGAACGTTGTCTGATGAAACTGAGTGAATGAGCAATGTCACACAGAGAGATGCTCCGGGAAATTGGGATAAAGTGGAATTTAACTAATTATAAAGCTTTAATGTGAATCACAGAATGGACCAGATACAACTGGAAACAAATTAGCCCATTTACATGGGTTTGAGAGGAGAACTGACCAAGGGTTAACAGGATGAACAGACTGAAATGTATATCTCTAAGCGAACAGTTGAAAACACTTGAAGAACGGTGTAAAACACTCAACAAAAGGGCGTTCCATCGAAACAGTCAAAACCTCAGCAAGAAATTCTTACCTTTCCTTACTCAGGACAAAATGGACCATGTTAGATTATCAGGCTTAGAAGATCACCAAAAGTACTAACAATTCTAAAGTGAGAGTGTTTATGGAGTAAGTGTTAGAGGGATTGTGAACTGTCTGCTAGCAGGAGTAGGGCAGTGGGAAGGGCAATCATTGTCAGGGTTTGATAGATCGATAGGAACAGGGAGAGGTGAACGTGCTGGAGGTGGTGCGAGTGTTACAGAGAGTGGTCAGGGCCTGAACGGTATTACAAAGTCAGTAGGAATTGCTGCAGCTGGAGGGATTAGCAGAGGTGGGGAGGGACATATGTATTTTTATTTATTCATTCATGGGTTCTGGGTGTCACTGCCTGGTCAAGCATTCTTTGCCCCACTGCTAATTACCCAGAGGGCAGCTCTGAGTCAACCATATTGCTCTTGGTCTGGAGTCACATGTCGGGTGTCCTTCCCTAAAGGATGTAAGTGAACCAGATGTCTTTTTCCTTCTGATCAACAATGCTTTTATGGTGACCTTACTAATGTCCACCACAACATGACATCCCAACTCCTACTCTCAATGCTGTGACCAATGAAGGTAACCATCCCAAATGCCTGCTTCACCAGCCTGACACCACTTTCAAAGAACTGTGTACCTGCATCGCTGGATCTCTGATTGTCAACACTAACCAGGGCCCAAACATTAACTGTACAAGTCCCACCATGGCTTATTTTACGAAAATGGAACTCTTCACATTTATTTAATTAAACTCCATCTGCTATCCTTCAGCCCACTATCCCAGTAGTACTGTTAATCCTGTTTTTTTCATCGTTAACCTTCTCCACTGTCCAGTATATCACCAATTTTAGTGCCACCCACAAACGTATTCACCAGGAAACTAATAATCTCAGTCAAATTAATTATCCAAATGACAAACAACAGTGGACTGACTACCCATCCAGTCAGAAAAACAAAATGTCTCCAACTACCCCCTGTCTCCGACCGTGAAGTAAATTGTATATCCAGTCCTCCTGGATGCCGTAACCTTTTACCTTGATCGGAACGTATTACCCAGTTTTCCATACGGAATGTAGAATATAAAACAGTACAGTACAAGGTCCTTAGGACCTCAAAGTTATGCCGACCATTTATCCTCCTCTAAGATGAAATTAACCTACATACATTTCATTTTACTATCATCCATGTGCCTTTTCAAGAGTCTATTAAATGTCCCTAATGTATCTATCTCTACTCACACCACTTCAGTACATTCGACGCTCCCACCACTCTGTGGAGAACCAAGCTCTGAAATCTCCCCTTAATATCCTTACAATCACCTTACTATTATACTCCCTTGTCATAGCCATTTCTGCCATGGGAAAAAAATCTTTCAGTGTTCACTCTTTCTGTGCCTCTCATTACCTTGTTCACCTCTACCAAGTCGTCCCTCACCCTTCTTTACTCCAAAGAGGAAAGCCTTACCTCCCATACCTTTCTTCATAAGACATGCTCTCCAGTCCAGGCAGCATCCTGATAAATCTCTTCGTTACCCTCTCTAACGGTTCTACATCGTTCCTGTAATGAGAGGACCAGAACTGAACATGATATCTAATTGTGGTCTAAGCAGAGCTCTATAGAGCTGCAGCATAGCCTCACGGCTCCGAAACTAAATGCCCCAGCAAATGAAAGCCACCATAATGTATTCCTTCTTAACAACCGTATCAGCTTGGGTGGCAACTTCGAAGGATCTATGGACGTGGACCCAAATATCCCACTGTTACTCCACACTGCCAAGAATCCTACTTTCAACCCAGTATTCTGAATTCAAGTTCGACCTTCCCAAATGAATCACTTCACACTTTTCCAGGTTGAACTCTTTCTGCATCCTCTCAGCCCAGCTCCCCATCATGTCAATGCCTCGTTGCAACCAGCAACAGATCTCCACACTATCCACCACTCCAATAATCTTTGTGTCATTGCCAAACTTACGAACCCACTCTTCCACTCCCACATCCGAGTCATTTATGAAAATCACAAAGAGTATGGTTCTGGGAACTGATCCCTGCAGAACACGACTGGTCACCGAGCTCCATGCTGAATGGTTTCCATCAATCATCACCCTCTATCTTCAATTGGCCAGGGATTCTGTCTCCAGACAGATAGGTTTCCCGGTATCCCATGCCTCCGCACTTTCTGAATGGTTAGAGGTAATGAGGCACTGTATGAAAGGTTGGAGAAGTGCTGTGGGGACTGGAGAAGGTTATAGTGATATCATGCGCTGGAGAGGTTGGAGGGTAGGTCAGTAAGGGTTGGATGTTACAGACAGAGTGGGCTGTAGGTGCTGGACAAGATGGCAGACATAAGGATTTTTGTAGCGTTTTGGGGATAGTGGACACAACACGAAGTGTCAAAGTCATTTTGGAAAGAGATAAGGATAGTGCACTAGTGAAAGTGCCAAATTTGGAGAAGCCCCCTGATCATCAGAATATTACTGTCACTGGGCATTATCATTAGCACGAGGCAGGATCTGGCAAACACAGACTGGGAGGAACTATTTGCAGTTGGGTTCATATTCGGATAAAGGATGAAAGTTAAAGTGATACAGTTAGAATTCAGGGCCAGTGGGCTCCCAGAAGAGTGAATGACAAAGGCAGTAATTCCAGTGAATACTGATCAAGTGGTACTGTGAGCTGGACAAAGAATGTACAGTGCGATGAAAACAGGTGAAGCACTTCAAAAGTATAGTGTACGCAAGTGGGGGGGGGGGGTCTTAAAAATGAGGGGCAAAGAATGGGCATGAAATATCCTTGCAGATACTGTTAAGGAAAGGCCATAAGGTATTTTATGCGTATAGTTATAGGAAGAAGATTACCAGTTAAAGAGTTGCGCCTGTTAAAAACCAAAAGGATAATCTGTGCATGGAACCAGAGGAAGTAAGTGAGGTCTTCAATGAATACTTCCCATCTGTATTCACACAGGAGAAATGCATTGAAACCAGGGATTTCAGTTGGGATGATAAGGTTCTAGAACATGGTAAGATCAATGAGGAGGAGGTATTAAATGTCTTCATTGGCATAAAGGTGGAGAAATCCCCAGTGCCCAATGAAATGTATCCCAGGCTGCTATGGGAGGTAAGCAAGGAGATTGCTGGGGCCCTGGTGGATATATTTAATACTTTGCTGGCCACAGGTGAAGTGCTAAATGACTGGAGGATAGCTAATGTGGTTCCTTTGCTCACGATGGGCAGCAGGGTAATTATAGAGCAGATAGTGAAGTAGCAGGGGGAGGGAAATTACTAGAAACCACTCTGAGGATGAATCAACACTTGAAAAGGCAGGGATAAACTTAGCTGAGTCATCACAGATTTGGCAGAGGAAGATACTGTCTGAGGAAATCAGTTGCATTATTTTAAACGGTCTCTCAAAATATTGATGAGGACAGTGCAGATGATATGGTTTATGTGGACCTGAATAAGGCCTTTGACAAGTTCTCACGTGGAAGGCTGGTCCAAACGGGAAAAGCCACTGTGATTCAAGGCAAGTTTGCAAATTGGATATAAAATTCGTAGATAAACCTCTTCGTCTTTGATTTTCTTTCACCAGCGGGTGTACCACAGGGATCTGTGCAGGAACCATTGCTGGTTATTCTGCCGAATCATAACTTCGATGTGAAAGCAAAAAAAATCATTAGTGGGTTTGCAGATGACATGAAAGATGAAGATGTTGTTCACAGTGAGGAGGATGGTCTCTTACTGCATTCTGATGACTATTACATGATAATCTGAGCAGAGTTTAGATCTGATCAATGTAAGGTCATACCCTATGGGAGTATGATAAGCGAAGGACACACATAATGAATGGTCGGTCCTTCTGGAGTACTGAGGATCACAGGAACCTGTGTGGACAATCCAAAGATCCCTGAAGGTGTCGGCACAGGAAGACAGGGTGGGGAAGGCACCTGAACTGGGAGCACGAGGGGTCCCATATCCTGGTGGGGCGAATTGCGAGAGCTGTTTGAGAGGATAGAATCTAATCTGGCAGCGTGTTGGACCTTAAACAGTTGTACGGTCAGAAAGAAGACTGAGACTATTCCCCAAGTTAAAGAGAGCAATTTCAAAAGACAAGGCAGGCAAGAACATAGCAGGGAATGGGGAAACTGATGATTAAACTGCATTTATTTCATTGCAAGGGGCCTGACAGCTAAGGAAGATGAACTCAGGGCATGGATTTGAAAATGGGACTGGGAGATTATAGTTATCACTGAAACACTGCTGTGGGAGGGACAGGACTGGCAGCTCATTGTTTCAAGGTATAGAGACCACAGGAAACATCGAAGGGGAGGCAAGAGAGGACGCGTGGTGGTGGGTTTTGATTGCAAGCACCATCCCAGCAGTACATAGAGAGGATAATCCAGTGGGATCGCCCAGTGTAGCTGTGTTAGTGGAACTGAGAAATAAGAATGGATCATCACTCTGACACGATTGTCCTACTGACCCCAAATAGTCAGTGGCAGACTGAGGAACAAATATGTCGGGAGATCTCAAATATCAATCATAATAATAGAACTGTTATAGTTGGGGTTTTTAAACTTTCCATCTTAGACTGGGACTGTCAGTGTTCAGCGTTTACAAGGGAGGAATTTGGTAATTGTGTTCCAGAAAACTCCCAATCAATATGTAAATGGCTTGAAAACAGAAATGGGCAAAACCTGACCTCCACTTGGGAAACAAGGTAGGGAAAGAGACTGAGGCATTAGTGGGAAAACATTTTGCCAAAGTGACCACAGTCCTATTAGTTTGAAAATGACTATGGAAAAGAACAGGCCTGGTCCACAAGTTCAAGTTTGAAAATGGGGCCGGACCAATCTTGATCGTATTAGCCAGGAACTTTCAAAAGGTGATTGGGGGGGTCTATTTGCAGGGAAAGGGAAGTCTGGCAATGGGAATATTTTAAAAGTTAGATACACTGAGTATTCAATGCAAGCACGTTCCTGTTTGCGTGCAGGTCAATGCCAATAGCATTCTGAAACACTGGCTGTCTATTGAGTGTCTGTTCAAGGAAAAGGGGCCACATGTCAGGTATAGCCAACTGGATCAAAGGAATACCTGAAGATCACAGGGGTTGTAGGAATACACTTTGGGTGGAAATCAGGAATGCAGAAAGGGTACATGAAATAGCCCCCACAGAGAAGCATAAGGAGACTCCAAAAGTGATTATATTAAGAGTATTAAGAGTAAAAGAGTAACTCGAGACCCGTAAAGGACCTTAAAGATCAAAGAGGCAATTGATGTGTGGAACTGCAGGATATTTGCTAAGACTCTAAACAAATATTAAACTCCAGAACTTACTGTGGAGAAAGACTGGGGAACTCAGGGAACAAGAGTAATATGATAGGCGACAATTGGAGTTCTCTGCAATTCCAGTCTCCCTGCTATAGGAATGACGTTGTGAAACTTGAAAGTGCTCAGAAAAGAGACGTTGCCAGGTTGTTGCTCGATAAGCTGGGCTTATTTTCCCTGGAGCATCGAAGACTGAGGGGTGACCTGACAGACGTTTATATAAACATGAGTGGTATGGATAGAGTAATAATTCAAGGCATTTTCCCAGGGGTTGGAGAGTCCAAACCTCGAGGGCGTAAGTTTAAGTTAAGAGGGAAAAGGTTTTAAAAGGGACCGAAGGGACAGCTTTTTCATGCATACGGTGATGCGTGTATGAAATGAACTGAGAGAAAACTTAACAGATACTGACTCCATGACAACATTTAAAAAGGTATCTCGATGGGAATATGAATTGTAATGTTTTAGACGCACCTGTGCCAAATGCTGGTAAATGAGGTGGATTTATTTAGATCCTCTGGTCACCATGGATGAGTTGGACCGAAGGGTCTGTTTCCATGCTGTACATCTCTATGACTTGAAAAGAATGCATGTTATAGAAGAGGTGGAGCAGGAGGTTATAAAACACATAGGTATGGAAAGCCCAAGGACATTGTGGGATGCGAGAGAAAAAATTGTGGAGCAGTACAGAAGTGATGACTGCAGATGCTGGAAACCAGAGTTTAGATCAGAGTGGTGCTGGAAAAGCACAGCGGGTCAGGCAACATTCGAGGAGCAGGAAAATCGACAATTTGGGCAAATGCCCTTCATCAGGAATAGAAGCAGGGAGCCTCTCGGGTGGAGTGATAAGTGGGGGGAGTGGTGCTGGGGAGAAGGTAGCAAAGAGTACAATAGGTGATTGGGGGTGGGTATAGAGGAGATAGATCAGAGGGGAGGGTGGAGCAGACAGGTGGGAAAGAAGATTGGCAGGTAGGACAGGTCTAGGGGACAGTGCTGAGCTGGAAGGATGGAAATGGGGTAAGATGGGGGAAGGGAAATGAGGAAACTGGTGAAGTACACATTGATGCCTTGGGATTGAAGTGTTCCAAGGCGGAAGTTGAGGCGTCCTTCCTCCAAGCGTCGGGTGGTGAGGGACTGGGGGAGGAGGAGGCCCAGGACCTGCATGTTTTCAGCCGAATTGGAGGGGCAGTTGAAACGTTGGGTCACGGGGCGGTGGGGTTGATTGGTGTGGGTCTCCCAGAGGTGTCCCTCGAAGCACCCTTCAGGGAGGTGCCCAGTCTCACTAATGCAGAGGAGACCGCATCGGGAGCAATGGATACAATAAATGACATTAGTGGATGTGCAGGTGAAGCTTTGATGGATGTGGAAGGCTTCTTTGAGGCCTCGGATGGAGGTGAGGGAGGATGTGTTGGCACAGGAAAGCAGGGAAGGGCGCCAAGATGAGAGGGTGGTTTGTTGGGGGGGGGGGGGGGGGCGTGGACCTGACCAGGTAGTCACGGAGGGAACAGTCTTTGTGGAAAGCGAAAAGGGGTGGGGAGGGAAATATATCCCTGGTGGTGGGGTCCATTTGGAGGTGGCGGAAATGTCAGCCAATGATTTGGTTTATGCGAAGGTTGGTATAGTGGAAGGTGAGCACCACGAGGTTCTGTCCTCCTTGTGGTTGGAGGGGTGGGGTTTGAGGGCGGAGGGGCAGGATGTGGATGAGATGTGTTGGTGGGCATCTTTAACCACGTGGGAATGGAAATTGCGGTCTCAAAAGAAGGAGGCCATCTGGTGTGTTCTGTGGTGAAATTGGTCCTCCTAGGAGCCGATACGGCGGAGGCAGAGGAATTGGGAATACGCGATGGCATTTTTCCAGGAGGTAGGGAAGGAAACGTGTAATCCAGGTAGCTGTGGGAGTCGGTGGGTTTGTAAAAAAATGTCAGTGTCAAGTCGGTCGTCATTAGTGGAGATGGAGAGGTCCAGGAAGGGGAAGGAGGTGTCAGAGATGGTCCAGGTGAACTTAAGGTCGGGGTGGAATGTGTTAGTGAAGTTGATGAATTGCTCAACCCCCTCGCAGGAGCACGGGGTGGTACCAATGTAGTCATCAATGTAGCGGAGGAAGAGGTGGGGAGTGGTGCCGGTGTAATTACGGAAGATGGACTGTTCTCTGCAGCCAACAAAGAGACAGGCACAGCTGAGGCCCATACGGCTGCCCCTTTGGCCTGGAAATGTGGAGTCCCGAGCAAAGGTATTGTACCATTGACAGCCATGTGTGATGTGCTCGAAGGCATGGTGGATAGTGAAGGATGTTTGCTAAGATTACAAAGGGATCTTGATAATATGGGTGAATGGGCTGAAAAACTGTAGATGGAATTCAATCTGAATAAGTGCAACGTAATACATTTGGTAAAACAAACAAGGGTAGAGCTTATACAATTAATGCTCCGGCTTCAGTTAGTGTTTTAGAGCAGAGGGACCTCCAGGTTCAGCTACATAATTCTTGAAGTTTGCATCACAGGATGGATAAGACAGTGCTTGATATGTTTGACTATTGCTCAGTCCATTGAGTGGAGGATTTGGGACGTCATGTGGAGATTCTAAGGACATTGGTGAGATCTATTCTGCAATACTCTGTCCAGGTCTGGTCGCCCAACTGGGGGGATATTATTAAGCTGCAGGATGTTCAGAAGAGATTTACCAGGATGTTGCTGGATGTGGAAGGCTTGAGTTCTGAAAAATGACTTGATAGGCTGAGTCTTTTTTAACTGGAGCCTGGAAGGTGAGAGATGACCTTATGGAAGCTTATGAAAAAGATAAGGGATATAAATAGATTTAATGTCAGTTGCCTTTTCTCCAGGATACGGGAGTCTCAAGAGGAGGGGCCACATTTTTAAGGTTAGAGGAGAGAGATGTTCAAAAAAAAGACAGGTGGGCAAATTATTACACAGAGGGTGGTTTGAGTGTGGAATGGACTTCCTGAGGAAGGGGTGGATGTGGGTATAATTACAACGTTTAAAAGACATTTCGATAAGTACGTGAACAGGAAAGGTTTGGAGGGATATAGGCCAGCAACAGGCAGGTGGAATGAGTTTAGTTTTAGATTATAGTTGGTATCAACTGAAGGGTCAGTTTCCATGCTGTATAGCTCTCTGACAAGAACATAGTTTTGTTCCATTATTTAAGAAAGGCTGTGATAGAAAGCCAGTGAACTAAAGACCAATTAGCCGGATTTCAGTAGTGGCTAAGTTGTGGAAGTGATTCTGCCAGACATGAGTTACATGCATTTGGAAAGGCAAGGATTGATAAACGATTATCAGCAAAGCTTTGTGCTTACAAAGTCAGGTCTCTCTAACTTGATTGCTTTTGTTGAGGTGGTGACCATACATTGTCTACACTAATGTCAGCAGGGCCTTTGACAGGATTTAGCATGATATATAAGTTTGTAAGGTTAGATCACATGGGATCAGGAAGAGCTCGCCAACTGCATGCAAAATTGGCTTGACAGGAGGAGACAGAGGGAGGCAGCAGAAGATTGTTGTTCAGACTGGAGGTCTGTGACCAGCGGTGTGCTATAAGGATGGAGGCTGGGTCCACTGAGGTGCATCATCTACACAAACAATTTGGTTCAGAATATTTTGTCAACAGTCATTGTTAGTAATTTTGTGGATGATCAAATTAATGTGTAGTGGGCAGTGAATGCGGTTATCAAAGGTGGCCTTGCCCAACTGGGTCAGTGGGCAAGGAATGAAAAATGAAGTTGAATTCAGGTGGTAGATTTTGTTTAGACAAACCAGGGAGGACTAACACAGTTCATGGCAGGGTCCTGGGCAATGTTGTCAAACAGAGAGACCAAGGGGTGCAGTTACATTGTTCCTTGGAAGTGGCATCACAGGTTGACATGGTGGGGAAAGCAGCATTTGGTACACTTGCCGTCATTGGCCAGCACTTTGATGTAAGAGTTGGAGATGTTTGTAACGTTGTCCTAAATATTTCCCTTGGGCAGAGGAGGCTATGGGGTGATCTAAGCAAGGTTTACAAAATCTTGAGGGCCCTGAGTAAGGTGAATAGCCAAGGGTAGGTGAGTCCAAAACTAGAGCGTATAGAGAGCAATGATTTAAAGAGGTAATTGAGGGGCAACGTTATCCACAGCGGATGGTGCATTGACGGAATGAACTGCCAGGGCCACATGGGCGAAGCAAGAACAATTACAACATGGAAAAGACATTTCGGCAGGTACATGGAGATGAGAAGGTTTGAATGGATGGGCTAAACGCAGGCAAAAGCGACCCAATCAGTTTGGGAAACCTGGTCAGCATGGACTAGTCACACAAACGTTCTGTTTCCGTGCTGCATGACTCTGTCTCTAGTTATTGGAGGAGGAGACTACTGAGATAAGGAATGTTGTAGATACTGAAGCAAGTTACAGAGACAGGGATGGTAGTCTGGAATGCAGCACATTTCAAATATGTGGAGGGACTATCGGAAAGGGAGGCGGTTACAGTGACTGGAACTGATGTAGGAGTTGCACATTTTTCAAGACACTGGTCAATGAGACAAGACATAGATACATTTTTGGAGAAGGAACACAGAACAGAAAGATCCCAGGCAGCATTCCCACCCTCTTGTGGGAGACCTGCTTTACGTTCTGTTGTAGTGATGCTCACTTAGACAGCATAGACCTGGATTGATAATTGTGAACTCCCGATGTTGTCTTAGTACAAAATAAAGTAGAGGCAGTGATTGATCCTCGAGTGGGTCTGTTCTGTGCTTCCCCTCCAGTACGGTATCTCTGTCATGTTTTGTTATCCGATGTTTGGAGCCTCTCATTGCTCTCTGCTCTGTGCACTGTGAGTGATCTTAACTCGCTGCAGGATTTATTGAAGGCTCCAGATCTCCCTTCCCTTTGTCTCTCTGGCTGACCAACCATCTTCAATGTGGTGATGGATGAGACACCCAGCTGTTCGGAAGTCTATGGAGTCAGGGACTTCCTGAGTACCTGCAGGAGACAGAGAAATAGACAGAATTGGAAATTAGACTGATGTAGTGAGGGTTACACACGGAGAATAGTATTGTGTCCCACAGAGATCTGGAAAATTCCAGTCTTCATCCCTGGCCTGTGGTGCTGCGTCTCTCTGGAGTGGAGAATTCTGTTGGCTCAGGATCTGGAATACCTGCAAGAGTGAGAGGCGCTGACAGAAGCAGCAATTAGACTCTCACAGTGAGGGATATCACATGGAGAGAGACTGAGTGATATCACCAGATTTCAGGATAATTTCAGGATCAAACAAGTGTGTAGGAAGAACGGGTTTAGCTTCATGATGCATGGTATTAGTGCTCAGGGACGAGAACCAGTGAGCAGGCGAGTGATGCCCTTGTGGTATTATTTCTACACGTAGTCTGCACAACATACCCACAGCGAAGTGTTTGCCTCTCAGTTACCCTCTGAAGTGACCAAGCAAGTTACTCAGTTCAAGGGCAGCTAGGGCTGGGCAAGAAAGGCTAGTCATACAGAGACACCAACATCTCACACCACGTTTAAAAGGAAATCCATTAGGATGGTCCCATTGGAACCGTGCTGGGACCAATGTCCTGGCTAATCATGTTGGTAGGTTTATGGGCAGGGCTTTAAACTGACAGAGAGGATGAAGGGACAGGGTTCAGGTGAAAGGAGCTTTCCAAATCCAAAGAGAAAAGTTCAAGCGTTGGAGCAGCATGGGAATGTGACTGAAGACAAGCAGAAAGGAACAGGATGGGACAAAGCTGAACTAAAGTGTCACATCAGCGAATTGGGCTGTGACAGGAAATTGTGGGAAAAAATATGTTTTTGTTGAATGGACAAAGTCTCATCAATAAGGTAGATGGATTTGTGACACAGAGGTAAATGGGATTAAGACACCAGAGAAATGAACATAAATATTCAATAATTCACAACCTTGTGCAAACTCAGGGAAATGGACAACGCGAACAATAATGGATAACAAAGGCATCACAGAGAAAGCATTTGGCCTCAAATCATGAAGTAGAGTCTGTCTGAATGTAAATTCTGGTTACTACTTGCCAAGGACACTCGCAGCAGAACAGTTTTAGGCATTTCTTTGCTTATCACTGCATTAAACAGGAACTCTTTGGAATTTTTAAAAATAAACACATTGGGATAATTTTGGGAAACTTCAATATTCGTATAATCTGGGATAATCATAATGATAACAGTGATATTGGTAGGGAGTGCGGAGATTATTTTGTTGTGTATCTTTGTGCAACTGGCTTGGGACATAACTACCTCAGACCGACTGTTGTGTGATGAAACTTAGTGAATAAGTCATGTCACCTGGGGAGATCCACTGGGATATTTTGACAAAGTGTAGTTTAAAGAAATATAAAGTTTTCAAGTGACTGGCAGAAAGGACAAGCAACAACGAGGAACAAAAATAGCCAATGACATGAGTTTGAGAGGAGAACTGAGCAAGGTAAACAGACTGAAACATGTGTGTGTAAATCAACAGTGGAAAACATTTGGAGGAACAGTGTAAAACATTCAACAAAAGGATATTCCACTGAAACAGACAAAACCTCAGCAAGAAATCCCCACCTGTCTCTCACTCAGGACAAAATGAATCATATTAGATAATCAAGCTGAGAAGATCGCCAAAATTACTTAAAATCTTGACGTGAGAGAATGTTTTAGGAGTAAGTTTTAAAGGGATTGCAAAGGGTCCGCTAGAAGGAGAAGGGCAGTGGGAAGGGGAATCATTAATACAATAGGAACAGGGAGAGGTGTGAAGGTGCTGGAGATGCTGCGAGCATTACGGAAAGTGGCCAGGGCCTGAACGGTGTCACAAAGCCAGTACGGATTGCTGCAGAGGGAGGGGTGTGCAGAGGTATGAAAGGAAGGTATGTATTTTCATTTATTCATTCATGGTATGAGGATGTCACTGATTGGGCAATGAATCTTTGCCCCACTGCTAATTATCCAGAGGGTCGCTCAGAGTCAGCCATACTGTTGTGGGTCTGGATTCACATGTCGTCCACGCCATGTTAGAATGTCGGATGTTCTAGACTAAAGGAGGTATGTGAACCAGATCAATTCTTCCTCCTGATCAACGATGGTTTCATGGTGGCCACACCATGACAACCCAATTCCTACTCTCAATGCTTTGACCAATGAAGGTAACAATCCTAAACGCCTGCTTTACAAGCCTGTCTACCTGGGACACCACTTTCAATGAACTGTGTACCTACATCCCTGGGTCACTGACTGATAACACTACCCAGGGCCCAAACATTAACTGTACAAGTCCCACCCGGTTTGTTTCACCAAAATGGAACACTTCACATTTATCTAATTAAACTCCATCTGCTCTTCATCAGCCCACTATCACAGCGGTACTGTTCATCCTGTTTTATTATAGCTAAGCTTCTTCACTGTCCACTTTACCACCAATTTCAGTGTCACCCATAAAGACCTATTTGACAAGAAAGCAATATTCCCATCCAAACTATTTATCCAAATGACAAACAACAGTGGACCCACTACACCGCTGGTCACATGCCTCCAGTCAGGAAAACAACTGTCTCCCACCACTCTCTGTCTCCTACCATCAAGTCAATTGTGTATCCATTTCACTAGCTCCTCCTGAATGCCACATCCTTTTGTATTAGCTTATTACCCAGTTAACCATATGGAACTTAGATCACAGAACAGTGCAGCACAAGGCCGTTCAGCCATGATGCCATGCCAACCTTTTATCCGACTGTAAGATCAAACTAACCTCCGTACCCTTCATTTTACTATCATCCATGTGCCTATCTATTAAATATCCCTAATGTATATGATTTTACTACCACAGCTGGCAGTGCATTGCACCCACCATCACTCTCTGTTCAAAGAACCTACCTCTAAAATCTCCCCTTAACCATCCTCCAGTCGCCTTAAAATTACACCCCCTTATAATACCCATTTCTCCCACAGGAAAAAGAAGTCTCTGACTATTCACTGTCTCTGTGCCTCTCGTCATCTTGTTCACCTCTGCCAAGTCACCCATCACCCTTCTTCACTCCAATGAGAAAAGCTTTAGATCCCTAAGACTTTCTTCATAAGACATGCTCTCCAATACAGGCTTGATCCTGTTAAATATCCTCTTTACCCTCTCTAAAGCTTCCACATTCTTCTTGTAATGAAGGAACCAGCACTGAACACAATATTCCAAGTGGGGTCTAACCGGGGCTCTATGGAGCTGCTCATGTCACCGCTTAAAAATCCAATCCCACAGCTAATGAACGCCAACACAACATCTTCCTTTTTCACAACCCTATCAACTTGTGTGGCATCTCAGAGGGCTCTCTGGACGTTTACCCCAAGGTCCCTCGGTTCCTCTACACTGCCAAATATCCTGCCTTGAACCCTGTATTCGGCATTCGATCACTTCATATTTCTCCAGGTTGAACTCCCTCTGCCATTTTTCGCCCAGCTCGACACCACATCAATGTCCCGTTGCAACCTACAACAGACATCCACACTATCCACCACTCCACGAAGCTTCATGACATTGACAAAGTTACTATCTCACTCTTCCACTCCCACATTCAAGTATTTTTTAAAAATCATAAAAAGCAGAGGTAAAAAATGAGGGGGGTGTAATTGCTAATTAGAAATGGTATAATGGCTGCAGAAAGGAAGTTTGAGGGGGATCTGCCTTTGGAGGTAGTATGGGCTGAAGTCAGAAATAGGAAAGGTGCAGTCACCTTGTTGGGTGTTTATTATAGGCCCCCAATAGCAGCAGAGATGTGGAGAAACAGATTGGGAAAACGATTTTGGAAACGTGCAGAAGTCACAGGGTCGTAGTCATGGGCGACTTCAACTTCCCAAATATTGATTGGAAGCTCTTTAGATCAAGTAGATTGGATGGGGCGGTGTTTGTGCAGTGTGTCCAGGAAGCTTTTCTAACTCAGTATGTAGATTGTCCAACCAGAGGGGAGGCCATATTGGATTTGGTACTCGGTAATGAACAGGGATAAGTGATGGGCTTGTTAGTGGGTGAACATTTTGGTGATGGTGACCACAATTCTGTGACTTTCACCTTGGTTATAGAGAGAGATAGGTGCGCACAACAAGGTAGATTTTACAACTGGGGGAAGGGAAATTACGATGCTGTAAGACAGGATTTGAGGAGCATAAGTTGGGAGCATAGGCTGTCAGGGAAGGATGTGGTGGAAATGTGGAACTTTTTCAAGGAGCAGATACGACGTGTCCTTGATATGTATGTACCTATCAGGCAGGAAAGAAATGGTCGTGTGAGGGAGCCTTGGTTGACGAGGGAGGTTGAATGTCTAGCAAAGAGGAAGAAGGAGGCTTACATAAGGTTGAGGAAACAGGGTTCAGACAGAGCAGTGGAGGGATACAGGATAGCCAGAAGGGACCTGAAGAAAGGGATTAGGAGAGCTAAGAGAGGGCATGAAAACTCCTTGGCGGATAGGATCAAGGATAACACCAAGGCATTTTTTGTGTATGTGAGAAACCTGAGAATGACGAGAACGATGGTAGGTCCGATCAAGGACAGTAGTGGGAGATTGTGTATTGAGTCGGAAGAGATAGGAGAGGTCTTGAACAAGTACTTCTCTTCAGTAGTTACGAACGAGAGGGACCGTATTGTTGAAGAGGAGAGTGTGAAACGGACTGGTAAGCTAGAAGAGATACTTGTTAGGAAGGAAGATATGTTGGACATTTTGAACAACTTGAGGATAGACAAGTCCCCCGGGCCTGACGGGATATATCCTAGGATTATGTGGGAAGCAAGAGAGGAAATTGCAGTACCTTTGGCAATGATCTTCTCGTCTTCACTGTCAACGGGGGTGGTACCAGGGGACTGGAGAGGAGCAGATGTTGTGCCCCTGTTAAAAAAAGGGGATAGGGATAACCCCGGGAATTACTGGCCAGTTAGTCTTCTGTGGTAGGCAAAGTAATGGAAAGGGTACTGAGGGATAGGATTTATGAGTATCTGAAAAGACACTGCTTGATTAGGGACAGCCAGCACGGATTTGTGAAGGAAAGGTCTTGCCTTACAAGTCTTATTGAATTCTTCGAGGAGGTGACCAAGCATGTGGATGAGGGTAGAGCAGTGGATGTAGTGTACATGGATTCTAGTAAGGCATTTGATAAGGTTCCCCATGGTAGGCTTATGCGGAAAATCAGGAGGCATGGGATAGAGGGAAAATAGGCCAATTGGATAGGAAACTGGCTAACCGGTCGAAGTCATAGAGTGGTGGTAGATGGTAAATATTCAGCCAGGAGCCCAGTTACAAGTGGAGTTCCGCAGGGATCAGTTCTGGGTCCTCTGCTGTTTGTAATTTTTATTAATGACTTGGATGAGGGAGTCGATGGGTGGGTCAGTAAATTTGTAGATGATACGAAGATAGTTGGAGTTGTGGACAGTGGGGAGGGCATTTGTCGTTTGTAAAGGGACTTAGATATGATGCAGAGCTGGGCTGAGGAGTGGCAGATGGAGTTCAACCCTGCCAAGTGTGAGGTTGTCCATTTTGGAAGAGCAAATCAGAATGCAGAATACAGGGTTAATGGTAGGGTTCTTAGTCAGGTGGAGGAACAGAGGGATCTTGGGGTCTATGTACATAGATCTTTGAAAGTTGCCACTCAGGTGGATAGAGTTTGTAAGAAGGCCTATGGTGTATTATCGTTCATTAGCAGAGGGATTGAATTCAAGAGTCGTGAAGTGATGTTGCAGGTGTACAGGACTTTGGTTAGGCCACATTTGGAGTACTGTGTGCAGTTCTGGTCGCCTCACTTTAGGAAAGATGTGGAAGCTTTGGAGAGGGTGCAGAGAAGATTTACCAGGATGTTGCATGGAATGGAGAATAGGTCGTACGAGGATAGGTTGAGAGTTCTCGGCCTTTTCTCGTTGAAACGGTGAAGGATGAGGGGTGACTTGATAGACGTTTATAAGATGATCAGAGGAATAGATAGAGTAGACAGTCAGAAACCTTTTCCCCGGGTACAACAGAGTGTTACAAGGGGACATAAATTTAAGGTGGGAGGTATAGGGGAGATGTCAGGGGTGGGTTCTTTACCCAGAGAGTGGTGGGGGCATGGAATGCGCTGCCCGTGGGAGTGGTAGAGTCAGAATAATTGGCGACCTTTAAGTGGCATTTGTATAGGTACATGGATGGGTGCTTAATCTAGGATAGAAGTTCGGCACAACATCGTGGGCCGAAGGGCCTGTTCTGTGCTGTATTGTTCTATGTTCTATGTTCTCGGTTCTGGAACCAGTTCTGCACAACAGGTTGAGTGTTTTCCATCAATCATCCCCCTCTGTCTTCTGTGAGCCAGGAATTCTGTATCCAGACAAGCAGGTTTCCCTTTATTCCCATGCTTCTGTACTTTCTGAATGAGCTATAAATGAGATTTGAGGCATGACTGGCCCCTTACAAAGCCAGGCTTACTACCTCTGATCAAGCTATGGTTTTCCAAGGAATTATAAATTCTGTCTCACAGAGTCATCTTCAATAATCTGCACACCATAGACATAAGACTAACTGGTCTGTAATTCCCACGATTCTATTTCTTGTACAGGGGAATTGCATTTGCCACCCTCCAATCTTCTGAAACGACTCCACTGGACAGTAAAGGTTCAAATGTTTTCGCAAAAGGTGCAACAATTTCTTCCCTCGCTCCGTGTATAACTTTGGGCATATCCCGTCTACTCCAGCAGATGTATCTGACCTTATGTTTTACAAAATTCTCAGCACATCCTCTTTCTTAACATCAACCTGTTCACATATATCAATCGTCTTCATGCTGTCCTCACAAATGACGATGGAGTGAATCCTGAGTCATAGTATTCATTAAGGACTTCCCCTACTGCCTCCAGCACTAGGCACAGATTCCCTCTTTTATCCCTGACCGGCCCCACCCTCACTCTGGCCCTCCTCTTGTTCCTCACACAAGTAGAGAATGCCTTGCAGTTTTCTTAATCCATTCCAACAATGTTTTTTCATGCCCCCTTTTCGCTGTCCTAAGTCCATTCTTCAGTTCCTTTCTGGCTACCTTCAGAGAGTCCCGAGAGTGTGGAAACAGGTCATTTGGCCCAACAACTCCATACCAACCCTCTGAAGGGTATCCCACCCAGAACCATTCCCCATCTTATCACGCTTCATTTGCCCCGACTAATGCGCCAAACCTACACATCCCTGAACATTATGGGTAATTTATCATGGCTGATTCACCTAACATGCACACCGTTGGACTGTTGGTGGAAACTGGAGCACCTGGAGGAAACCCACGCAGAGACGGGAAGAATGTGCAAACTCCACATAGACAGTCACCCGGGGCTGGAATCAAAATCGGGTGCCTGGTGTTATCAGGCAGCAGTGCTAACCACTGAACCACCGTACTGCTTCATGTAACTCTTAAAAGCCGTGTCTGATTCTTGCTTCCTCAACCTTAAGTAAACTTCCTTCTTCCTCTTGAGTAGATGTTCTACATCCCTTCGAACCTTGTTAAACGCTTCACTAAAGTCCATGTGGACAATGTTCACTGCTCTGCCTTCATCTATCTCTTGGCTAACCCCTCAGAGAGATAATCTGGTTTGTGAAACACGGTTTTCCACTCACAAAGCAATGCTGGCTATCTGTAATCAGCCTTTGCCTTTCCAAATATACCTAGCTCCTTTCTCTCAGAATCTCCTCCAACATATTACCCTGGGGCTGTAATTTCCAGGCTTTTCTCTGCAGCCCTTAAGTGATGGAACAGCATTAGCCACCCTCCAGTCTTCCGCACCTCACTGTGTCTGTTGATAATATAAATATCTCTGTTAGGGACACTCTTCCCTTGCTTCCCACGATATTCTAGCATGCACCTAATGAGCTACTAAGGATTGATCTACCTTTGTTTGCTTTAAGATTCCAGCACTTTCTCTTCTCTATTGAGGATTCTTTCCAAGACATCACTATTTATTTCCCCAAGTTCATGAGCTTCCATGTCTTTCTCCACAGTAAATTCTGTTAAGTTTATTTTGTTTAAGATCTCACCCATCTTCCCTGGTTCCACACATAGGTGACCTTATGTAAAGGCTTCTGAAAATTCAAATCAAACGCATCCCCCGTAATAACACGCCCCTCCTACACCCTTATCTAACCTGTCATTTATATTCACACCAACAAATAAAATTCAACAGGTTCAAAAACATATTCTCTTTTATAAAATGTGTTTCTAAGGGTCCAATTATTGTTTATTCACATATCAATTCTAACTTATTTCAGCATGCTCCTGACTTACTGTCTGGCAAGCACTATGGTTTCAGACTGACAGCAGAAAGAGTTATGGGAGTTCTTGTTTATCAATCTGAAAAGGGGAGCTTACAGGGTCAGCAGGTAATAGACAAGGCAAATCAAATGCTGCCACTTATTACAAAGGGAATGGAGTCTAAAAACAGGAAGGTCTTGCTAAAACTATACAAGATACGAGTCACACCACACCCAGAATACAATGAACAGTGTGAGTGTCCGAAGGAAACATATTCTTCTATTGGAGGCAGGTCAGTGAAGGGTCACTTGGTTGATCCTGGGAATGGATGAAGTTTCCAATACAAGGTGGAGCAGATTGAGGTTCAACCCATTGAGTATTAGAAAAATGAGAGAGTAATTCAATGCAACATCCAAGATTCTGAAGGCTTTGATCGGATAGATCAACAATGCTTTATGGTGACCTCACCAATGTCTTCTACAGCCAGACCATGACATCCCTGCTCTTACTGTCAGTTCTCTGCCCAACGAAGGTAACCATCCAAAACGCCTGCTACACTAGCCTGTCTTCCTTGGGACACCACTTTCAAAGAACTGTGTATCTGCATCCCGAGTTCTCTGATTGACAACACGACCCAGGGCCCGAATATTAACTGTACAAGTCCAGCTTGGTTTGTTTTACCAGAGTGCCTTACTGTGCATTTTTCCATCTGTTATTCCTAAACTCACTGGCCCACTCTCAGATAACCCGCTTCACTATCCACGTTTGCACCAATTTCCGTTTCACTCACAAACTTGCTAACCATAACTCCTGTATTATCATCCAAACCGTTTATATAAATGATGCACAACAGTGACCCAGCACCGAACCCCATGGCAAACCATTGGTTGCAGGCCTGCTATTTGTGCAGTAACCCTCTACAAGTACGCTCTGAATCCTACCGTCAATCCTATTTTGTATCCAGTTGGTGAGCACTCCCTGGTTATCCGTGATCTAAACGTACTAACGGGTCTGCCATGCAGAACCTTCTCAAAGGCCTTGCTAAAGTCCATGGAGACATCATCTACTGCTCTGCCTTGACCTATCACTTGTCTACCTCCACAAACAGTCATCCCAGTTTGTGAGACATGATTTCCGACGCACAAAGCCATGCTGACTATCGCTAATCCGTCCTTGCCTTTCCAAATGCATAATGATCCTTTCTCTCAGAATCCCCTCCAACAAGTTACCCACCGCTACCATCAGTCTCACTGGTCTGTAGTGGCTGTCGATGACACAAATATCTCTGCGAGGGACACTGTAATTTCCTCCTCATAAGACTTTGGAATACATCTGATCATGTCCTAAAGTTTTATCAATCTTTTTGCATTTTAAGACATCCAGCACCTCCTGTTCACACAAGTAAACTCTGTTCATGACATCACTATGCATTTTCCCAAGTTTCTGAGCTTCCATGTCTTTCTCCACAGTAAATCCTAACGCAAAATATTTGTTTTGGATCTCACCCATCAGCAGTGATTCCACATAGACAACCTTATTGACCTTTCACGGGACCTATTCTCTCCCTCAATAATCCTTAGCCCTTGTTGAAACTTATCAAAATGCTTCCGAAATTTCAAATATGTTTCGATCGCTACTAGCCTCCCCCATCCTTATCTATTCTGCCATTTATGGTCACACCAAAATATAGAATCCAAGAGATTTATCAATATTCCCTTTTTATAAAACCACACATCGCCCATTGCACAGACCGGGAGTGTGGTACGCAGTGGAGGAGGTCATACTGATAGGATAGTTTTAGAGGCGTTCCAGGGAAAACAGCCCCAGCCTGTTCAGCCTCTCTCTATACCTCAAATCCTCCAATCCTGGCACCATCCTTGTAAATCTTTTCTGAACTCTTTCAATTTTTTCCAATCGGAAGGAGACCAGAATTGCATTCAATATTCCAACGGTGGCCTAACCAATGTCCTGTAAAGCTGCAACATGACCTCCCAACTCCTGTACTCAATACACTGACCAACAAAGGAAAGTATACCAAACGCCTTCTTCACTATCCTATCTATCTGCACTCCAAGGTCTGTTTGTTCAGCAATACTCTCTGGGACCTTACCATTAAGTGTATAAGTCCTGCTAAGATTTGCTTTTCCAAAATGCAGCACCTCGCATTTATCTGAATTAAAATCCTTCTGCCACTTCCAAGCCCATTGGCCCATCTGTTCTAGATCCTGTTATAATCTGAGGTACCCCTCTTTGCTGTCCACTACACTTCCAATGTTGGTGTCATCTCCAAGCTTACTAACTGTACCTGTTATGCTCACATCAAAATCATTTATGTAAATGTCAAAAAGTAGAGGACCCAGCACCGATCATCGTGGCACTCCACTGGTCACAGTCCTCCATTCTGAAAAACAACCCGCCACCACCACCCTCTGTCTTCTACCTTTGAGCCAGTTCTGTATCCAAATGGCTAGTTCTCCTTGTATTCCATGAGATCTATCCTTGCTAACCAGTCTCCCATGGGGAACCCTGTCGAACGCCTTATTGAAGTCCATATAGATCACATCTATTGCTCTTCCCTCATCAATCTTCTTTGTTCCTTCCTCAAAAAACTCCATCTTAAGTTTGTGAGGCATGATTTCCCACGCACAACGCCATCCCTCATCAGTCCTTGCCTTTCCAAATACATCTACATTCTATCCCTCAGGATTCCCTCCAACAACTTGCCCACCACCGAGGTCAGGCTCACTGGTCTATAGCTCCCTGGCTTGTCTTTTCCGCGCTTCTTAAACAGTGGCACCACGTTTGCCAACGTCCAGTGTTCTGGCACCTCACATGTTACTATCGATGATACAAATATTTCAGCAAGAGGCCCAGCAATCAATTCTCTGGCTTCCCACAGAGTTCTCGGGTACACCTGATCAGGTCCTGGGGATTTATCCACCTTTATCCATTTCATGACATTCAGCACTTCCTCCTCTGTAATCTGGACATTTTGCAAGATGCCACTATCTATTTCTCGACATTCTTTATCTTCCACATCCTCTTCCACAGTAAATACTGATGCAAAATATTAATTTAGTATCTCCCCCATCTACTATGGCTCCACACAAATGCTGCCTTGCTGAACTTTGAGGGTTACCCTTTTGTCCTTAATGTATTTGTAAAAATCCTTTGGATTCTCCTTAATTCTATTTGCCAAAGCTATTTCATGTTGGCTCTTTGCCCTACTGATTTCCCTCTTAAGTATACTCCTACTTCCTTTAGACTCCTCTAAGGATTAACTCGATCTATCCTATCTATACCTGACGTATGCTTCCTTCTTTTTCTTTACCAAACCCTCAATTTCTTTAGTCATCCAGCATTCCCTATACCTCCCAGCCTTTCCTTTCACCCTGACAGGAATATATTTTCTCTGGATTCTTGTTATCTCATTTCTGAACGATTCCCATTTTCCAGCCACCCCTTTACCTGCGAAAGTCTGCCTCCAATCACCTTTCGAAATTTCTTGCCGAATACCATCAAAATTGGTCTTTCTCCAATTTCGAACTTCAACTTTTAGATCTGGTCTATCCTTTCCCATCACTATTTTAAATCTAATAGAATTATGGTCGTTGGCCCCAAAGTGCTTCCCCACTGACATCTCAGTTATCTGCCCTGCCTTATTTCCCAAGTGTAGGTCCAGTTTTGCACCTTCTCTAGTAGGTACATCTGCATACTGAATCAGAAAATTGTCTTGTATGCACTTAAGAAATTCCTCTCCATCTAAACCTTTAACACTATGGCAGTTCCAGTCGATGTTTGGAAAGTTAAAGTCACCTACCATAACCACTCTATTATTCTTACAGATAGCTCAGATCTCCAGATGTTGTTTCTCAATTTTCCTCTGACTACTGGGGGTCTATAATACAATCCCAATAAGGTGATCATCCCTTTCTTATTTCTCAGTTCCACCCAAATAACTTCCCTGGATGTATTTCCGGGAATAGCCTCCCTCAGCACAGCTGTAATGCCATCCCTTTATTAAAAATGTCACTCCCCCTCCTCTCTTGCCTCCCTTTCTATCCTTCCTGTAGTATTTGTCTCCTGGAACATCAAGCTGCCAGTCCTGCCCATCTCTGAGCCATGTTTCTGTAATTGCTATAATATCCCAGTCCCATGTTCCTAACCATGCCCTGAGTTCATCTGTCTTCCCTGTGAGGCCCCTTGCATTGAAATAAATGCAGTTTAATTTATTAGTCCTACCTTGTCCCTGCCTGGCCTGACTGTTTGACTCACTTCTGTTCTCAGTTGTACCAGTCACAGATTGACCCCTTTCCTCACTATTTCCCTGGGTCCCACAACCCCCACCCCCACCTTACTCGTGTAAATCCTCCCGAGCAGCTGGAGCAAATTTCCCTGCCGGTATATTAGTCCCTGCCAGTATATCCGTCCATCTTGTACAGGTCACTTCTACCCCCTAAAGAGATTCCAATGATGCAGATTCCAATGATCCTTCTCCCATGCACCAGCTCCCCAGCCATGCATTTTTCTGCTCTATCCTCCTATTCCTGCTCTCAGTATTTCGTAGCACTGGGAGCAATCCAGATATTGCTAGCCTTGAGGACGTCCTTTTCAAATTACTGCCTAACTCTCTGAAATATTCCTTCAGAATCTCAACCTTTTCTCTTCCTATATCGTTCGTTCCAATATGGACAATGACCTCTTGCTGGCCCCTCTCCCGCGTGAGAACAGTCTGCACCCTCTCTGAGACATCCTTAATCATAGCACGAGGGAAACAACACACCATTCTGCTTTTTCTCTGCTGGCCACAGAATCGCCTGTCTTTACTTCGGACTACAAAATCCCCTAACACAATTGATCTCTTGGAAGCAGACGTACCCCTCGTTGCATTAGAGCCAGTCTCAATACCAGAAACTTGACTGTATCGTGCCACATTCCCCAGAGAATCCATCACCCCTACATTTTCCAAAACAGAATACCTGTTTGAAATGGGTATATCAACAAAGGACTCCTGCACTAGCTGCCTACCTTTCTTACCTTTCCTGGAGTTATTTTGTGACTTTGTCTGAGACTTTCCCCCCTTCCTATAACTGCCATCCATCGCATACTGTTGCTGTTGAAAATTCCACATCGCTTCGAACTGTCTCTCCAACCAATCCATTCGATCTGGGATCGAGTGTAGTGATGGGTATGGATCAGTAAGTGAGGTGAGTGAGTGATTGCAGTGTCGGGTAGGGATCAGTTAGGAAGGGGATGATTGCAATTTTGTGTCGGGATCTGTAAGGGACGGGATGACTAAGTGTTGGGGAGGGAACTGTGAGGGAGTGGTTGATTGCAGTGTTGTGCAGAGATCTGTCAGGAAGGTGCAGATTACATAATTGGTTTGGAATCAGTCATGGAGAGGCAGGTTACACAGAGGGTAGAGATCAGTCAGGGAGGAGCAGATTACCATGTTGGGTCTGGATTAATCAGGAAGGGCATGATTGCAGTGTTTGAGAGGGATCAGTCAGGGCGGGTGTGAGTGAAATATTGTGTATAGATCAGTCAGGGAGGGGGAGATTGCAGTGTTGGGTAGCAATCAGTCAGGGTGGGGAAGACTGCAGTGTTGGATAGGGATTAGTCAGGGAGGGAGTGTTTGCAATGTTGAGGAGAGATTAGTCAGGGAGGGGATGATTACAGTTTTGGGTTGGGATTAGTAAGGGATGGGGTGTTTGCAGTGTTGGGTAGAGATTAGTCAGGGAAGGGGTGATTACAGTTTTGGGTCAGTTTCGGTCATGGATTTGGTGATTGCGATAATGAGTAGTGATTAGCCAGCGAGCGGGTCATTACAGTGTTGGTGCATCTGGGTTTTGGCGACAGTACAGATGGATATACAGTCTGTATCTGGAACTTTAACCAACGAATCTATATTGTTTCAAAGTAAACAGAGTGTATGTTCGCTGCAAGATAGAAAGTGCTTTTTGAATTTAAAGTACAGCAACTGCCGCCAGCTGAGAGGTGAGCTGTTCCAAAATAGATACATGTTGCAATTACCTGAGGTTTGGCTGCTGTTTTGACCACAATTCAAATTTACCCAATTAGTTTAAATTATGCCCAGGATACCAGAAACCAATGGCATTTGGTTGATTATTTTGTCACCTTGAAACTGATTATAAGAATTTAATGAGTCGTGGGTGTTATATAAACCCGGTATTTTGAACGTATGAGGGAGAGCATCTGCCATCGAATAGTGAGTAACGGCTGTCGAGCCCGAGAGTTAAATGCCCATCTCACATCTTCCTGTCAAAGAAATTTGAAAACAATTTCTACCAAAGGCACCTTTTCATGTAAAACCTTCTCACAGTAAAAAAAAACAAGACAGCCCAGCGAGATCAGCAGCTAGAGGATTAAAAACAGAGGAACCTGTTTGGTCTTGAGATTAAGTTAATGCAATGTGTAATAAGTGTCCAGTTTAATAATTTGAACAGTGTATTTTTCTGGAGTTGAAGTCAGATACTAAGTAGGTAAAAAAGGGGGATTTGGATTTGTGAACAGCTGTTGTTTCGGGTCCACTATTAGAGTTAAGAAAATAATTGTTATTTTCTTTAAGTAATAGAATGTTGTAGTTCTCTGTTCCTCATATTTTAACAGATTGCAGAGTGAACCAAGACTCTCTGGGTGTTTGGTTTAATTAACAGAGAGTTTCGACCTCTGTGTCGTAACCAATGGCAGGAAATTTCTGATGAGACTGCAATGGATAAGCAGCCAAAGAAACTGGAAACTTGATGCTGAAAAAATAGAGGCCAGCCATTTGTTTGGTGAGTGGGTTCTGATAATATGTGATCACATGACACAAGTCCTCACTTCAAAACAGCTCATAGGTAGCTATTTGGGGCATTAGTGTAGGGTCGGTGTACATGGAATATGGTAAACTAGTCTGTTTACTGGCATCAGAACCCGCTGAAGAATTTGATTTTTGATGGACACTTAGAGGTTCCAAGCTGATAGGACTTAACCATTTGGAAATTCCATTTTCCTGGACAATTCCTTTGGATTGTGCTAAGATGGGGAATCTTCAGGTTCCCAGCTCAACCTTATCCCTGCACTGGGATAAGGACACTCTGTAGGATGTGATGGAATATGCTCCACTTGCCTGGATGAGTGCAGCTCCAATAAACACTCTTGAAACTTGACACCATCCAGGACAAAGTAACCCGCTTGATTAGCACCCCACCCACAAATATCCACTCCCTTCACCAAAGATGCTCAGTAGCAGCAGTGTGTACCACCTATAAATGCAGTGCAGATATTCACCAAAGATTCTCAGACAGCATCTTCGAAACCCACAACCACTTCCATTTAGGACAATGGAAGCAAATACATCGGAAGACGACCCAATACAAGTTGCCTTCCAAGCCTCTCACCATCGTAAAGTGGAAATATACCCCTGTGTCAAATTCCCGAAATTCGTTCCCTAACAACATTGTGGGTCGACCTACATGGACAATAGTGGTTCAAGAAGGCAGTTCACCACCAACTTCTCAAGGGGCAACTACGGATGGGTAATAAATGCTGGGCCTGGGCAGTGATGCCAACATCCCAGGAATGAATTCGAAAAATGGTTTCATGTCTGGAACAATAGGAGCCTCCTGTGGCTTCACTAAGGAGTTTTATTTATTCATTATGCAAAGAATTTTTTAACTTGCTGCTTTGCTGTGTTACTGATCTTCACTCCGAACCGAGATAATGTAGCGGCATAAATAAATTTGTTTGTGCACCAACTTAGAGTCTGCAGCATATAACCAAGTTTTGTGAAGTTATGCAGGAATGGTGAGTAATCTTCAGGATGATCAACATAATGTAAGAAACTTAAAATATAGATGAAGAACAGGGGGATGAAGCTCCAAGAGATGGTGAAGAACAAAATCACAGACTTTCTTCTGCTCTCCATCTCTGAGTCTCTGTGCTGCACAGTATGCAGTTTTGTTGACCACCGTCATTACCGCTGGGACACCCTGTGCAGTATCTACAGGAACAGGATGAGGCAGGAGTTCAGACAGGCCAGCCAAGGGACGGTCCCCATAGCAGATTTGTGACGAGCAGCGTAAACATTTGTTGCAGGAGAAAACCCACACCAATATCTCTCACTGTCAGTTTAAATTACATTCCCTACAATATGAAGATCCCAACAAGTCCATACCGACCCTCTGAAGAGTAACCCATTCCCCTACCCTATTTTACCCCTGACAATGCACCTAACACTATGGGAAATTTCGGATGGCCAATTCACCTAATCTGCACATCTTTGGCCTATGGGTGGAAACTTCCATGCAGCCACCTGGAGAATGTGCAAACTTCACACAGACAGTCACCCAAGGCTGGAAATGAACCGGTGTCCCTGGCGCTGTGAGGCAGCAATGCTGACCACTGAGCCACCATCCACCCCAATTACAGTAACTCACCACGGTCTGGTTTAATGGCAACTGCAAAGACACTGTCACTGTCAATTATCCCAAGTGACAAAGATAGGATGACGTCCAAATTAACGGAATTATGTAAAAAATGTATTTAGATGGCTTATCATATCTTCCTCCCTTATGCTGTGGAGATAGAACGGACATTGACAGGGACCATCTCTTAAGTAAATGTGAAGGAGCAGGCCATACATCACATGCCCATAGCCTGTCATCCATGAATTCATATCCTCTCACATCAAACTGCAGTCCTAACTGCACTCACCTTGATATATCTCGGGGTTATGATTGCAGTTTGGAAAAGGCACATGATCCTGATGAATACACACTAGGGGCTATAAGGTAGATGGAACTCCCAGGGTTATCACTTTATTCTTATTCATTGACGGGACGTGGGCATCACTGGCTGGGCCTGCGATTATTACCCATCCCTAGCTGCCCCTAGGGAAGGATGGAGAATGACAATAAGAGTTACATCAGTGATACCTCCATTGTTGGAAACCCATCTTGTTCACTGAGCCCCCTTCCTCCAGGAAGGCCCTTCTTGTACCTCCAGAAAATGGGCAATTAGGGATGGGGAATAAATGCTGACCTCGGCAGTAATGCACACATTCAGTGTGTATGAAGAATCACATTTCAATCAGTGAGTGAAATGCTCTTGTTTAAAGAGGGCAGCTCCTACTCTAGAGAACAGAAGAACAGCTCTGAGATATATTTTCACACATGGAATAAACTGTCTCAATGCAGCATTGATTGAAATCATTTGTGATTTTGTGATGGGATTCATGGTATTTGAGTGGGCAGTATTATTGCTGGCAGATTCCAGATTCTCTTTTTTATTACATGATTATGATGTACTGAACAGCAACGTTCCTTCATAACTGGGATTAAATTTGTTATCGCAATGAGTTTATTCATTGTCAGCGTTTTGAAACAAAGCTGAGCAATGCTTTGTCGTGTCAATCTCCCAAAGGAGCTTTCAGACAGTATAAGGCAGCATCTCTGGGAATGCATCAGCTCAGAGTTTCTAACAGGGAGCTTGTCAGCTGCCTGAAGGGACAGATAACCTCACATGGAGAAATGCATCAATCAGCTCAGCAGGTGGCGAAGGTGTTCTACACCATCCTTGCTTTTATTAGTGTTCCTGGTGTGGCATAAAGACATTTGGACTAAGTTTAATCTGCTGCTGATCTGCTCTCTGTTTTTACCTTTTGAACAACAACGTCGCTATCTCATTGACTGGTCAGCCATATCCAGACCCCAGGACAGTGATAACAATACAGCGAGCAGCATTCTTGGTACAATTTTCCTTTGAAAGAGAGTCCCAAAGTCACTGCTGCTGGAGAATGTACTGACTTTAGTATTCTGTCGTCTGTTCTGGTTTCATATGTTCTGAAGGTATGAAGAGAGATAATGCAACTTAGTTCTGAAGAAGGGTCTCCGGACTTGAAACATTAACTCTCCTTTCTCTCTCACAGATGCTTGCCAGACCTCCTGAACAATTTCGGTTTTGTTTATTCAAATGAGACCTGTGTTCGCAAGGATCTTGAAGGTTAAGGGATGATCTGAGTGAAATCCTACAAGACATTAACAGAAAAAGACAAATGATTTACATTGGCTGGCAATTCTCTAGCGAGGGGGCACAATCTGATAATGAGAACCAGAGCATTCAGGAGAAATGTTAGGAAACACAAAGGATGGGAGAGGATTGGAACTCAGTTCCACAAACGACAGTGGATGCTGGAACTGTTAGTCAGTTTAAATGAGAAAGTCTTTTTTTTTAAACGAAGGAACTGAAGGATACATGTGTTTTGATTTGTAAAGTTACATTCATCTACCATGCCTCCCAGAAATGTTCTCGTTCTAACAATCTCTGGTTAGAGAATTCAACTCTTGACAGATTGTCCTCCTGGTCTCTGTATGTTGAGGTGTTTGTCACGTACAGGTGTGTAGATTTACAGTGCAAATATCACCGCAGTGTGAACACTCACTTGCTGTCACTAAGGGAGCCCTGTATGCTCTATTATACTGCACTTAGTCATAGAGATGTACAGTATGGAAACATGCCCTTTGGTCCAACTCATTCAATCCAACCAGATATCCTAACCTAATCTAGTCCCAAAACCCTTCCTGTTCCAGATGCCTTTTAAATGATGTAATTGTACCAGTCTCCACCACTTGCTCTGGTAGCTCATTCCATACACACACCATCCTCTATGTGAAAACGTTATCTCCTTAGGTCCATTTTAAATCTTTCCTCTCTCACCCGAAGCCTATGCCCTCCAATTTGGGACTCCCTCACCCCAGGGAAAAGACTTTGTCCGATCCATGCCCCTCATAATTTTATGAAACTTGAGAAGTCTCCGACGGTCCAGGAAAAAAACAGCCCCAGCCTATTTCAGCCTCTCCCTATAGCTCAAATCCTCCAACCTGGCAAGATCTTTGCAAATATTTTCTAAACCATTTCAAGACTGACAACATTCTTCTGATAGGAAGGAGACCAGAATTGCACATAGATAAGTTGCAGAGATGGGCTGAGAGGTGGCAAATGGAGTTTAATGTGGATAAGTTTGAGGTGATTCACTTTGGTCGGAGTAACCGGAATGCAAAGTACTGGGCTAATGGTAAGATTCTTCGTAGTATAGATGAGCAGAGAGATCTCGGTGTCCAGCTACACAGATCCTTGAAAGTTGCCACCCAGGTTGACAGGGTTGTTAAGAAGGCATACAGTGTTTTAGCTTTGATAAATAGAGGGATCGAGTTCTGAAACTATGAGGTTATGCTACAGCTGTACAAAACGCCAGTGCGGCCGCACTTGGAGTATTGTGTACAGTTCTGGTCACTGCATTATAAGAAGGATGTGGAAGCTTTGGAAAGGGTGCAGAGGAGATTTACTAGGATGTTGCCTGGTATGGAGGGAAGCTCTGACGAGGAAAGGCTGAGGGACTTGAGGCTGTTTTCGTTAGAGAGAAGAAGGTTGAGAGGTGACTTAATAGAGACATACAAGATAATCAGATGGTGAGATAGGGTGGACTGGGAGAGCCTTTTTCCAAGTATAGTGACGGCGAGCACTAGGGGGCACAGCTTTAAATTGAGGGGTGATAGATGTAGGACAGATGTCAGAGGTAGATTCTTTACTCAGAGGGTATGGAATGCTTTGCCTGCAACAGTAGTAGATTCGCCAACATTAGGTACATTTAAGTCATCATTGGACAAGCATATGGACGTACATGGAATAGTGTAGGTGGGCTTCAGTTTGGTATGACAGGTCGGAGCAACATCGAGGTCCGAAGGGCCTGTACTGCGCTGTAATGTTCTATGTTCTATGCACGTGTCCTGTACAGCCACAACATGACCCCCAGTTCCTATACTCAATACTCTAACCAATAAAGGACAGCATGCCAAGTGCCTTCTTAACTATCCTATCTGCCTGCAACTCTCCTTTCAAAGAACTATGAACCTGTACTCCAATGTCTCTTTGTTCCACAACACACCCTTACCATCAAGTGGATATCTCCTGCTCGGATTTGCTTTTCCAAAATGCAGCACCTCACATTTATCTAAATTAAACTCCAACTGCCACGATCACGCTCCCATTGTAATCTGAGATAACCTTCTTCACTGTCCACTGCACCTCCAATTTTGTTGCCATCTGCAAACTTACTAACTATATCTCCTATGTTTGCATCCAAATCATTTATATAAATGATGAAAAGCAGTGGACTCAATACTGATCCTTGTAGCACATCACTGGTCATAGGCCTCCAGTCTGAAAAGTAACCTTACACCACCACCTCTCGCCTTATAGCCAATTCAAATGGCTAATTCTCCCTGTATTCCATATGATCTAATCTCGCTAACCAGTATCCCATGAGGAACCTTGTCAAACACCTTACTGAAGTACATACAGATCCTGTTCTCTGCTCTGCCCTAATCAATCCTCTTTGTTCCTTCTTCAAAAACAATCAGTCAAGTTCGTGTGACATGATTTCACACACACAAAACCATTGCTACTTTAAAATTAATCGAACTTTGGTCACTGGCCCCAAACAGCTCCTCTACTGACACCTCAGACACCTGTCCTCAGTCTGTTACTATTGTGATAGGTTGTTTCATTGCTATGAATTTGAATTACAATGAGAAAATCCTGGACTGACTGGTCGCTACTCCTCCATCAGGTAGGTAGTGGGGCAGGATCACAGGACGCCGATAATATAGTAAATTCTGTGTTCTATGATCTTGCCCCACTAGCTACCCGATGAATCTCTCGAAAACTAGTGCTTCCAAATAAACCTGTTGGACTATAACCAGGTGTTGTGTGATTTTTAACTTTGGTCACCCCAGTCCAACACTGACACAACTATGTCCTCATCGAATCCCTACAGTGTGGAAACAGGCTGTTCGGCCCAACAAGTACACACCAAGTGATACTGATTGATTTATTCATTGATTAGAGTGAAGGGATATGTCAGCACCTTCTTCAGTTGCTGCCTGAACTTTGTCAGGGTCATGGCAAAAATGCCATGCAGCAACTGAGAAACTGCAGCATGAATCCCAATTCCAGCACAATTCATGTAGCTATGTAGACCAGTAGCCTATCACAAATACTTGTTTCCATATCGAAGGCATTGTTAACACTGACAGTAACAAGATGGATTTACTTCAGCCTTTGCATTTCGGTGTCCCTGTGAAACTCTCCACTGGTCTCCTGTGGGCTCTGCTGGTCATTAAAATGTGTCTGATGATGAAAACATTGAGGGGCAGAATGAGAGGAAATCGGAAAGTCGGATTAGAATGTGGTGGAGGAACTCAATTATGATCCAGACTCAAGAGTAATAAAGACCAATTGTTACATCACAAAACCAGGGGGCATTATCCAACCAATACCGAGCTAGGAACATAACATACCAGAAGATGTTCTTTAAACAGCTCAGCACAGTCGCTGCTCCCAGAACAGTTTTCTAACTGCAATACTTAATTTTCAGCTTCTGACAACAATTGGCCACAACTTGATCGAAGGTGAAAGTGACGGCAAATCAGACAGGACTATCCGACCGATATAAAGCAGTACGGTGCCCGGGTGTCCTTGGAGAAGGAGCACGCGGTATCCACCGACACCCTGGAGTCGTTCAGGGAGAGGCGGGCGCCGCAGAAAGAAAAGAGAAAAAAAAAGAGAAAACAAAAGAAAAGAAAAAAGAAAAAAAAAGAAAAAATAAAAAAAAATAAAAAAAAAATAAAGCAGTACGGTATAGATATTACACATGGGGATGCCATGTGTAATAGCACATGTGTAATAGCACTGGAAACTGTCGTGTTCTCAATAAACAATGGGAATGCGTCTCAATATCAGGTTGAGGATAACTATCAGTAGACCTGCCACTACCATGGCCACCAGGTAATGAATGTCACATGGAGGCAATCCAAAATCTTTATCAAGCAGCATAAAGATCATCACTACACTAACGGTGAGGAAGGCAAAAGCAAACAAATTATACATTAATTTGGAGGTAAGGTTACAGTACCTTAGTGGTTCGTACTGCTGTGTCAAAGCGCCAGGGACATGGTACTGATTCCAGTCTGGGTCAACAGTCTGTGTGCAGTTTGCCCTTTCTCCTTGTGTCTCCATGGGTTTCTACTCAGTCGTCCAGTCCAAAGATGTGCAGGTTAGATAATTGGCCATGGTACATTTGCCCCATAGTGACCAGGATTGTGCAGGTTCATTGGATTAGCTCTGGGAAATGCAGGGATAGGGTGGGAGTACTGGTCCTAGGGTCAGTGCAGGCTTGAGGGGTTACATGGCATCTTGCACAGTGTAAGGATTCTATTCTGAACTTCTATGCCTCACTGCACTCTGAGAAAAGGAGGAAAATCTCTTCATCTCTGTAACCACATAAAGTTGCCTAATTTTGAATATAGAGAGAGACAAGTGCCCTCGAGCTCTTGTCTCAGTTTTAGTGTTTCTTGCAAGGAGTCACTCATGAAGGAAGCGTTGCTGCAGCTGTTCCCAGTCTTACTGAGATCACAGCTGGAGGACTATATGAGACTGTTTTTTAATTTCCTTACCTCAGAAAGAATTTAATTACATGAGACGGTATATGAACACAGCTCACTCAGTTGATTCCTGGGATGACGAATTGAAATGTTGCGCAGATTGGGTGTATACTCTTTGAATTTCAGTAGAAATAGACATGATCATACAGAGACATAACTGACCCTGAGAGGACCTGACAGCGTGGATGCTGAGAGGATGGCTCCACACATGCGTATGTGTCGAACCTGGGGAACTGGAGAATGTTTGAAAATAGAGTCTCTTCGATTTGATAAGGGTTAATCTGATAATGTGTTGCCCAGAGACCAGTGAAGGCTGAATTTGATAGATATTTGATCAACTAGAAAGCCAGTGCTTATGTGGGTCAGGTTTGAGGGGGTTGAATGATCTACATCTGTTCTTATTTGTTGTGAATCATGTCACAAATAGGAGGTTATTTGATGCAAGGACAATCGCTTTAAACGTAAGGATACTCCCATTTAGATTGAAATAAGGATGCTCCTTTGTCCTGAGGGATGTGCTAACTGTGGCATTCTCATCTGCAGGGAGCAATGAAGATATTCAAGGCTGAGCTCAGTAGCTCCTTGATGGTCAAAAAAGCCCATGCTTATTGGGAACAGAGATGGACAGGGAGTTCAGCTCTGATCTGTCTGAATGGTGAAGCAGTAACCGAATGGTCAACTGGTGCTCCTACATCCCATGTAATGTCACACTGAATTCATCAAGGCTGTTAATGAGGCAGAGGAGTACACCATTCAGCCCCTCTGAAGAGTTGCATCGGAACTTGCATTCAGCACTTAGAGCGTACAGCACAGTGTACCAATGAGGTGATGCAACTCTTTTAAACAGCTATAGAGGAAAGAGACAAGAATGAATAAAGAACAGGACAGCGTAGGAACAGGCCCTTCGGCCCACCAAGACTGTGCTCACATTCACGCCTTTCCAAATGATAAACCTTTTATCTTTTCATTGTCCATATCCCTTGATTCCCTATCTATTCAAGAAGTTGCGATTGTATCCACCTCCACCATTACCTTGGGAAGCACATTCCAGGCACTTACCACCATCTGTGTAAAAAAAACCTGTCTCACACCTCCTTTAAACTTTCCATTCTTACCTTAAAACTATGTCCCGTTGAAATTGAGATTAGCATCCTGGGAAAAAGCCTCTGACTATCCACAATAATAGCCTGGGGTTCTGATTACAAGTGTAGTGATATTATCACAATCCCACTGACTCTCCGAAGTCAGCACCTTTCAGGGAGAACACTCAACATTTCTGGTCAAATTGCTTGTAGCTGGAAGACAATAGGAACAGCGAGAAACGCCAGTTCGCGGACACCTCCGCCTACTGCCCCCTTGGCACCTCCCACCACCAAACCACCATCTCCCAGGCCATCCATAACCTCATCACCTCAGGGGATCTCCCATCCACCGCCTCCAACCTTATAGTCCCACAACCCCGCACCGCCTGTTTCTACCTCCTGCCCAAAACTCACAAACCTGACTGCCCCGTCCGACCCATTGCCTCAGCTGCTTCTGCCCCACCAAACTCATCTCTGCATACCTCCACACGGTCCTGTTCCCCCTTAGTCCAAGAACTCACCAGCTACGTTCGGGATACCACCCACGCCCTCCACCTCCTCCAAGATTTTCACTTCCCCGGTCCCCAACGCCTTATTATCACCATGGACATCCAGTCCCTGTACACCTCCAACCCCATCTCGAAGAACTCAAAGCCCTCCGCTTCTTCCTTTCTCGCTGTACCAACCAGTACCCTTCCACTGACACCCTCCTTCAACTGACTGAACTGGTCCTCACCCTGAACAACTTCTCTTTCCAATCCTCCCAGCTCTGCCTGCCTCTTCGTAGGATATGTGGAACAGTCCATCATTCGCAGCTACACTGGCACCACCCCCCCCCCCACCTTTTCCTCCGCTACATCAATGACTGTATCGGCGCTGCCTCGTGCTCCCACGTGGAGGTTGAACAGTTCATCCACTTTACCAACACCTTCCACCCCGACCTCAAATTCACCTGTACCGTCTCAGACTCCTCCCTCCCCTTCCTAGACCTTTCCATTTCTATCTCGGGCGGCCGAATCAATACGGACATTTACTATAAACCAACGGACTCCCACAGCTACCTAGACTATACCTCCTCCCACCCTGCCCCCTGTGAAAACGCCATCCCATATTCCCAATTCCTTCGTCTCCACCGCATCTGCTCCCAGGAGGACCAGTCCCAATACCGTACAACCCAGATGGCCTCCTTCTTGAAAGACCGCAATTTCCCCTCAGACGTGATCGACGATGCCTTCCACCGCATCTCCTCCACTTCCCGCTCCTCCACCCTTGAGCCCCGCCCCTCCAATCGCCACGAGGACAGAACCCCACTGGTCCTCACCTACCACCCCACCAACCTCCATATACATCCTATCATCCGTCGTCATTTCCGCCACCTCCAAACGGACCCCACCACCAGGGATATATTTCCCTCCCCTCCCCTATCAGCGTTCCGAAAAGACCACTCCCTCCGTGACTCCCTTGTCAGGTTCACAGCCCCTCATCAGGTCCACACCCCCCACCAACCCATCCTCCACTCCCGGCACCTTCCCCTGCAACCGCAAGAAATGCAAAACTTGCGCCCACACATCCCCCCTTACTTCCCTCCAAGGCCCCAAGGGATACTTCCATATCCGCCACAAATTCACCTGCACCTGCACACACGTCATTTATTGCATCCGCTGCACCCGATGTGGCTTCCTTGATCTTGGGGAGACAGGCCGCCTACTTGCGGAACACCTTTCAGAGAACACCTCTGGGACACCCGGGCCAACCAACCCAACCACCCGTTCAACACTTCAACTCCCCCTCCCACTCCACCAAGGACATGCAGAACCTTGGACTCCTCCATCGCCAGACCATAGCAACACGACGGTTGGAGGAGGAACGCCTCATCTTCTGCCTAGGAACCCTCCAACCACAAGGGATGAACTCAGATTTCTCCAGTTTCCTTATTTCCCCTCACCCCACCTTGTCTCAGTCAAATCCCTAGAACTCAGCACTGTCATCCTAATCTGCAATCTTCTTCCTGACCTCTCCGCCCCCACCCCCACTCCGGCCTCTCACCCCCACCTCCTTCCACCTATCACATTTCCAACACCCCTCCACCACGTCCCTCCTCCCTACCTTTTATCTTAACCTGCTGGACACCGTTTCCTCATTCCTAAAGAAGGGATCATGCCCGAAACGTCGATTCTCCTGCTCCTTGGATGCTGCCTGACCTGCTGCGCTTTTCCAGCAACACATATTCAGCTCTGATCTCCAGCATCTGCAGTCCTCATTTTCTCCTGCATACATTCATTCAATGAAACAGAGAGCACGTGTTAAGTTAATCAGTAGAGCTTCTCTCATTTATTCAATACCACGAGTGTAATGCTTTGGTTCATTGAAACATACTGCACACTTGCATTCAATGAAACAGACTGCCCACGTTAATACAATGAGATGAGTTTCTGTCATTTCTTCCATGTCTCGAGCTAAACACTTTCATTCAATGAAACAACGTTCATTAAATCACTGAATCAAACTTCAATCATTGATTTAATGAATCAAACAGTATTCAGTGAGTCCAGTAAATAAACTGAAATAATTTGGTAATGAATCCAATAGTCCTCATTCATTCAATGAATCAAACTGCACTCATTCTTTAATGAAATAACTGGACATCTTAATTCAGAGACCCGAGCTTAACGCTTTCATTCAATGAAACAATGTGCTTTCATTCAATTCATTGTTTCAACGAAATAAACAACTCATTTGTTTCGTAAATGAGTACAGCTTTTGCCATTTTTTAAATGAAACAAACTGCATGCATTCATTCAATGAAACACATTCGGGACTCTGAATAAAAGAGAGAAGCACTACTCATTGAAATAACACGTGCAGTCTGTTTCACTGAATGAATGAGTGTAGTTTGTATCATTGAATGAATGCCAAAAGCTCTACACATTGGATTAGGACGTCCAGAGTATTTCATTGAAAGAATGAGTGCAGTTTGATTCATTTAATGAATGAGTGCTATTGGATTCATAACGAAATTATTTCAGTTTATTTAATTGAATCACTGAATTTGATTCACTAAATCAATGATTGAAGTTTGATTCAATGATTGAATGAATGAACATTGTTTCATTGAATGAAAGCGTTTCCCTCGAGACATGGAATAAATGACAGAAACTATACTCACTGTATTAACATGGGCAGTCTGTTTCATTGAATGAATGAGTGCAGTTTGATTCATTGAATGAATGAATGCAGTTTGTTTCACTAAATAAATGAGATAATTTTATTTCATTGAAGCAGTGATTGAAGCTTGAAGTCAAAGATTTAACGAACACAGTTTGTTTCATTTAATGCCAGCGTTATGCTCGGGACATTGAAAAACGAGAGAATCTCCTATCATTGAATTAACACGTACAGTCTGTTTCAAAGAATGAATGCGTGTAGTTCATTTCATTGAATCAATTCGCTAAACACATGGCACTGAACGAATGAGAGAAACACTAATCATTGAATTAACAAATCCAGTTTTTTTTCATTGAATAAATGTTGTTTGTTTCAATGAATCAATGCGTGGAACTGATAGTATTGAATGAATGAGAGAAGCGTGAATGAGAAAATTAAAGCATGCAGTCTGTTTCGTTGAGTGAATGTGTGCAGTTTGTTACTTTGAATGAATGCGTGAAGTTTGTTTCAGTGCATGAATGGCAAAAGCTCTACTCATTGGAATAACAAATGCAGTTTGTTTTATTGAATGATTGCATGCATTTGAATTTAATGAGTAAATAGATGAGTTAAATTTGTTTCATCGAATCAACGAGTAAAGTTTGAACCATTGAATCAGTGATTGAAGTCTGATTCAATGACTGAATGAATGCAGTTTGTTTCATTGAAAGAAAGCGTTAATCTCGAGACAGTGGATAAATAAGAGAAGCTCCTATCATTGAATTAACATGTGCGTTCTGCTTCATTGACTGAGTGCATGCACTTTGTTCCACGAAATCATTGCGTGAAACTGGTGCCACTGACGGAATGAGGGAAGCTCTACCCATTTTAATTAATAAGTGCAGTTTGCTTCATTGAATGAATGAGTTAAGCATGAAACATTGAATGAATGAGAGAAGCTATACTCATGGAATTAACACGTGCAGTGTGTTTAATCGAATGATTGAAGTTTGATTGATTGAACATGTTTCCTTGAGTGAAAGCATTTAGCTCGAGACATGGAATAAATGACAGAAACTCTACTCATTGTGTTAACATGGGCAGTCTGTTTCATTGAATGCAAGTGTGCAGTTTGTTTCATTGAACCAAAGCGTTAAATTCACGGTATTGAGTAAATAAGAGAAGGTCGAATCATTAAATTAACAAGTTTATTTCATTGAAACAATGATTGAAGTTTGATTTCAATGATTAAATGGATGCAGTTTGTTTCATTTCATGAATGCATGCAGTTTGTTTCATTGAATGAATTGCAAAAGTTCTACTCATTGGATGAGCACGTGCAGTGTATTTCATTGAATGAATGAGTGCAGTTTGATTCATTGAATGAATGAATGAATTTTGTGTCACTAAATAAACGAGGAAAGGTGATTTCATTGAATCAATAATTTAAGTTTGATTCAATGATTGAATCAATACCCGTTGTTTCATTGAATGAAGTTAGGTTAGAGACAGCGAAAAAATGAGATAAGCTCTACTCATTGATTTAACACGTTCTGGTTGTTTCATTGAAAGAATGAATGCAGTTGGTTTCACTAAATAAATGATTTAAGTTTCTTGCATTGAATCAATGAATAATGTTTGATTCATTGAATCAATGACTTAAGTTTGATATAATGGTTGAACAAATGCACGGTTGTTTCTTTGAATGAATCCGTTCAGCTCGAGACACTGAGTACATGAGAGAATACACTCATTGAAATAACACGTGCAGTCTGTTTCATTGAACAAATACATGCAGTTTGTTTCACTGAATGAATGCGTGCATTTTGTTTCATTGAATGAATGGCAAAAGCTCAACGCATTGGTTTAGCACGTGCACTGTGTTTCATTGAATCAATGAGTTAAGAGTAGCTCTACTCATTGAATTATCATGTGCAGTCTGTTTCATTGAATGAACGGGTGAGTTAGGTTTGATCGATTGAAATAATGAATAAGGTTTGATTCATTGAATGAAAGTGTTAAGCTTGACACATTGAATAAACGAGAGGAGCTCGAAACATTGAATTAACACGTGCAGTTTGATTCATGGAGTGAATAGGTGAAGTTTGGTTCAGTATAAAGGGAGATAGGTTTGTGTCATTGAAACAAGGACTAAGGTTTGATTCGTTGAATCAATGATTGTCGTTTGATTCAATATTCAATGAATGCTGTTTGTTTCATTGAATGAAAAGGTTAAGCTTGACACATTGACTGAATAAGAGTCGCACAACTCATGAATTGACAAGTGCATGGAATAATCGTGTGCAGTTTCATTCCCGAAATAAGCACGTTCATTTAGGTTCATTGAAACATTGAATAACTTTTGATTCACTGAATCAATCATTAAAGTATTGATTCAATGAATCAAGAATGCAGTTTGCTTCATTGAATGAAAGCGTTAAGCTTGACACATTGAATAAATGAGTGAAGCTCAACTCATTAAATTAACACGTGCAGTTTGGTTCATGGAGTGAATGTGTGCAGTTTAATTGTGAAAATGTTTGAACATTTGCTTGTGACATTGATGATTAGGGGGTTAGATAGGGTTGACAGTGAGAACCTTTTTCCACATATGGAGTCAGCTATTACGAGGGGGCATAGCTTTAAATTAAGGGGGGGGGTAGATATAGGACTGATGTTAGGGGTAGGTTCTTCACTCAGCGAGTTGTAAGTTCATGGAATGCCCTGCCAGTAGCAGTAGTGGACTCTCCCTCTTTATGTGTATTTAAGCGGGCATTGGATAGGTATATGGAGGATAGTGGGTTAGTGTAGGTTAGGTGGGCTTTGATCGGCGCAACATCGAGGGCCGAAGGGCTTGTACTGCGCTGTATTCTTCTATGTTCTATGTTCTATGTTCTATGAAACAGTAGCTGTATTCATTTAATTGACAAATGCTGTTTACTTCATGAAATAAACGTGTGCAATTTGTTTGATTGAATCAATGCTTTAAGAGGAGCTCTGCTCATTGAATTATCATGTGTAGTCTGTTTCATTGAATGAACGAGTGTAGTAGGATTAACTGAATAACTGTGTTAGGTTTGTTCGATTGAAACAAGGAATAAGGTTTGATTCATTGAATCAATGATTGTCGTTTGATTCAATGATTCAATGAATGCAGTTTGTTTCATTAAAATGAATGAATTAAATTGAAACATTGAATGAATGAGAGAAGCTCTACTCATTGAATTAAGACGTGCAGTATGGTTCATGTAGTAAACGTGTGCAGTTTGGTAGAGACAATGCGTGAAACTTTTGCAATTGAATGGATGAGAGTAGCACTAATTATTGAGTTGACAAGTGCAGCCTCTTTCATTGAATGAACGTATGAAGTTTGGTTCCCTAAAAAAGGGAGGTAGGTTTGTTCCATTGAAACAAGGAATAAGGTACGTTTCATTGAATCAAAGATTGTCGTTTGATTCAATGATTCAATGATTGCAGTTTGTTTCATTGAATTGAATTAATTAAATTTAAACATTGAATGAATGAGAGAAGATCTACTCATTGAGGTAATGTGCAGTATTGTTCATGGAATGAATGTGTGCAGTTTGATTGTGAAAATGTTAGAAGCTTGTCTCATTGAATGAATGAGTACCTGTATTCTTTGAATTGACAAATGCAGTTGGTTTCGTGAACTAAATGTGTGCAATTTGTTTGATTGAATCAATGCGTTAGCAGTTGCTCCAATCATTAAGTAATGTCAAATCTGTTTCATTGTATGAACGAGTGTAGTAGGATTCACTCAATAAGTGAGTTTGGTTTGTTCGATTGAAACAAAGAATAAGGTTTCATTCATTGAATCAATGATTGTAGTTTGATTCAATGATTCAAAGAATGCAATTTGTTTCTTTGAATGAAAACGGTGAGCTTGATACATTGAATGAATGAGAGAAGGTCTACTCATTGAATTAACGCGTGCAGTTTGGTTCATCGAGTGAATGTGTGCAGTTTAATTGTGAAAACGTGTGAAGCTTGCAACATTGAATGGATGAGTACCTCTACTCATTGAATTGACAAATGCAGTTTGATTCATGGAGTGAATGTGTACAGTTTGATTGAGACAATGTGTGAAGCTTGTGACATTGAATGGAAGTTTGTGACATTGAAGTTTGATTAAATGAATCAAGAATGCAGTTTGTTTCATTGAATTAAAGCGTTAAGCTTGACACATTGAATGAGTGAGAGAAGCTCTACTCATTGAATTAACATGCGCAGTTTGATTATGAAAATGTTAGAAGCTTGTCTCATTGAATGAATGAGTACCTGTATTCATGGAATTGAAAAATGCAGTTTCCTTCATGAACTAAATGTGTGCAATTTGTTTGATTGAATCAATGCGTTAAGAGTACCTCTACTCATTGAATTATCATGTGCAGTCTGTTTAATTGAATGAACGAGTCTAGTAGGATTCATTCAATAAGGGAGTTAGGTTTGTTCCATTGAAACAAGGAATAAGGTTTGATTCATTGAATCAATGATTGTCGTTTGATTCAATATTCAATGAATGCTGTTTGTTTCATTGAATGAAAAGGTTAAGCTTGACACATTGAATAAACGAGAGGAGCTCGAAACATTGAATTAACACGTGCAGTTTGATTCATGGAGTGAATAGGTGAAGTTTGGTTCAGTAGAAAGGGAGATAGGTTTGTGTCATTGAAACAAGGACTAAGGTTTGATTCGTTGAATCAATGATTGTCGTTTGATTCAATATTCAATGAATGCTGTTTGTTTCATTGAATGAAAAGGTTAACCTTGACCCATTGACTGAATAAGAGTCGCTCAACTCATGAATTGACAAGTGCATGGAATAATCGTGTGCAGTTTCATTCCCGAAATAAGCACGTTCATTTAGGTTCATTGAAACATTGAATAACTTTTGATTCACTGAATTAATCATTAAAGTATTGATTCAATGAATCAAGAATGCAGTTTGCTTCATTGAATGAAAGCGTTAAGCTTGACACATTGAATAAATGAGTGAAGCTCAACTCATTAAATTAACACGTGCAGTTTGGTTCATGGAGTGAATGTGTGCAGTTTAATTGTGAAAATGTTTGAACATTTGCTTGTGACATTGACTGAAACAGTAGCTGTATTCATTTAATTGACAAATGCTGTTTACTTCATGACGTAAACGTGTGCAATTTGTTTGATTGAATCAATGCGTTAAGAGGAGCTCTGCTCATTGAATTATCATGTGTAGTCTGTTTCATTGAATGAACGAGTGTAGTAGGATTAACTAAATAACTGTGTTAGGTTTGTTCGATTGAAACAAGGAATAAGGTTTGATTCATTGAATCAATGATTGTCGTTTGATTCAATGATTCAATGAATGCAATTTGTTTCATTAAATTGAATGAATTAAATTGAAACATTGAATGAATGAGAGAAGCTCTACTCATTGAATTAAGACGTGCAGTATGGTTCATGTAGTAAACGTGTGCAGTTTGATAGAGACAATGCGTGAAACTTTTGCAATTGAATGGATGAGAGTAGCACTAATTATTGAGTTGACAAGTGCAGCCTCTTTCATTGAATGAACGTATGAAGTTTGGTTCCCTAAAAAAGGGAGGTAGGTTTGTTCCATTGAAACAAGGAATAAGGTACGTTTCATTGAATCAAAGATTGTCGTTTGATTCAATGATTCAATGATTGCAGTTTGTTTCATTGAATTGAATTAATTAAATTTAAACATTGAATGAATGAGAGAAGATCTACTCATTGAGGTAATGTGCAGTATTGTTCATGGAATGAATGTGTGCAGTTTGATTGTGAAAATGTTAGAAGCTTGTCTCATTGAATGAATGAGTACCTGTATTCTTTGAATTGACAAATGCAGTTGGTTTCGTGAACTAAATGTGTGCAATTTGTTTGATTGAATCAATGCGTTAGCAGTTGCTCCAATCATTAAGTAATGTCAAATCTGTTTCATTGTATGAACGAGTGTAGTAGGATTCACTCAATAAGTGAGTTTGGTTTGTTCGATTGAAACAAAGAATAAGGTTTGATTCATTGAATCAATGATTGTAGTTTGATTCAATGATTCAAAGAATGCAATTTGTTTCTTTAAATGAAAACGGTGAGCTTGACACATTGAATGAATGAGAGAAGGTCTACTCATTGAATTAACGCGTGCAGTTTGGTTCATGGAGTGAATGTTTGCAGTTTAATTGTGAAAACGTGTGAAGCTTGCAACATTGAATGGATGAGTACCTCTGCTCATTGAATTGACAAATGCAGTTTGATTCATGGAGTGAATGTGTACAGTTTGATTGAGACAATGTGTGAATCTTGTGACATTGAATGGACATTTGTGACATTGAAGTTTGATTCAATGAATCAAGAATTCAGTTTGTTTCATTGAATTAAATCGTTAAGCTTGACACATTGAATGAGTGAGAGAAGCTCTACTCATTGAATTAACATGCGCAGTTTGATTATGAAAATGTTAGAAGCTTGTCTCATTGAATGAATGAGTACCTGTATTCATGGAATTGAAAAATGCAGTTTCCTTCATGAACTAAATGTGTGCAATTTGTTTGATTGAATCAATGCGTTAAGAGTACCTCTACTCATTGAATTATCATGTGCAGTCTGTTTAATTGAATGAACGAGTCTAGTAGGATTCATTCAATAAGGGAGTTAGGTTTGTTCCATTGAAACAAGGAATAAGGTTTGATTCATTGAATCAATGATTGTAGTTGGTTTCAATGATTTCATGAATGCAGTTTGTTTCATTAAATGAAAACGGTGAGCTTGACACATTGAATGAATGAGCGAATCTCTACTCATGTAATTAACACGTGCAGTTTCTTTCATGGAGTGAATGCGTGCAGTTTGATTGAGACAATGTGTGAAGCTTGTGACATGGAATGAATGAGTAGCTGTATTCATTGAATTGACAAATACCGTTTGCTTCATGAACTAAATCTATGCAATGCGAAAAGCTCCACTCAATGAATTAAGACGTGCAGTTTGGTTCATGTAGTAAACGTGTGCAATTTGATAGCGACAATTTGATAGAAACTTTTGCCATTGAATGAATGAGAGTAGCTCTACTCATTGAATTGAGAAGTGCAGCCTCATTCATTGAATGAACGTATGCAATTTGGTTCAGTAAATAAGGGATTTGGTTTGTTCCATTGAAACAAGGAAAAAGGTTTGATTCATTGAATCAATGATTGTCGTTTGATTCAATGATTCCACGAATGCTGTTGTTTCATTGAATGAAAAGTTTAAACTTGACACATTGACTGAATAAGAGTCGCTCAACTCATTGAATTGACAAGTGCAACCTCTTGCATTGTATAATCGAGTGCAGTTTCATTCACTAAATAAGCATGTTCAATTCGGCTCATTGAAACAGTGAGTAACTTTTGACTCACTGAATCAATCATTAAAGTTTGATTCAATGAATCAAGAATTCAGATTGTTTCATTGAATGAAAGCGTTAAGCTTGACACATTGAATAAATAAGAGGATAGCTGTAAATGAATGAGAATAGGTCTAATGACTGAGTTGACAAGTGCATAGAATGAACGTATGCAGTTTGGTTCCCTAAAAAAGGGAGATAGGTTTGTTCCATTGTAACAAGGAATAAGGTATGTTTCATTGAATCAATGATTGTAGTTTGATTCAATGATTCAAAGAATGCAGCTTGTTTCATTGAATTGAATTAATTAAATTGAAACATTGAATGAATGAGAGAAGATGTACTCATTGAATTAACGTGCAGTTTGGTTCATGGAATGAATGTGTGCAGTTTGATTGAGACGATGTGTGAAGCTTGTGACATTGAATGAATGAGTAGCTGTTTTCATTAAATTGACAAATGCAGTTTGCTTCATGAACTAAACGTGTGCAATTTGTTTGATTGAATCAACACGTTAAGATTAGCTCAACTCATTGAATTATCATGTGCAGTCTGTTTCATTGTCTGAACGAGTGTAACTGGGTTTCACGTAATAAGTGAGTTAAGTTTGTTCGTTTGAAAAAAGGAATACGGTTTTATTCATTGAATCAATGATTGTTGTTTGATTCAATGAATGCAGTTTGTTTCATTAAATTGAATGAATTCAATTGTAATATTGAATGAATTAGAGAAGCTCTACTCATTGAATTAACACGTGCAGTTTGATTCATCGAGTGAATGTGTGCAGTTTAATTGTGAAAATGTGTGAATCTTGTGACATTGAACGAATGAGTAGCTGTATTCATTGAATTGACAAATGCAGTTTGATTCATGTAGTGAATGTGTACAGTTTGATTGAGACAATGTGTGAAGCTTGTGACATTGAATGGACGTTTGTGACATTGAAGTTTGATTCAATGAATCAAGAATTCAGTTTGTTTCATTGAATGAAAGCGTTAAGCTTGACACATTGATTGAGTGAGAGAAGCTCTACTCATTGAATTAACACGTGCAGTTTGATTGTGAAAATGTTCGAAGCTTGTCTCATTGAATGAATGAGTACCTGTATTCAATGAATTGACAAATGCAGTTGGTTTCGTGAACTAAATGTGTGCAATTTGTTTGATTGAATCCATGCGTTAACAGTTGCTCCAATCATTCAAGAATGTGCAATCTGTTTCATCGTATGAACGCGTGTAGTTGGATTCACTCAATAAGTGAGTTTGGTTTGTTCGATTGAAACAAGGAATAAGGTTTGATTCATTGAATCAATGTTTGTAGTTTGATTCAATGATTCAAAGAATGCAGTTTCTTTCTTTAAATGAAAACGATGAGCTTGACACATTGAATGAATGAGAGAAGATCTGCTCATTGAATTAACACGTGCAGTTTGTTTCATGGAGTGAATGCGTGCAGTTTGAGTGAGACAATGTGTGAAGCTTGTGACATGGAATGAATGAGTAGCTGTATTCATCGAATTGACAAATACCGTTTGCTTCATGAACTAAATCGATGCAATGAGAGAAGCTCTACTCCATGAACCTCTACTCAATGCAGTTTGGTTCATGTAGTAAACGTGTGCAATTTTATAGAGACAATTTGATACATTGACACATTGAATAAATGAGAGAAGCTCAACTCATTAAATTAACACGTGCAGTTTGGTTCATGGAGTGAATGTGTGCAGTTTAATTGTGAAAATGTTTAAAGCTTGTGACATTGAATGTAAGAGTAGCTGTATTCATTGAATTGACAAATGCTGTTTACTTCATGAAGTAAACGTGTGCAATTTGTTTGATTGAATCAATGCGTTAAGAGGAGCTCTGCTCATTGAATTATAATGTGCAGTCTGTTTTATTGAATACACGAGTGTAGTAGGATTTACTAAATAACTGTGTTAGGTTTGTTCGATTGAAACAAGGAATAAGGTTTGATTCATTGAATCAATGATTGTCGTTTGATTCAATGAATGCAGTTTGTTTCATTAAATTGAATGAATTAAATTGAAACATTGAATGAATGAGAGAAGCTCTACTCATTGAATTAAGCCGTGCAGTATGGTGCATGTAGTAAATGTGTGCAGTTTGATGTAGACAATGCGTGAAACTTTTGCAATTGAATGGATGAGAGTAGCACTAATTATTGAGTTGGCAAGTGAAGCTTCTTTCATTGAATTAACGTATGAAGTTTGGTTCCCTAAAAAAGGGAGGTAGGATTCTTCCATTGAAGCAAGAAATAATGTTTCATTTATTGAATCAATGATTGTAGTTTAATTCAATGATTAAAAGAATGCAGTTTGTTTCTTTAAATGAAGACGGTGAGCTTGACACATTGAAAGAATGAGAGAAGCTCTATTCATTGAATTAAGACATGCAGAATGGTTCATGAAGCAAACGTGTGCAGTTTGATAGAGACAATGCGTGAAACGTTTGCCATTGAATGAATGAGAATAGCTCTAATTACTGAGTTGACAAGGGCAGCCTCTGTCATAGAATGAACGTATGCAGTTTGGTTCCCTAAAAAAGGGAGATAGGTTTGTTCCATTGAAACAAGGAATAAGGTACGTTTCATTGAATCAATGAATGTCGTTTGATAAAATGATTCAATGATTGCAATTGTTTCATTGAATTGAATTAATTAAATTTAAACATTGAATGAATGAGAGAAGATCTACTCATTGAGTTAATGTGCAGTATTGTTCATGGAACGAATGTGTGCAGTTTGATTGTGAAAATGTTAGAAGCTTGTCTCATTGAATGAATGAGTACCTGTATTCTTTGAATTGACAAATGCAGTTGGTTTCGTGAACTAAATGTGTGCAATTTGTTTGATTGAATCAATGCGTTAGCAGTTGCTCCAATCATTAAGTAATGTGCAATATGTTTCATTGTATGAACGAGTGTAGTAGGATTCACTCAATAAGTGAGTTTGGTTTGTTCGATTGAAACAAAGAATAAGGTTTGATTCATTGAATCAATGATTGTAGCTTGATTCAATCTTTCAAAGAATGCAGTTTGTTTCTTTAAAAAAAAACCGTGAGCTTGACACATTGAATGAATGAGAGAAGGTCTACTCATTGAATTAACGCGTGCAGTTTGGTTCATGGAGTGAATGTTTGCAGTTTAATTGTGAAAACGTGTGAAGCTTGCAACATTGAATGGATGAGTACCTCTACTCATTGAATTGACAAATGCAGTTTGATTCATGGAGTGAATGTGTACAGTTTGATTGAGACAATGTGTGAATCTTGTGACATTGAATGGAAGTTTGTGACATTGAAGTTTGATTAAATGAATCAAGAATGCAGTTTGTTTCATTGAATGAAAGCGTTAAGCTTGACACATTGAATGAGTGAGAGAAGCTCTACTCATTGAATTAACATGCACGGTTTGATTATGAAAATGTTAGAAGCTTGTCTCATTGAATGATGAGTACCTGTATTCATGGAATTGAAAAATGCAGTTTCCTTCATGAACTAAATGTGTGCAATTTGTTTGATTGAATCAATGCGTTAAGAGTACCTCTACTCATTGAATTATCATGTGCAGTCTGTTTCATTGAATGAACGAGTCTAGTAGGATTCATTCAATAAGGGAGTTAGGTTTGTTCCATTGAAACAAGGAATAAGGTTTGATTCATTGAATCAATGATTGTAGTTGGTTTCAATGATTCCATGAATGCAGTTAATTTCATTTAATGAAAACGGTGAGCTTGACACATTGAATGAATGAGAGAATTTCTACTCATGTAATTAACACGTGCAGTTTGTTTCATGGATGGAATGCGTGCAGTTTGATTGAGACAATGTGTGAAGCTTGTGACATGGAATGAATGAGTAGCTGTATTCATTGAATTGACAAATAACGTTTGCTTCATGAACTAAATCTTTGAAATGCGAGACACTCTACTCATTGAATTAAGACGTGCAGCTTGGTTCATATAGTAAACGTGTGCAATTTGATAGCGACAATTTGATAGAAACTTTTGCCATTGAATGAATGAGAGTAGCTCTTCTCATTGAATTGACAAATGCAGCCTCATTCATTGAATGAATGTTTGCAGTTTGGTTCAGTAAATAAGGGAGATAAGTTTGTTCCATTGAAACAAGGAAAAAGGTTTGATTCATTGAATCAATGATTGTCGTTTGATTCAATGATTCAATGAATGCTGTTTGTTTCATTGAATGAAAAGGTTAAGCTTGACACATTGACTGAATAAGAGTCGCTCAACTCATTGAATTGACAAGTGCAGCCCCTTGCATTGAATAATCGAGTGCAGTTTCATTCACTAAATAAGCATGTTCAATTTGGTTCATTGAAACAGTGAATAACTTTTTGACACATTGAAAAAATTAGAGAAACTCAACTCATTCAATAAACACGTGCACTTTTGGTTTATGGAGTGAATGTGTGCAGTTCAATTGTGGAAATGTGTCAAGATTGTGACATTGAATGATTGAGTAGCTGTATTCATTTAATTGACAAAGGATGTTTACTTCATGAAGTTAACGTGTGCAGTTTGTTTGATTGAATCAATGCGTTAAGAGGAGCTCTGCTCATTGAATTATCATGTGCAGTCTTTTTCATTGAATGGACGAGTGTAGTAGGATTAACGAAATAACTGAGTTATTTTGTTCGATTGAAACAAGGTTTCATTCATTGAATCAATGATTGCCGTTTGATTCAATGATTCAATGAATGCAGTTTGTTTCATTAAATTGAATGAATTAAATTGAAACATTGAATGAATGAGAGAAGCTCTACTCATTGAATTAACACGGGCAAGTGGTTCGTGGAGTGAATGTGTGCAGTTTAATAGAGAAAATGTGTGAGGCTTGTGACATTGATTCACTTAGTAGCTGTATTCATTGAATTGACTAATGCAGTTGGTTTTGTGAACTAAATGTGTGCAATTGTTTGATTGAATCAATACGTTAACAATTGCTCTACTCATTGAATTATCATGTGCAATCTGTTTCATTGTATGAACGAATGTAGTAGGATTCACTCAATGAGTGAGTTTGGTTTGTTCCATTGAAACAAGAAATAAGGTTTGATTCATTGAATCAATGATTGTAGTATGATTCAATGAATGCAGTTTGATTCATTGAATTGAAATAATTAAATTGAATCATTGAATGAATGAGAAAAGATCTACTCATTGAATTAACACATGCAGTTTGGTTCATGGAATGAATGTGTGCAGTTTAATTGTGAAAATGTGGGAAGATTGTGACATTGAATGAATGAGTGGCTGTATTCATTAAATTGACAAATGCAGTTTGCTTCATGAACTAAATGTGTGCAATTTGTCTGATTGAATCAATGCGTTAAGAGTAGCTCAACTCATTGAATTATCATGTGCAATCTTTTTCATTGTCTGAACGAGTGCAGTAGGATTCACTCAATAAGTGAGTTAGGTTTGTTCGTTTGAAACAAGGAATACGGTTTGATTCATTGAATCAATGATTGTAGTTTGTTTCAGTGATTGAATGAATGCAGTTTGTTTCATTAAATGAAAACGGTGAGCTTGACACATTGAATGAATGAGAGAAGCTCTACTCAAATAATTAAGACGTGCAGTATGGTTCATGTAGTAAACGTGTGCAGTTTGATAGAGACAATGCGTGAAATCTTTTTGCAATTGAATGAATGAGAGTAGCTGGATTTATTCAGTTGACAAGTGCAGCCTCTTTCATTGAATAAACCTATGAAGTTTAGTTCCCTTAAAGAGGGAGCTTGACTTGTTCCATTGAAACAAGGAATAAGGTTTGATTCATTAAATCAATGATTGTAGTTTGATTCAATGATTCAATGAATGCAGTTTGTTTCATTGAATTGAATTAATTAAATTGAAACATTGAATGAATGAGAGAAGCTCTACTCATTGAATTAAGACGTGCAGTTTGGTTCATGGAATGAATGTGTGCAGTTTAATTGTGAAAATGTGTGAAGCTTGTGACATTGAATGAATGAGTAGCTGTATTCATTAAATTGACAAATGCAGTTTGCTTCGTGAACTAAATGTGTGCAATTTGATGGATTGAATCAATGCGTTAAGAGTAGCTCAACTCATTGAATAATCATGTGCAATATGTTTCATTGTATGAACGAGTGCAGTAGGATTCACTCAATAAGTGAGTTTGGTTTGTTCGATTGTAACAAGGAATACGGTTTGATTCATTGAATCAATGATTGTAGTTTGATTCAATGATTCAATGAATGCAGTTTGTTTCATTGAAATGAAATAATTAAATTGAACCGTTGATGGAATGAGAGAAGTTCTACTGATTGAATTAACACGTGCAGTTTGATTCATCGAGTGAATGTGTGCAGTTTAATTGTGAAAGTGTGTGAATCTTGTGTCATTGAACGAATGAGTAGCTGTATTCATTGAATTGACAAATGCAGTTTGATTCATGGAGTGAATGTGTGCAGTTTGATTGAGACAATGTGTGAGGCTAGTGACATTGAATGGACGTTTGTGACATTGAAGTTTGATTCAATGAATCAAGAATGCAGTTTGTTTCATTGAATGAAAGCGTTAAGCTTGACACATTGAATAAATTAGAGAAGCTCAACTCATTCAATTAACACGTGCACTTTTGATTTATGGAGTGAATGCGTGCAGTTCAGTTGTGGAAATGTGTGAAGATTGTCACATTGAATGATTGAGTAGTTGTATTCATTTAATTGACAAAGGATGTTTACTTCATGAAGTTAACGTATGCAGTTTGTTTGATTGAATCAATGCGTTAAGAGGAGCTCTGATCATTGAATTATCATGTGCAGTCTTTTTCATTGAATGAACGAGTGTAGTAGTTTTCTCTCAATAAGTGAGTTAGGTTTGTTCGATTGAAACAAGGTTTCATTCATTGAATCAATGATTGCCGTTTGATTCAATGATTCAATGAATGCAGTTTGTTTCATTGAATTGAATTAATTAAATTGAACCATTGATGGAATGAGAGAAGCTCTACTGATTGAATTAACACGTGCAGTTTGATTCATCGATTGAATGTGTGCAGTTTAATTGTGAAAGTGTGTGAATCTTGTGTCATTGAACGAATGAGTAGCTGTATTCATTGAATTGACACATGCAGTTTGATTCATGGAGTGAATGTGTACAGTTTGATTGAGTCAATGTGTGAAGCTTGTGACATTGAATGGAAGTTTGTGACATTGAAGTTTGATTCAATGAATCAAGAATGCAGTTTGTTTCTTTAAATGAAAACGGTGAGCTTGACACATTGAATGAATGAGAGAAGATCTACTCACTGAATTAACACGTGCAGTTTGGTTCATAGAATGAATGTGTGCAGTTTAATTGTGAAAATGTGGGAAGATTGTGACATTGAATGAATAGTATCTGTATTCATTGAATTGACAAACGCAGTTTGATTCATGGACTAAATGTGTGCAATTTGTATGATTGAATCAATGCGTTAAGAGTATCTCAAATCATTGAATTATCATGTGCAGTCTGCTTCATTGTCTGAACGGGTGTACTGGGTTTCACACAATAAGTGAGTTTGGTTTGTTCGCTTGAAACAAGGAATAAGGTTTTATTCTTTGAATCAATGATTTTAGTTTGATTCAATGATTCAATGAATGCAGTTTGTTTCGTTACATTGAATGAATTAAATTGTAGCATTGTGAATGAATGAGAGAAGCTCTACTCATTGAATTAAGACGTGCAGTTTGGTTCATGGAGTGAATGTGTGCAGTTTAATTGTGAAAATGTGTGAATCTTGTGACATTGAATGGATGAGTAACTCTACCCATTGAATTGAGAAATGCAGTTTGATTCATGGAGTGAATGTGTACAGTTTGATTGAGACAATGTGTGAAGCTTGTGACATTGAATGGACGTTTGTGACATTGAAGTTTGATTCAATGAATCAAGAATGCAGTTTGTTTCATTGAATGAAAGCGTTAATCTTGACACATTGAATGAGTTGGAGACGCTCTACTCATTGAATTAACACGTGCAGTTTGATTGTGAAAATATTCGAAGCTTGTCTCATTGAATGAATGAGTACCTATATTCATTGAATTGACAAATGCAGTTGGTTTCGTGAACTAAATGTGTGCAATTTTTTTGATTGAAGCAATGCGTTAACAGTTGCTCCAATCATTGAATAATGTGCAATCTGTTTCATTGTATGAAAGAGTGTAGTAGGATTCACTCAATAAGTGCATTTGGTTTGTTCGATTGAAACAAGGAATAAGGTTTGATTCATTGAATTAATGATTGTAGTTTGATTCAATGATTCAAAGAATGCAGTTTGTTTCTTTAAATGAAAACGGTGAGCTTGACACATTGATTGAATGAGAGAAGATCTACTCATTGAATTAACACGTGCAGTTTGGTTCATAGAATGAATGTGTGCAGTTTAATTGTGAAAATGTGGGAAGAATGTGACATTGAATGAATGAGTAGCTGTATTCATTAAATTGACAAATGCAGTTTGATTCATGGATAAATGTGTGCAATTTGTTTGATTGAATCAATGCGTGAGGAGTATCTCAAATCATTGAATTATCATGTGCACTCTGCTTCATTTTCTGAACGGGTGTACTGGGTTTCACGCAATAAGTGAGTTAGGTGTGTTCGCTTGAAACGAGGAATAAGGTTTTATTCATTGAATCAATGATTGTAGTTTGATTCAATGATTCAATGAATGCAGTTTCTTTCGTTAAATTGAATGAATTGAATTGTAGCATTGTGAATGAATGAGAGAAGTTCTACTCATTGAATTAAGACGTGCAGTTTGGTTCATGGAGTGAATGTGTGCAGTTTAATTGTGAAAATGTGTGAATCTTGTGACATTGAATGGATGAGTAACTCTACCCATTGAATTGACAAATGCAGTTTGATTCATGTAGTGAATGTGTACAGTTTGATTGAGACAATGTGTGAAGCTTGTGACATTGAATGGAAGTTTGTGACATTGAAGTTTGATTCAATGAATCAAGAATGCAGTTTGTTTCAGTAAAAAAGCGTTAAGCTTGACACATTGATTGAGTGAGAGAAGCTCTACTCATTGAATTAACACGTGCAGTTTGATTATGAAAATGTTAGAAGCTTGTCTCATTGAATGAATGAGTACCTGTATTCATGGAATTGAAAAATGCAGTTTCCTTCATGAACTAAATGTGTGCAATTTGTTTGATTGGATCAATGCGTTATGAGTACATCTACTCATTGAATTATCATGTGCAGTCTGTTTCATTGAATGAACGAGTATAGTAGGATTCATTTAGTAAGGGAGATAGGTTTGTTCCATTGAAACAAGGAATAAGGTTTGATTCATTGAATCAATGATTGTAGTTGGATTCAATGATTCCATGAATGCAGTTTGTTTCATTAAATTGAATGAATTATATTATAATACTGAATGAATTAGAGAAGCTGTACTCATTGAATTAAGACGTGCAGTTTGGTTCATGGGGTGAATGTGTGCAGTTTAATCGTGAAAATGTGTGAAGCTTTTGACATTGATGGATGAGTACCTCTACTCATTGAATTAACACGTGCAGTTTGTTTCATGGAGTGAATGCGTGCCGTTTGATTGAGACAATGTGTGAAACTGGTGACATGGAATGAATGAGAAGCTGTATTCATTGAATTGACAAATACAGTTTGCTTCATGAACTAATTCTATGCAATGAGAGAAGCTCTACTCCATGAATTAAGACGTGCAGTTTGGTTCATGTAGTAAACGTGTGCAATTTGATAGAGACAATTTTATAGAAACGTCTGCCATTGAATGAATGAGAGTAGCTCTACTCATTGTATTGACAAGTGCAGCCTCATTCATTGAATGAACGTATGTAGTTTGGTTCATTAATAAGGGAGATAGGTTTGTTCCATTGAAACAAGGAAAAAGGTTTGATTCATTGAATTAATGATTGTCGTTTGATTCAATGATTCAATGAATGCTGTTTGTTTCATTGAATGAAAAGGTTAAGCTTGACACATTGACTGAATAAGAGTCGCTCAACTCATTGAATTGGCAAGTGCAGCCTCTTGCATTGAATAATCGAGTGCAGTTTCATTCAGTAAATAAGCATGTTCAATTAGGTTCATTGAAACAGTGAATAACTTTTGGTTCACTGAATCAATCATTAAAGTTTGATTCAATGAATCAATAATGCAGTTTGTTTCATTGAATGAAAGCGTTAAGCTTGACACCTTTAATAAATTAGAGAAGCTCAACTCATTGAATTAACACGTGCACTTTTGGTTCATGGAGTGAATGTGTGCAGTTCAATTGTGAAAATGTCTGAAGATTGTGACATTGAATGATTGAGTAGCTGTATTCTTTTAATGGATAAAGGATGATTACTTCATGAAGTTAACGTGTGCAGTTTGTTTGATTGAATCATGCATTAAGAGGAGCTCTGCTCGTTCAATTATCATGTGCAGTCTGTTTCATTGTCTGAACGAGTGTAGTAGGATTAACGAAATAAGTGAGTTAGATTTGTTCGTTTCAAACAAAGAATAAGGTTTGATTCATTGAATCGATGACTGTCCTTTGATTCAATGATTCAATGAATGCAGTTTGTTTCATTGAATTGAATGAATTAAATTGTAACTTTGAATGAATTAGAGAAGCTCCACTCATTGCATTAAGACGTGCACGTTTGGTTCATGGAGTGAATGTGTGCAGTTTAATTGTGAAAATGTGTGAAGCTTGTGACATTGAATGAATGAGTAGCTGTATTCATTGAATTGACAAATGCAGTTTGCTTCGTGAACGAAATGTGTGCAATTTGTTTGATTGAATCAATGCGGGAAGAGTAGGTCTACTCATTGATTTATCATGTGCAATCTGTTTCATTGTATGAACGAGTGCAGTAGGATTCACTCAATAAGTGAGTTTGGTTTGTTCGATTGTAACAAGGAATAAGGTTTGATTCATTGAATCAATGATTGTAGTTTGATTCAATGATTCAAAGAATGCAGTTTGTTTCATTGAATTGAATTAATTAAATTGAACCTTTGATGGAATGAGAGAAGTTCTACTGATTGAATGAACACGTGCAGTTTGATTAATCGAGTGAATGTGTGCAGTTTAGTTGTGAAAATGTGTGAATCTTGTGACATTGAACGAATGAGTAGCTGTATTCATTGAATTGACAAATGCAGTTTGATTCATGGAGTGAATGTGTACAGTTTGATTGAGACAATGCGTGAAGCTTGTGACATTGAATGGACGTTTGTGACATTGAAGTTTGATTCAATGAATCAAGAATGCAGTTTGTTTCATTGAATGAAAGCGTTAATCTTGACACATTGAATGAGTGAGAGAAGCTCTACTCATTGAATTAACACGTGCAGTTTGTGAAAATGTTAGAAGCTTGTCTCATTTAACTTCGGATGATACACGCAGCCATCCTCTGCTTAATCCACAAGTTCTGCAGCATCAACCGAACCAACTTCTGGATAAATGCAGACCCATTATTCGAATTGATCTCAGACGTTTTGCCAAACCACTGAAGCACTTCAGTTGGTAAACCTTCACCACAGCACCTGCCCCTGAATCTCTTGATACAGTTACATCTACCCATCTACGAACCCAGTCAATGACCACCAACATATATCACTGCTTTCTCACTGTCCTTATCATGTCCACCTAGTCGACCACCAAATCCTACAAGTAATAGCCATCCCTCATTATCTTCTCAGCTCTACGGCTCGAGCACCATCATCCAACTCATGTGCCTCTGAGATAAGAATGGTCAACAAATGAAGGTTGCCTCTCAGGTGGATAGAGTTTGTAAGAAGGCCTATGGAGTATTATCGTTCATTAGCAGAGGGATTGAATTCAAGAGTCGTGAGGTGATGTTGCAGCTGTACAGGACTTTGGTTAGGCCACATTTGGAGTACTGTGTGCAGTTCTGGTCGCCTCACTTTAGGAAAGATGTGGAAGCTTTGGAGAGGGTGCAGAGAAGATTTACCAGGATGTTGCCTGGAATGGAGAGTAGGTCGTACGAGGATAGGTTGAGAGTTCTCGGCCTTTTCTCGTTGGAACGGCGAAGGATGAGGGGTGACTTGATAGAGGTTTATAAGATGATCAGAGGAATAGATAGAGTAGACAGTCAGAAACTTTTTCCCCGGGTACAACAGAGTGTTACAAGGGGACATAAATTTAAGGTGAAGGGTGGAAGGTATAGGGGAGATGTCAGGGGTGGGTTCTTTACCCAGAGAGTGGTGGGGGCATGGAATGCGCTGCCCGTGGGAGTGGTAGAGTCAGATTCATTGGCGACCTTTAAGCGGCATTTGGATAGGTTCATGGATGGGTGCTTAATCTAGGATAGAAGTTCGGCACAACATCGTGGGCCGAAGGGCCTGTTCTGTGCTGTATTGTTCTATGTTCTATGTTCTATGTTCTAAATGGGTAGGTGCCACCCACAATCCTTTCTCTAAAAACCACAGGCCTTCCTGGTTACGCCTGCCACCCCCTCACCCTTTTGTCTCCAAAACAACTGCTCAGCTAAAGTCGCCTCATATTGTATCACAATGAAGACTGTCACACTCCGGATCTAAACACACCTTGGGTGCAATGACAGCTGAAGCGCACCCTGAAGCCAACCTACCCACGTCATCCGTTGCTTTATTACCCTTGAACACCAAATCACCACTTAGCTCATGTACCCGACACTTTATCATAGCTAATGCTATCAGCATCATCAATGCGGTTGTCTACTCAGCAATTTGCTGACAATGTTGCATGGGATCCCCATTGCTCTTCTGGAAGCCCCTTTGCTTCCACATCGAACCAAACAAATGACTGAACCAAAGGTATAGGCAGAATCAGTATGTATATCTGCCTTCTCACCTTCCACCAACGTACAGGCTGCAGTGAGGGCCTTTAGCTCAGCGCATTGTGCCGAACAATGTTACGGATAGGCCTCCAATCTTAAACTGAGACTCCTCCGGCTGGACAACTGCAAACCCCGCATGATTCCCATCATAGTCTTTGTAACATGAACCATCCACAAAAAGCTTTGCAGCTTCTGCCCAGACCCCTTATGACTATCATATGCTAACTGTTCCAGAAGAGATATGGTGTCACAGTCACATTGCCCTTCACTCTCAGAGCAAACTAACAAATAATCAACATACTGGATTAGTGTACTCTCCAAATGCACACCCTCCAGATCCAAGTTCAACACCTGATTAAACACATGTGGTGAATGCTTCAACCCCTGTGGCCCTCGAATATACTACCTTCCTCTGTACATAAAAAACAAATATCGACAGTCCTCCGCCAATGGAACACTAAAGAAGGCTGAACACAAGCCAATCACTGAAAATTAATCTTCTTCCAAGGGTATATTTTCAGCAGTGTATGCGGATTTGGAGCCAATGCTGGCAAATCCTCCACCACACCATCAACCGCCCTCAAATCGTGTACCAGTCTCCATTTCAACATATCCGCTTTTAAAACAGGCAGGAATGTTGTATTACAGGAGCTGCATGTCTCCCTGAGCACCCCAGTTGCAGTAGTCCCTTGTATTTTCGCTGCTATTCCCTCCTCTTCCTCTGGCTTCAAAGCATACTGTGATCTCCCAGGTAAATGTGCCCCTGGCTATAGACGTAATACCACTAAATTTGCTGACTTCATTCTCCCCACATCTGTATCATGTAGGGATCATAAGCTAACTGGCAATGGATCCAACTAATATTCAAATTGATGGTCACTTTCTCGCGCTATCGCTGGCATACTCCGTCAGGGAAACCAATTCAATCTCTTTGGGGTTCCTCAACATATCCATACAAGCTGCAATTCGAACATACTTACCATCGCCCGATTTCCAGATCACTGGTGTCATCATCTGCCAATCACTAAACATTTCTACATGTTTCATCATGGGTCCCAGATCCATGGAATGATATCCTTCATTTACTAATATTGTCACATGGGGCAAAGCCCATCGCACACTGCACCATTTCTGCAGAAAATCATTTTGTCCTATCTGCAATGCTAAGTCCCTGCTTTCATATCACTCTGGCTTCACTCTGTAAATGCTGCAGGGAGACAACCTCAGAGTGCCATCACTCCTGCAATACTTTACTCTGATTCTCCTCAAAAATCACTGTATAATGGTGCAGCCAAAGGCAGTAAAGCTAAAGTATCTGTCCTCTATTTCTCCCAAGTTACACAATTATAACCATCGCTACCTCCTATCCAATTTACATTAGCCATCCCGGCTCCCTGCAACACCAACTGAGAACTCCCTTTTATCTACACTAAACACCTTTTTGAGTACATTCCAATACTAATTCTAACTTCAATAAAGCGTCCTTACCGAGCAAATTAATTGGTGTCCCCATAGAGAACACGTGGTGCTAGAACACAGAGAACAGCAATCCATCTGTCTCATGTAGGGAACTGCAGATCCTGAGTCTAATGTCGGGAATAGCTGTTCTCGACACGAGACACAAGGACTACTGTTCGCCATATTAAACAAATGGACTGTTGTTCACTTTTTTTATACGCAGGGACTGCTATTCATTTTTTTATACACAGGGACTGCTGTTCTCTATATTGTAACAAGACTGCTGTTCTCTCTTATACACGGGCACTGTTGTTCTGTATAATTAACGCAAGGACCGCTGTTCTACATATCATAAACAGGTAAGGCTGCTCTCTATATTATACAGCAGGACTCCTATTGCAATATACACAGGGGCACGTGTTGTCTATGTTATACAAAGGGGATGTACTGTGCTGTAATGTTATATGTTGTTTTGCCTAATGTCCGATATTAGCCGAGTGGTTTCATAATGGGCCTGAACTGTGCAGTAATTCTCTACGTTCTGTGAATTCATATTCCTTTCTTAGACGAGCAGTTGCATATTGGACATGTACTGCGCTGTAATGTTCTATGTTGTATTCGTCTAATGTCCGGTATGAACTGAGTGGTTCCATAAAGGGCTTGTACTGTGCTGTCATTCACTACGTTGTATTAATTCATATTCGTTTTTTAGACGAGCGATTCTGTAAAAGGCGTGTGCTGTGCTGTAATTTTCCTTGTTATCTTGTCCTAATGTCCAGTATTTGCCGAGTGGTTCCATAGTGGGCCTGTACTGTGCTGTAATTCTCTACGTTCTATTAAATCATATTCCTTTTTTAGACGAGCGGTTCCATGCAGGACCTGTAATGCGCTATAATGTTCTAAGTTCTATTGATCTAATGTTCAGGATTAGCCAATTGGTTCCATAAAGGGCCTGTACTGCGCTGTAATGCTTTGTGTTCTATGACGTTCACTTCCTTTATTAGCCGAGTGGTTCCATAAAGGGCCTGTACTGAGCTATAATGTTGCATGCTCAATGACTCTAACTTCCTTTATTAGCCGAGCAGATCCATCAAGGACCTAGACTGTGCTGTTCTGTTCTATGTCGTATTAGTCTAACATCCTTTATTAGCTGAGGACTTCCATAATGGGCCTATGTTGCGCTGTAATGTCTCTGTTCAATGAGTGTAGAAGATAGAACATAGAAGAATACAGCGCAGTACAGGCCCTTCGGCCCTCGATGTTGCGCCTATCAAAGCCCACCTAACCTACACTAACCCACTATCCTCCATATACCTATCCAATGCCCGCTTAAATACCCATAAAGAGGGAGAGTACACCACTGCTACTGGCAGGGCATTCCATGAACTTACGACTCGCTGAGTGAAGAACCTACCCCTAACATCAGTCCTATATCTACCCCCCCCCTTAATTGAAAGCTATGCCCCCTTGTAATAGCTGACTCCATACGTGGAAAAAGGTTCTCACTGTGAACCCTATCTAACCCCCTAATCATCTTGTACACCTCTATCAAGTCACCACTAAACCTTCTTTTCTCCAATGAAAACAACCCCAAGTACCTCAGCCTTTCCTCATAGGATCTTCCTACCATACCAGGCAACATCCTGGTAAACTTCCTCTGCACCCGTTCCAGTGCCTCCACATCCTTCCGACAGTATGGCGACCAAAACTGCACACAATATTCCAGATGCGGCCGCACCAGAGTCTTATACAACTGCAGCATGACCTCAGGACTCCGGAACTCAATTCCTCTACCAATAAAAGCCAGTAGGCCATATGCCTTCTTCACTGCACTATTTACCTGGTGGCAACTTTCAGAGATCTGTGTACATGGACACCAAGATCCCTCTGCTCTTCCACACTACCAAGTATCCGACCATTAGCCCAGTACCCCATCTTTTTGTTACTCTTACCAAAGTGAATCACCTCACATTAGCTACATTGAACTCCATTTCCACTTTTCTGCCCAGCTCTGCAGCTTCTCTATATCCTGCTGTAACCTGCCACATCCTTCCTCACTGTCTACAACTCCTCCGACTTCCGTATCATCCGCAAACTTGCTCACCCAACCTTCTAACCCTTCCTCCAGGTCATTTATAAAAATGACAAACAGCAATGGTCCCAAAACAGATCCTTGCGGAACACCGCTAGTGACGGCACTCCAAGATGAACCTTTGCCATCAACTACTACCCTCTGTCTTCTTCCAGCCAGCCAATTCCTAATCCAAACCTCCAACTCACCCTCAATGCCATATCTCTGTATTTTCTGCAGTAGCCTACAATGGGGGAACTTATTAAACGCCTTACAAAAATCCATATATACCACATCTACCGCTTTCCCCTCATCTACCTCCTTAGTCACCTTCTCAAAGAATTCAATAAGGTTTGTGAGGCACGACCTGCCCTTCACAAAACCATGCTGACTATCCTTGATCACATTATTCTTATCCAGATGTGCATAAATCCTATCCCTTACAACTCTCTCTAAGACTTTGCCCACAACAGAAGTGAGACTCACTGGCCTATAGTTACTAGGATTATCCCTACTCCCCTTCTTGAACAAGGGAACCACGTTTGCTAGCCTCCAGTCCTCTGGCATTACTCCTGTAGACAACGCGGACACAAAAATCAAGGCCAATGGCTCTGCAATCTCCTCCCTTGCTTCCCAGAGAATCCTAGGATAAATGCCATCAGGCCCAGGGGACTTATCTATTTTCACCCTTGCCAGAATTTCCAACACCTCTTCACTACATATCTCAAAGCCATCCATTCTACTTATTCGTGCCTCAGTATTCATATCGACAACAATGTCCTGTTCCTGAGTGAATACTGACGAAAAGTATTCATTCAGTGCCTCCCCAATCTCTTCAGCCTCCACACGCAACTTCCCATTACTATCCTTGATTGGACCTATTCCTACCCTAGTCATTCTTTTATTCCTGACATACCTATAGAAAGCCTATAGGTTAATCTATAGTAGTTAATCCTACCAACTCAGGACCTTTCATGTCCCCTCCTTGCTGCTCTTAGCTCTCTCTTCAGGTCCTTCCGGGCTACCTTATAACTCTCAATCGCCCCTATTGTACCTTCACGCCTCATCTTTACAAAGGCCGCCCTCTTCCATTTAACAAGGGATTCCAATTCCTTATTAATCCACGGCTCCCTCACACGACCCTTTCCTCCCTGCCTGATAGGTACGTACTTATCAAGGACACTCAATAGTTGCTCCTTGAACAAGTTCCACATATCAATTACTCTCTTGCCTTGGAATCTACTTTTCCAATCCACACATCCGAAGTCATGCCTCACCGCATCATAATTTCCCTGCCCCCAGCTGTAACTCTTGCCCTGTAGTACCCACTTATCCCTCTCCATCACTAGAGTAAAAATCACCGAATTGTGGTCACTGTCGCCAAAGTGCTCACCTACCTCTAGTTCTAATACCTGGCCTGGTTCGTTACCCAGAACCAAATCCAGTATGGCCTCACCTCTTGTTGGCTTATCTACATATTGTGTCAGGAAACTCTCCTGCACACATTGGACAAACACCGACCCATCTAATGAACTTGAGCTATCGCTTTCCCAATCAATATCAGGAAAGTTAAAGGCCCCCATAACAACCACCCTATTACTGTCACTCTTCTCCTGAATCATCTTCGGAATCCTTTCTTCCACGATTCTAGGACTATTAGGAGGCCTGTAAAAGACTCCGAACAGGGTGACCTCACCTCTCCTATTCCTAACCACAACCCAAACTACCTCAGATGGCAAATCTTCGTCCATCTTCCTTTCCACCGCTGTAATACTATCTTTGACAAGCAAAGCCACAACCCCCCCTCTTTTACCCCCACCTCTGACCCTACTAAAACATTTAAACCCTGGAACCTGCAACAGTCAATCCTGTCCCTGATCTAGCCATGTCTCCGTAATAGCCACAACATCGAAGTCCCAGGTACCAACCCACGCTGCAAGTTCACCTACCTTATTTCGTATACTTCTGGCATTAAAGTATACACACTTCAAGCCACTCTTCTGTTTACAGGCACCCTCCTTTAAGATTGATGCCATATTCCTAACCTCCCTACACTCCAGGTCCTGCACCCTAAAGCTACAGTCTGTGTTCCCATGCCCCTGCAGAGTTAGTTTAACCCCCTCCCAATTGCCTTTAGTTGTCGAGTGATTCCATAAGTGACCTGTACTGCACTGTAATGCTCTAGTTTATGTTGGTCTAATATCCTTTATTAGCTGCGCGGTTCCCTAAAGAACGTGTACTGCGCTGTCATGTTCTTTGTTGTATTGGTCTAATGTCTGGTATTAGCCAATTGGTTCCATAAAGGGCCTGTACTCTGCTATAATACTCTACCTTCATTGAATCTATATTACTTTATTAGCCGAGTGGTTCCCTCAAGGGGTTGTACAGTGCTGAAATGTTCTATGTTCAATGAGTCTAATTGCATTTAGTTGTTGAGTGGTTCTACAACCGGTCTGTACTGCGCTGGAATGATGTATGTTCTACGAAACTAACTTCCTTTAAGAGCCGAGCGGTTCTAAAAGGGCCTGTACTGCGCTGTAATTCTATATGTTCGATGAGTCTAACTTCCTTTATTAGCCGAGTTGTGCCATAAAGGACTTGTACTGCGCTGTAATGTTCGATGTTGTATTGGTGTAATGTCCGGCATTAGCCGTGTGGTTCCATTCAGGGCCTGTTCTGCGCCGTAATGTAGTTTGTTCTATGACTCTCACTTCCTTTATTAGCCGAGCGATTCCATCAAGGGGATGTACTGTGCTGTAATATTCTGTGTTGTTTTGCCTAATGTCCGGTATTAGCCAAGTGGTTCCATAATGGGCTTATACTGTTCTGTAATTATCTATGTTTTATGAATTCATATTTCTTTTTGAGACGAACGGTTCCATAAAGGGCGTGTACTGCACTGTAATCGTCGATGTCGTGTTGGTGTATTGCCTGGTATTAGCCGGGTGGTTCCATTAAGGTCCTGTGTTGCGCTATAATGTGCCATGTTGTAATGGTCTAATGTCCGTTATTAGCTGAGCAGTTCCCGATGGGACCTGTACAGTGCTGTAATGTTCTATGTTGTATTGGTCTAATGTCCCGTAAGAGCTACATGGTTTAATGCTGCATGTTCGGAGACTCTAACCTCATTTATGACTTCCTGTACGGTGCTGTAAATCTCTATGTTCTAAGAATCTATATTCCTTTATTATCCGGATGGTTTTATAAAGGGCCTGTACTGTGCTCTAATGTTCGATTTTGATTGGTGTAATGTCCGGTATTAGCCGAGTGCTTCCATAAAGGGCCTGTTATGCGCTGTAATGCTGTAAGGTCTATGACTCTCACTTCCTTTATTAGCTGAGCGGTTCCATCAAGGAGCTGTACTGTGCTTTAATTCCCTACATTATATGAATTAATATTCCTTTTTTAGATGAGGGGTTCCATAAAGGATCTGTACTGCGTTGTCATGTTCTATGTGGTATTTGTCGAATGTCCAGTATTAGCCGAGTGGTTCCATAAAGGGCCTGTACTGCGCTAGAATGCTGTTTGTTCGATGACTCTCACTTCCTTTATTAGCCGAGCGGTTCCTTCAAGGGCCTGTACTGTTGTGCAATATTCTGTTGTTTTGTCTAATGTCCAGTATTAGCCGAGTGGTTCCATGATGGGCCTGTACTGTGCTGTAGTTCTCTTCGTTCAATAAATTCATGTTCCTTTTTTTGACGAGCGGTTCCATAAAGGACCTGTACTACACTTTAATATTCGATGTTGTATTGGTGTAATGTCTGGTATTAGAAGATTGGTTCCACAAAAGGGCTTCTACTGCGCTGTAATGCTGTATGTTGCATTCGTCAAACTTCATTTATTAGCTGAGCATAATGGGCCTGTGTTGCGCTGTAATGTCTCTGTTCACTGAGTCTAATTGCCTTTAGTAGCTGAGCGATTCCATAAAGGAGCTGCACTGCACTGCAATGTTCCATGTTGTATTGGTCAAATTCCGGTATTAGCCGAGTTGTTCCATGAAGGACCTGGACTGCAATGTAATGTTCTTTGTTGTATTGGTCTAATGTCCAGTATTAGCCGAGCAGTTCTTTAAAGGGCATGTACTGCGCTGTAATTCTGTATGTTCCAAGAATCTAACTTCCTTTATTAGCCAAGTCGTTCCATAAAGGTCCAGTACTGCGCTATTATGTTCGATGTTGTGTTGGTGTAATGTCCGGTAGTAGCCAAGTGTTTCCATAAAGGGCCTGTTCTGCACCGTAATGCTGTATGTTCTATGACTCTCACTTACTCTCTTAGCCGAGCGGTTCCATCAATGGGCTGTACTGTGCTGAAATATTCTATGTTGCTTTGCCTAATATCCGCTATTAGCCGAATGGTTCCATAATGGGCCTGTACTGTGCTGTAATTCTCTACGTTCTATGAATTCATATTCCTTTTTTCGACAATGGTTCCATAAGTCGCTGTAATGTTCTATGTTGTATTGGTCTAATGTCCCGTAAGTGCCAAGTGCTGTAATGCTGTATGTTCGGAGACTCTAACTTCCTATATTAATTCCTGTACTGTGCTGTAAATCTCTTTGTTCTATGAATCTATATTCCTTCATTCTCCGAGTGGTTTTATAAACGGCCTGTACTGCGCTCTAATGTTCGATGTTTAATTGGTGTAATGATCAGTATTAGCCGAGTGTTTCCATACAGGGCCTGTTCTGCGCCGTAATGCTGTATGTTCTATGATTCTCACTTCCTTTATTAGCTGAGCGGTTCCATCAAGGAGCTGCACTGCGCTTTAATTCCATACATTATATGAATTCATATTGCTTTTTAAGATGAGGGTTTCCATAAAGGGTCTGTACTGCGTTGTAATGTTCTATATTGTATTGGTCTAATGTCCGTTATTAGCCGAGCGATTCACTGAAGAACCTGTCTAATGTCCCTAATTAGCCAAGTGGCTCCATAAATGGCCTGTACTGCGGTATATTGCTGCATGTTCTATGTCTCTCAATTCCATTATTATCCGAGCAGTTCCATCAAGGGGCTGGACCGTGTTGTAATATTCTATGTTGTATTGTTTCAATTGTCCGGTATGAGACGAGTGGTTCCATAAAGGGCCTGTCCTGCGGTGTAATGCTGAATATTCTCTAGCTCTTAACTTCGTTTATTTGCCAATCCGTTCTATAAAGGGCCTGTACTACGCTGTAATGCTGTATGTTCCATGACTCTAACTTTCATTAAGAGACGAGCGGTTCCATCAAGGGCCTGTACTGTGCTGTAGTGTTCTATGTTGTGTTGGTCTAATGTCCAGTTTTAGCCAAGTGGCTCCATAAAGGGCCTGTACTGTGCTTTAATGCTGTATGTTCTATGACTCTAACTTCCTGTTTTAGCTGCGCGGTTCCATCCGGGGCATGTACTGTGCTGTTATGTTCCATGTTGTATTAGTCTAACTTCCTTTATTAGCTGAGCAGTTCCACAATGGGCCTGTGCTGAGCTGTAATATTCTATGTTCAAAGAGTCTAATTGCCTTTAGTAGTTGAGTGATTCCACAAAGGACGTGTACAGAGCAGAAATTCTCGACGTTCTATGAGTCTAACTTCCTTTATTATCTAAGCGGTTTCATTAAGGGTTTGTAATGCGCTGAAATGCTGTGTCTTCAATGAGTCTAATTGCGTTTAGTCGAAGAGCGATTCCACAAAGGACCTGTACTGCGCTGTAATGCTGAATGTTCTTTGAGGAGAAAGTGAGGACAGCAGATGCTGGAGATCAGAGCTGAAACTTCTGTTGCTGGAAAAGCACAACAGGTCAGGCAACATCCAAGGTGCATGACCCCAACTCCCAGCACAAAACCATCATCTCCCAGACCATCCATAACCTCATCACCTCAGGGGATTTCCCTTCCACCGCCTCCAACCTCATAGTCCCACAACCCCGCACCGCCCGTTTCTACCTCCTGCCCAAAGTCCACAAACCTGTCTGCCCCGGATGACCCATTGTCTCAGCCTGCTCCTGCCCCACCGAACACATCTCTGCATACCTCGACACAGTCCTGTCCCCCTTAGTCCAAGAACTCCCCACCTACTTTCGGGACACCACCCACGCCCTCCACCACCTCCATAATTTTTGCTTACTCAGCCCCGAACGCCTTATCTTCACCATGGACATCGAGTCCCTATACACCTCCATCCCCCATCCCGAAGGCCTCAAAATCCTCCGCTTCTTCCTTTCCCGCCGAAAGTGCCCTTTCACTGACACCCTCCTTCGAATGACTGAACTGGTCCTCACTCTGAACAACTTCTCTTTCCAATCCTCACACTTCCTCCAAACCAAATGAGTAGCCATGGGCACCCGCATGGCCCCAGCTGTGCCTGCCTCTTCGTCGGAAGAGTCTTACCTGTGTATTATATGGAGAATTACAGTCCTTGTGTCAAATATACAGACAACAGTGCCCGTGTATAAGAGAGAACAGCAGTCCCTGCGTATAACATACAAAACCCACGTATAAAATACTGATCAGCAACCCCTGTGTATAACATATAGAACAGCAATCCCTGTATCTCATGGAGGGAACAGCAGATCCAGCGTCTATTATAGAGAACAGCAAACCCTGTGTATATTGTGTAAAATGGCGGTCCCTGTGTATAACGGGGAGAACAGTAGTCCTTGTGTTTCATGTAGAGAACAGCCGTCCTTCTGTACAATGCAGAGATCTGCAGTTCCTGTGTTTAACATAGAGGGCAACAGTCTATGTGTACAGTATAGAGAACCGCAGCCCTGTACACAATGCAGAGAACAGCAGTCAGTGTTTACAGTGTAGAGAACAGCAGCGGCCCTGTCCATTGCATATAACATAATCTCTGAGTATAATATAGAGAACAACAGTGCCAGTGTTTAATAAAGAGAACAGCAGTCCCTGTGTATGACAGAAAGAACAACAGTCTCTGTGTCTATTACATAAAACAGCCGTCCCTTTGTCTATTATGGCGAACAAGAGTTACTGTGTATAATGTAGAGAACAGCAGTCCCAGTGTATAATATAGAGAAGAGCTGCTCCAGCGTCAATTACACAAAACAGCAGCCCCTTGATATAACACAGAAAACAGCAGTCCCTATGTATAAAATAAAGAACAGCATTCCCTGCGCACATGCAGAGAACAGCAGTGACTGTGTACATGGTAGAGAACAGTAGTCCATGTGTTCAACATAGAGAACAGCAGTGCATGTGTACATTGTAGAGGACAGCAGCCCTTTGTATAATTTAGAGATCAGCAGTCCCTGTGTGTATTACAGAGAACACCAGTCCTGCGTACACTGTAGAGAACAGCAGTCCATGTGTACATTGTCGAAAACAGCAGTGCCTGTGTACACTGTGGAGAATAGCAGTACCTTCGTATAATAAAGAACGGCACTTCCTGTGTATAACATATAGAACAGCTATTCCTGTGTCTATTACACAGAACTGTACTCCCTATGTATAATATAGAGAACAGCAGTCCCTCTGTACAATACAGAGATGAGCAGTCCCTATGTATAAAATAGAGAACATCACACCCTGCACACATGCAGAGAACAGCAGTGAGGACAGCAGCCCCTCTGTATAATATAGATATCATCAAACCCTGAGAATAATGTAGAAAATAGCAGTCTTTGTTTCTAGTGTGGAGACAAGTAGTGCCTGTGTATATTTTAGAGAACAGCAGATCTTGTCTCTCATGTAGAGAACAGCATTCCCAGTGTATAAAGTACAGAATACATGTCCCTGAGTGTCTGGTAGAGAACAATAGACGCTGTGGAAAATGTAGAAAACTGCAGTGCTGCATACATTGGAGAGAAAAGCAGTGCCTACATATAATATAGAGAACAGCCATCCCTGTGTTTAATAAACAGCAGTTTAGAATGCAGAGAACAGCTGTCCTGCTTACAATGCGGAGAACAGCAGTCACTGAGTGCAATGTAGAGAACAGCAGTCCATGTGTGCAATGTAGAGAACAGCAGTGCCTCTGTACATTGTAGAGAACACTAGTCTCTGAGTATAATGTGGAGAACAGCAGTTTAATAAAGCGAACAGCAGTCCCTGTATATGATAGAGAGAACAACAGTCTCTGTGTTTATAATACAGAAGAGCATTCCTGTGTATGAGAAAGAGAACAGCAGACACTGTGTCTAATGTACAGAACAACAGTCCCGCGTACACTGTAGAGAACAGCAGTCCCTGTGTACAATTTCGAAAACAGCGGAGTCTGTGTTCATTGTAGAGAACAGCACTCCCTTCTTGTAATATAGAGAACAGCAGTCCTTGTTTGTATTATACAGAATGGCAGTCCCTGTGTATATTATAGAGAACAGCTGTTGGTTTGTCTATTATAAAGAGCAGCTGTCCCTATGTATAATATAGAGAATAGTAGTCTTTCTGAACAATACAGAGATGAGCAGTCCCTGTGTATAACACAGAGAAAAGCAGTCCCTGTGTATAATAGAGAGAACAGCAGTCCCTGAGTCTATTATAGAGAACAGCGGACATTGAGTCTATTATTGAGAACACCAGTGACTGTGCATAATATAGAGAACAGAAATCCCTGTGCACAATGCAGAGAACAGCAGCCTCTAAGTACATTATAGAGAACAGCAGACCCTGAGAGCAGCAGTCACTGTGTATAATATAGAGGACATGAGTCCCTGTCTACAGTATAGAGAACAGGAGTCCTTGTGTATAATATAGAGAACAGGTTTACCTGTGCATAACATGGAGCAGAGCAACCTCTGTGTCAAATATAGAGAACTACAGTGCCCAGGTATAAGGGAGAACAGCACACGCTGTGAAAAATATAGGGATCAGCAGTCCAGATGTATAATATGGAGAACAGCAGTCCCTGTGATAATAAATGGAACACAGTCCCAGTGCATAATATAGAGAACAACAATCCCTGTATCACATATAGGGAACAGCAGTTCCTGTGTCTAATGTAGGGAACAGCAGTCCCTGTGCACAATGTAGAGAACAGCAGTCCCTGTGTATAATAAATAGAGCAGCAGTCACTGGGTTTAGTAATGAAAGCAGCAGCCCATGTGTTTAATATAGAGAATCGCATACCCTGTGTCTCAGAGAGAACAACAGTCCCTATATCTGATATAGAGAACAACAATCACTGTGTATAATATGTAGAACACTAGACCCTGGGTATAATATAGAGAACAGCAAATCCTGTGAATAATGTAGAAAACAGCAGTCCCCGTTTCTAATGTGGAGAACAGTAGTCCCTGTGTATATTGTGGAGAACGGCAGATCCGGTGTTTCATGTAGAGAACAGCAGTCCCTGTGAATACTATGGAGAACCGCAATCCCTACGTATAACGTATAAAATACACGTCGCTGTGTACTTTGTGAAGAACAGCAGACCCTGTGTATAATGTAGACAACAGTGGTCCTGCATACATTACAGGGAAGAGTAGTCCCTGTGTACAGTGTAGAGAAAAGCAGTCCCTACGTATAATATAAAAAACAACAGTCCCTGTGCTTAATATAGAGAACACCAATCGCTATGTATAACTTAAAAAACAGCAGTCCTTATGTTATATACAGAGAACAGCCGTCCCTTTAGAAAAGAAAGAGACCACTTGTCGCTGTGTATATTATAGAGAGCAGGAGTCCCTCTGTGTAATAAAGAGAATACCCTTCCCTGTGTATACTTTGGAGAACAGCAGTCATTGTGTCGATCATAGAGCACAACAGTGCCTGAGTATAAAAGTGAACAGTAGTCCTTGTGTATATAATAGAGTACAGCAGTCCCTGTATAAAAAATAGTGAACATAACTCCCTATGTCTGTTTTAGAGAACAACAGTGCCTGTGTATAACGTAGAGAACAACAGTCCTTGTGTCTATTTTGGAGAACAGCAGTCCTTGTGTATAATATAGAGATAAGCAGTCCCTGGGTCTAATATAGAGAACAGCAGTCCCTGTGTCTATTTTGGAGAACAGCAGTCCCAGTGTACAAGATGGAGAACAGCAGTCCCTCTGTAGAAAATAGAGAACTGTGTATAATATAGAGAACATGTATCCCAGAGTATATTATACAGAGCAGGTTTCCCTGTGGGTAATATAGACAACAGGCTTACCTTTGTATAATATGTAGTCGTCCTTGTGTGAATTATAATGGACAACACTGCCCGTGAATGAGTGAGAACTGCAGTCCCTGAGCACAATATAGAGAAGAGCAGCCCTTTGCATAATATAGTGAACAACAGGAACTATGTATTATATAGAGAACAGGAGATTCCGGGGTTTAGTAATGGGAACAGCTGGCCCTGAGTCTAACATAGAGAACAGCAAGCCCTGCGAATAATGTAGAAAGCAGCAGTCCCTGTTTTTAATGTGGAGAACAGCTGTCCCTGAATATATTGTGGAGAAGAGCAGATCCTGTGTTTCAGGTAGAGAACAGCAGTCGATTCGTATTATGCAGAGAGCAGCTCTCCTTGAGTGTATGCTGGAGAACAGTAGTTCTTGTGTAAAATGTAGAGAACAACGGTCCTGCATGCGTTATAGGGACAAGCAGTCCCAGTGTACAATGTAAAGAACAGCAGTCCCTTCATATTACAGAGAGAACGACAGTCCCTGTTTTTAGTTAAAAGAACAGTAATCCCTGTGCATAATATACAGAACAGCAGTCCCTGTGTTTCATAAAGAGAGCAGCAATCCCTGCGTATAATATAGCGAACTCGTGTCCTGGTGTATATTATAGAGAGCAGGCGTCCCTCTGTGTCATATCGAGAAGAGCCTTGCCTGTGTTTAATATGGAGAACAGCAGTCCTTCTGTCAATTATACAGGACAACAGTGCCCGTGCATAAGCGAGGACAGCACTCCCTGTGTATAATGTAGAGAACAGCAATCCAACATCCTCTGTAGAGAACAGCCGAACCTGTGCACAGTGAAGAGAAAGGCAATCTCTGGATCCAGCGTCTAGAACAGCAGAACCTTTGCACATTGTAGAGTACAGCAGTCTCTGTGTATAATGCAGAGAACAGTCCCTGTGTACACGATACAGAACAGCACTCCCGGTGTGTAACATAGAGAACTGTGATCCCTGTGTCTATTATACAGAACGGCAGTCCCTTTGAACAAAATAGACAACAAAACAGGCAATTTGTACAATATGTAAAACGCAATCAAAGCAAATTTGTTGAAGATAAAAGGAGCTGAACCATGAAGTGATGACATTCTTTATATAATAATATGATGGAGAAGATGTATTTTTGTAATTTGTAATTTCAAATCAGCTCTTTTTCTCATATGTTCCTATCAGGTAACTTCAACATATTGTTCTCCGTTCCTTCAGTAAAAGCATTGTTATATTTTGTAAAAATGTTTTCATGTTATCATTCTTGCAGTTATTCACAAAAAGAAAAATAAAATTAAAGTGAAATGCTGATGATGCTTAAAGCTTGAAACAAGAACGGAAAGTATGTATTAAACATAGAACCCGTCTTGCTGTATCGGTGAGAAAACAAACAAAGTTCACGCTCAAATATTACCCTGGTCTGAAGGAGACTTTTTTTTCATTGATGACTGACAGGACGGGGTGGAACAGTTGGGGGGTTGGACAAAGTTAAAAGGATTTGAAAGTGTGATAACCTCCAACTCGCCCTCAATGTCATACCTCCCTATTTTTTGCAGTAGCCGACCATGGGGTTCCTTATCAAACGCCTTACTAAAATCCATATATACCACATCTACCGCTTTCCCCTCGTCCACCACCTTAGTCACCTTCTCAAAAACTTCAATCAGGTTCGTGAGGCACGACCTGCCATTCACAAAACCATGCTGACTATCCTTGATCACATTATTCTTATCCAGATGTTCATAAGTCCTATCCCTTAGAATTCTCTCTAAGACTTTGCCCACAACAGAAGTGACACTCACCGGCCTATAGTTACTAGGGTTATCCCTACTCCCCTTATTGAACAAGGGAACCACATTTGCTATCCTCCAGTCTTCTGGCACTATTCCTGTAGACAACGAGGACATAAAAATCAAGGCCAATGGCTCTGCAATCTCCTCCCTTGCTTCCCAGAGAATCCTAAGATAATTGCCATCAGGCCAAGGGAACTTATCTATTTTCACCCTTTCCAGAATTTCCAACTCCTCTTCCCTACATAACTCAAAACTATCCATTCTACTTAATTGTGACTCAGTATTCACATCGGCAACAATGTCCTGTTCCTGAGTGAATCCTGACCAAAAATATTCATTCAGTGTCTCCCCAATCTCTTCAGCCTCCACACGCAACTTCCCACTACTACACTTGACTGGACCTATTCCTACCCTAGTCATTCTTTTATTCCTAACATACCTGTAGAAAGCCTTAGGGTTTTCCCTAATCCTACCAACTAAGGACCTTTCATGTCCCCTCCTTGCTGCTCTTAGCTCTCTCTTCAGGTCCTTCCTGGCTACCTTATAACTCTCAATCGCCCCAATTGAACCTTAACGCCCCATCTTTACATAGGCCGCTCTCTGCTATTTAACAAGGGATTCCAATTCCTTATTAAACCACGGCTCCCTCACACGACCCTTTCCTCCCTGCCTGACAGGTACATACTTATCAAGGACACTCAATAGTTGCTCCTTGAACAAGCTCCTCATATCAGTTATGCCATTGCCTGGAAGCCTACTTTTCCAAGCCACGCATCCTAAGTCATGCCTCACCGTATCATAATTTCCCTGCCCCCAGCTATAACTCTTGCCCTGTAGTACACACTTATCCCTCTCCATCATTAAAGTAAAGTCACCGAATTGTGGTCACTGTCCCCAAAGTGCTCACCTACCTCTAATTCTAACACCTGCCCTGGTTCGTTACCCAGAACCAAATCCAGTATGGCCTCACTTCTTGTTGGCCTATCTACATATTGTGTCAGGAAACCCTCCTGCACACAATGGACAAACACCGACCCATCTAACGAACTTGACCTATAGCTTTCCCAATCAATATCAGGAAAGTTAAAGGCCCCCATAACAACCACCCTATTACTTTCACTCTTCTCCTGAATCACCCTCGCAATCCTTTCTTCTACGTTTCTAGCACTATTAGGAAGCCTGTAAGGCTCCTAACAGGGTGACCTCACATTTCCTATTCCTGACCTCAGCCCAAACTACCTCAGATGGCGAGTCTTCATCCATCGTCCTTTCCACCGCTGTAATACTATCTTTGACAAGCAATGCCACACCTACCCCTCTTTTAACCCCACTTCTGACTCTATTAAAATATTTCAACTCTGGCACCTGCAACAGCCAATCCTGTCCCTGCTCTACCCATGTCTCCGTAATAGCCACAACATCGAAGTCCAAGGTCCCAACCCATGCTGCAAGTTCACCTACCTTATTTCGTATATTTATTGCATTGAAATATACACACTTCAAGCCACTTTCCTGTTTACAGGCACCCTCCTTTGAGATTGATGCCATGTTCCTAACCTCCCTACACTCCAGTTCCTGCACCCTCAAGCTACAGTCTAGGTCCCCATGCTGCTGCAGAGTTAGTTTGAACCGCCCCCACAAGAGCACTAACAAACCTCCCGCCAAGGATACTGGTGCCCCTCAGGTTCAGGTGTAGACCATCCTGTTTATAGAGGTCCCACCTTCCCCAGAAAGAACCCCAGTTACCCAAATACCGGATTCCCTCCCTCCTGCACCATCCCTGTAGCCACGCATTGAACTGTTCTCTCTCCTTATTCCTCGACTCTCTATCATGTGGCACGGGTAACAAACCAGTCAACAACTCTGTTCGTTCTAACTCTGAGCTTCCAACCTAGCTCCCTGAAAGCCTGCCTAACATCCTCAGCCCTCCTCCTACCTATGTCATTGGTGCCAATGTGGACCACGACTTCAGGCTGCTCCCCCTCCCCCTTAAGGACCCGGAAAACACGATCAGGGACATCACGTACCCTTGCACCTGGGAGGGAACATACCAAACGTGAGTCTCTCTCGGCCCCACAAAACCGCCTATCTGTGCCCCGAACTATCGAGTCCCCAATTACTGTTGGTCTGCTCTTCTCCACCCTTCCCTTCTGATCAACGGGGACAGGCTGCGTGCCAGAGGACTGAGCCCCATTACTTACCCCTGGTAAGTCGTCCCCCCCACAAGTATCCAAAACGGTATACTTGTTCTTGAAGGGAACGGCGGCAGGGGGTCCCAGCACTGGCTGCTTCCTCCCAGTCCCCCTCACTGTCACCCATCTGTCTGCAATCTTTGGAGTTCCTACTTCCCTATAGCTCCGATCTATAACCAACTCCAGCTCCAGTTCCCTAACACGGTCTTGGAGGAGCTGGAGATGGGTGCACTTCCTGCAAGTGTAATCAGCAGGGACGTCCATGGCATCCCTCACCTCAAACATGTTGCAAGAGGAACATTGCACTGCCTTCACTGCCATCCCTCTAAAAGTAACCTTTTAAAAAAAAACTGGGTCTAAAGAATAGAACAAGCAAAATGCAGCACTCACCTACTTACCACAATGGGTCTTATTATTAGGTTAGAGGAGGATGGCGGGTGGGAGGCACTACCTGTGTAGTGCCTCGGGTTCTTCTCCTGCGCACTTTTATAGGGAAAAAACCTACCCAGGTAAGCTTAGGCAATACCTGCTTCCGGGTCTCGGCTGCCCCTCTGGTCTGAGTCACTTCCCACTGCTGCTCCCGCTCTTTCTGTGAAGAGAAAAAAAAACACCGCTGCCCGCTACCGGTAAGTAATTTTAAAACAAACTGTATTACCTTAGCTGCTGCCCGCACTCAAAAATTACAGTGCAGTACAGGTCCTGAATGGAACCACACGGCTAATACCGGACATTACACCAATACAACATTAAACATTACAGGTCCTTTATGGAACCACTTATCTAAAAAAGGAATGTGAATTCATAGAACATAGGGGCCCTTTTATCTCCCTAGTTACCCTTTTGTCCTTAATGTATTTGTAAAAACCCTTTCAATTCTCCTTAATTCTGTTTGCCAAAGCTGTCTCATGTCCCCTTTTTGTCATCCTGATTTCCCTCTTAAATATACTCCTACTTCTTTTGTACTTTTCTAAGGATTCACTCGATCTATCCTGTCGAGACCTTACATAAGCTTCCTTCTTTTTCTTAACCAAACCCTCAATTTCTTTAGTCATCCAGTATTCGCTATATCTACCAGCCTTGCCTTTCACCCTGACAGGAATATACTTTTTCCAGATTCTTGTTCTCTCATAGCTGAAGTTTTCCCATTTTCCCGCCATCCCTTTACCTTCTAACATCTGCCCCCACACCCCATATGCTTTCAAATGTCTTGCCTCATATCGTCAACACTTACCTTTCTCCAAATTAGAACTTCAACTTTTAGATCTGGTGTATCCTTTTCCATAATTATTTAAAATCTAATAGAATTATGGTCGCTGGCCCCAAAGTTCTTCCCCACTGACACCTCAGTCAAATGCCCTGCCTTATTTCCCAAGAGTAAGTTAAGTTTTGCACCTTATCTTATATATACATCTACATACTGAATCAGAAAATTGTCTTGTACACACTTAACAAATTTCTCTCCATCTAAACCCTTAACACAATGACAATCCCAGTCTATGTTTGGAAAGTTAAAATACCCTCCTATAACCACCCTCTTATTCTTACAGATAGCTGAGAACTCCTTACAAGTATGCTTCTCAATTTCCCTCTGACTATTGGGGGTCTATAATACAACCATGATAAGGTTATCATCCCTTACTTCTTTCTCAGTTCTACCCAAACATCTTCCCTGGATGTATTCCCGGGAATATTCTCCATCAGCACAGCTGTAATGCTATCCCTTATCAAAAAAATTACTAATAATAAGTGTGGAAGTTTAAGGGCATTGATAGTGACATTAATAACAAACCGAAGGAGAAATTGCGGAGATATAGAACAGATGGCATTTTAGAAGGAGAGACAATGGAAGCTCATGGCGGGGACAGTGCAGGAGAAAGGGAGAGAGAGAGAGAGAGAGACAGAATCTACACTGTTAGTGCCTTTGCTGTTTTGAATTCATGTGTCGCTGGACATCATAGTGCTTCTGGGAAAATTAACAAACAGTGAATTTCACAACTAATCTTGGAGGAACCTGTTTGGGCGAAGTTCACGACACAGAATCAGATAAGTTAATCGTTGTTTTAAGTGTGTCCAAACGAAATGTTGCAGTAGCGAGTAGATTGGGTTCTTTCTTGATTATACAGGACTTTGGTTAGGCCACAGTTGGAGTACTGTGTGCAGTTCTGGTCGCCTCACTTTAGGAAAGATGTGGAAGCTTTGGAGAGGGTGCAGAGAAGATTTACCAGGATGTTGCCTGGAATGGAGAGTAGGTCGTACGAGGATAGGTTGAGAGTTCTCGGCCTTTTCTCGTTGGAACGGCGAAGGATGAGGGGTGACTTGATAGAGGTTTATAAGATGATCAGGGGAATAGATAGAGTAGACAGTCAGAAACTTTTTCCCCGGGTACAACAGAGTGTTACAAGGGGACATAAATTTAAGGTCAAGGGTGGAAGGTATAGGGGAGATGTCAGGGGTGGGTTCTTTACGCAGAGAGTGGTGGGGGCATGGAATGCGCTGCCCGTGGGAGTGGTAGACACAGAATCATTGGCGACCTTGAAGCGGCATTTGGATAGGTACATGGATGGGTGCTTAATCTAGGTTAGAAGTTCGGCACAACATCGTGGGCCGAAGGGCCTGTTCTGTGCTGTATTGTTCTTTTGTTCTATTGTTCTATTGTTCTATATGTGTTTGGAGATATGTCTCTTGATTAAACTTAAAATATAAGCCATAACTACCAATTTAACCTGGCGCCGAGCTTTGTAAAGATATAAGACATTGTTATTTTCTGGGTCTGTAGATTGGGAACGAGCAAAAATGGCATTTAGTACAGTGATATGTACTTCTTGTCAGATGTGGGAGTTTAAAGAGTGTTTAAGGGTTACTGCGGATTATATCTGCCATAAATGCAGTTGGCTGCGAATCTTATCAGATCAAATGGATCATTGGAGAGACAGTTAGAAACAATTAGGAATTTGCAACAGCAACAGTAAGTGATGGATAGCAGTTATAGTAAGGGGGCAAGTCTCAGATACAGTCACATAGATAGGTTAACTCCAGGAAGCGTAAGAGAGGTCGGCAGCTAGTGCAGGAGTCTTTTTTTGGATATATCCATTTCAAACAGATATGCTGTTTTGGAAAATGTAGGGAGTGATGGATTCTCAGGGGTACGTAGCACGAACAATCAAGTTTCTGGTATTTAGAATGGATCTAATGCAACGAGGGGTACGTCGGCTTCCAAGAGATCAATTGTGTTAGGGAATTCTGTAGGCTGAGGTACATACAAACCTTTCTGTGGCCAGCAGTGAATAAGCAGAATGGTTTATTGCTTCCCTGGTGCCAGGAACAAGGATGTCTCAGAGAGGGTGCAGAATGTTCTCACGGTGGAGAAGGACCAGCAAGAGGTCATTGTCCACATTGGAACCAACGATATAGGAAGGGAAAACTTGAAGATACTGAAGGGAGACTACAGAGAGTTAGGCAGAAATTTAAAAAGGAGGTCCTCAAGGGTAATAATATCTGAATTAATCCCAGTGCTACGAGCTAGTGAGGGCAGAAATAGGAGGAATGAGCAGATGAATTCATGGCTAAGGAGGTGGTTTATGGAAGAAGCGTTCACATTTTTGGAATATTGGAATCTCTTTTGGGGTAGAAGTGACCTGTCCAAGAGGGACGGATTGCACTTAATTGGAAGGGGACTAATATACTGGCAGGGATATTTTCTAGAGCAGCTCGGGAGGATTTAAACTGGTAAGGTGGGGGTTTGGGGTGGTGGTGGGGAGGTGGGATCCAGGGAGATAGTGAGGAAAGAGATCAATCTGAGACTGGTACAGTTGAGAACAGAAGCGAGACAAACAGCGCAGGCAGGGACAAGGTAGGACTAACAAATTAAACTGAATTTATTTCAATGAAAGGGGCCTAACAGGGAAGGCAGATGAATTCAAGGCATGGTAAGGAACTTGGGACGAGGATATCATAGCAATTGTAGAAACATGGCTCAGGGATGGGCAGGACTGGCAGCTTAATGTTTCCGGATACAAATGCTGCCGAACGGATATAAAGGGAGGCAAGAGAGGAGGGGGAGTCGCATTTTGGATAAGGGATAGCATTACAGCTGTGCTGAGGGAGGATATTCCCGGACATTCATCCAGGGAAGTTATTTGGGTGGGACTGAGAAATAAGAAAGGGATGGTCATCTTGTTGTGATTGTATTAAAGACCCCCAATAGTCAGAGGGAAATTGAGAAACAAACTTGTAAGGAGTTCTCAGCTATCTGTAAGAATAGTAGGGTGGTTATGGTAGGGTATTTTAACTTTCCAAACATAGACTGGGACTGCTGAGGTTTAGAGGAGAGGAATTTATTACGTATGTGTGAGACAATTTTCTGATTCAGTATGTGGATGTACTACTAGACAAGGTGCAAAACTTGACTTACTCTTGGGAAATAAGGCAGGGCAGGTGACTGAGGTGTCAGTGGGGACGCAGTTTGGGACCAGCGACCATAACTCTAATAGATTTCAAATAATGATGGAAAAGGATAGACCAGATCTATAAGTTGAAGTTGCACATTGGAGAAAGGCTAATTTTGACGAAATGAGGCAAGAACTTTCGAAAGCTGATTGGGTGCAGGTATTCGAAGGTAAAGGAACGGCTGGAAAATGGGAAGCCTTCAGAAATGAGATAACGAGAATCCAGAAAAAAAGTATATTCCTGTTTTGAAAGGAAAGGCTCCTAGGTATAGGGAATGCGGGATGTCTAAAGAAATTGATTGTTTGGTAATGAAAATGAAGGAAGCATATGTAAGGTATTGACGGGATATTTCGAGTGAATCCTCAGAAAAGTATAAAGGAAGTAGGAGGATACTTAAGAGGCAAATCAGGAGGGCAAAACGGAGGGCAAGGCAGCCTATGCGTGGAGCCGCTGAAAATGGGGGAAAATACTAAATGAGCGTTTTGCATCAATATTTACTGTGGAAAAGGATATGGAAGATATAGTCCACAGGAAAACAGATAGTGACGTCTTGCAAAATGCCCGTATTACAGAGGAGGAAGTGCTGGATGTCTCGAAACGCATAAAAGTGCATCAATCCGTAGGACCTGATCAGGTGAACCCTAGAACGCTGTGGGAAGCTAGAGAAGTGATTGCTGGGACTCTTGCTGAGATATTTGTATCATCGATCGTCACAGATTAGGTTTCAGAAGACTGGAGATTGGTTAACGTGATGCCACTTTTTAAGAATGGTAATAAGTACAAGCCAGGCAACTATAGACAGGTGAGCCTGAAGTCCGTGGTGGGCTAATTGTTGGAGGGAATCCTGAGGGATAGAATGAACATGTATTTGGAAAGGGAAGGAATGATTAGGGGCAGTCAACATGGTTTTGTGCGTAGAAAACCATGTCTTACAAACTTGATTAAGTATTTTGATGAAGCAACAATGAGGATTAATGAGGGCAGAGCAGTAGATGTGATCTTTTTGACTTCCATAAGACATTTGACAAGGTTCCCGATGGGAGACTTACTCGCAAGGTTAGATATCACGGAATATTGGGAGAACCAGCCATTTGGATCCAGAACTGGCTCAAAGGTAGAAGACAGATATAGTGGAGGAGGATAGTTTTTCAGACTGGAGACCTGTGGCCAGTGCACTGCCACAAGGATCAGTGCTGGGTCCTCTACTTATTTCATTTTCATAAATGATTTGGATGCGAGCATAAGAGGTACAGTTAGTAAGTTTGCAGATAACACCCAACTTGGAGGTGTAATGGACAGCAAGAGGGGAACCTCAGATTACAACAGGAACTTGACCAGATGGGTCAATGGGCTGAGAAGTGGCAGAGGGGTGACCTTATAGAGGTTGACAAAATTATGAGGGGCATGGTGGATAGGGTATATAGACAAAGCCTTTTCCCTGGCGTCTGGGAGTCCAGAACTCGAGGGCATAGGTTTAGGGTGAGAGGAGAAAGATATAAAAGAGACCTAAGGGGCAACTGTTTCGCGCAAAGGGTGGTATGTGTATGGAATGAGCTGTCAGAGAAAGTGGTGCAGGCTGGAACAATTGCAAAATTGAAGAAACATTTGGATGGGTATATGAATAGGAAGAGTTTGGAGGGATATGGTCCGGGTGCTGGCAGGTGGGACGAGATTGTGTTGGGATATCTGGTCGGCATGGACTGGTTGGACCGAAGGATCTGTTTCAATGTTGCACATCTCTATGACTCTATGACTATTTTTAGGCTCTTGAAGACGTGCCCAGTAATGAAACTCTGAATTGACGAAAGCTATAATCTAGCTGAGAATGAGACAGCAGAACCCGCTTATCTCATATATACTGCATCCTTACCAGATCCAAAGTCATAACCTGCGAGAAAGTAAGGACTGCAGGTGCTGGAGACCAAAGTTGATCTGAATGTGAGTTGTAATAAGCCAGGAGATTCAGGAGAGGAACTATTGCCTGTGACTGAGGAATACAAACAAACTGAGCAACCCAAACTAAAATACAAACACTGCAGTAAGTACTAGACTTTGTGTGATTGTATTTGACATTGTCTGACAAGTTACTGTATCAATGATAATTAAAAAGCATTGTACTTTATTAATATCAATAATAGTGTTGTGAATAATGTATCAGAGAAGTTCTGTCGTAATTCTGACATAATCAATGGTAGGGCCTTATTTAGTGTGGCATAAGAGGGGAAGGTAAGGAATGTAGGACATAATTCTTTATAGTTAACTGTAGGGTTTTAGACAGTGTTGTAGAAAACGCATATCCGGGTGTGTTGGACGTAATTATGACATAATTAATGATAGGACTTGAGTAGAGTTGTAGAACGCAGGGACCCGGGGGTGTAGGATATAATTATTATATATCGTATGGTAAGGCATTGTATAATGTTATACAATACAGGGGCCTGGAGGTTTGAGGACATAATTCTGACATTATTAATGGCAGGACCTTGGGTAGTGTCGTCCATCGGGGGACCTAGGAGTAGTAGGAAATAAGGAGAAAGTGAGGATGCTGGACGTCAGGCATGGGCATGGATAGTGTTGTAGAACAGAGGGACCCAGTCGATGATGAATATAATTCTGACAGAATTAATGGTAGTGCCTTGGGTACTATTGAAGACCAGTGGGACCTTGGGGGTGTATGACATAATTCTTATATAATTAATGGAGTTCCTTGAGTAGTGTTGTAGAACACAGGCACTTTAGAAGTGTAGGCCATAATTCTTATATAATTAGTGGTCGGGACTTGAGTAGTGTTGGAGAACAGACAGACCTGGGGTGTGTTGGGCACAATTAATGATAGGACCTTGTGTTGTGTTATAGAACACGAGGACCTATGAAGTGTAGGATATAATTATGATGTAATTACTGGTTAATGCCTTGGATAGTGTTGTCGAACGGGAGACCTAGGGGTGAAGGAGATAATTATTGTATAATTAATGGTAGGACCTTCGGTAGTGTTGTAGAACACGTCGACCTAGGGGGTGTAGGATATAATTCCTATATAAGTAACGGTAGTTCCTTGGGTAGTGCTGTGGAACAGAGGGACCTTGGATGTGGAGGACATAATTCTTATATCATTAACGATTGGGCCTTCGGTTGTGTTTTAGAACAGAGAGACCTAGGCGGCGGAGGACATAATTCTTATATAATTTACGGTTGGGCCTTGGGGAGTGTTGCAGAACAGAGGGACCTGGGATGTGTGGGACGTAATTCTTATATCATTAATGTTAGGGCCCTGGGTAGTGTGGTTGATCATGCGGACTTGGGGGTGTCCAATTTCACTTTCAATGGAATTTCAATTTCCAAAGTCAATGGAACAGAGAAACAACAACAAAGTGGGCTTGCTGTCAATTCTCTTTCACTGCTCTTTGCTGTGGTGAAGCCTTATATCGCTCAGAATCACAGAAGTGCAACAGTGCAGAAGGAGGCCATTTGGCCCATTGCACTTGCACTTGTTTCTAAGTGAGCATCATTCCACGTGTTAATCTCCTCGTTTTCTCCCCCATACTATTTCTCATCATTTCTATCCAAATGACCATCCAATGCCCTGTTGAAAGTCGGATCTGCCTCCACGATATTTCAGAAACGAGAAGTGTAGTACCCCTCAGACATCCTTGTTGTTTAAGGGAAGAAGACACACCTTCTTTCGTCAAGAGCTACTGGTGTTTGTGTCTGAATGAATGACTGAATCAGCGAGTGAGTCAATGATTGAATGGACTGCAAAGGTTCAACAGGTAGAAGACTACTATCATCTTGCGGGCAAATTGGTGAAAAATGCCACATCTTGTAGGTCAATTCAAAAGAAGACAAGGCGTGTATGTGGCTGAGGTAAGTGGCTCGAGTGGCAGGTTGGTAGGGTGGAGGGTGCAGAGGGTGGCAGGTTCCTAAGGTAAGCCAAAATTAATCAGTTTGGATCAAGAGATATGCAGTTCAAGGGCAAGTCAAGTCTGGTGAAGGGGCTCAGTTGGAATGAGGATTAGTTTGGGTGTAGTCCCTATCATCTAGAGGTTCATTCAAATTTTGGTCACGATTAACTGAGCTTTACACCAGTTACAGGAAGATCAAGATGGAGCTGAAGAAAATAACCAGTGCTTTGGGTCTTGCCAGAGAGGACACATCACTCCATATCCTGTCAACTTCCTTCAACCATCTTCTGTGGGACCAGTGCTGCATTTGGACTTGATTTATTTTAGCTCATTGACATAATCCTGCTGGAATTCCTCCATTAAACAGCGGCTCTAGTGCGGGAGTGAATTGCATAATCCTTCGTGCTGCTAGCCCATGTGCTATTGGAAGGGATGTTTGAGTGGGTGCTGTGTGTAGACACGAGTGCCTCCACACTTAAACCACCGTGTTGGAGTGGAAACCTCTCGGAGTGCTGGTGATACTGCCTTTGTGTATTTGTCTTTGTTCCAGTCTTATTCAGCTGCCAGTACTGTGATGACTGTACCATTCCCTTTGATCAGATCGATGTGGAGTAACTTCATCAAATTGTTTAAAGTTTACATGAATTTCTGGTATTCAATAGACCTTCTTTGGTACTTTTCTCCAGTCTTTATTTCCTCAGATTTCTTTACAGTCAATTGTCTCTCTGCCACTACCATTCATAAGCTCAGAGACTTCCATATCTGTTTGTTTGTTTTTAAAACTGTTTGTTTTAAAAGTACTTACCGGTAGCGGGCAGCGGTGTTTTTTTCACTCTCTTCACAGAAAGAGCGGGAGCAGCAGGGGGAAGTGACGACGACCAGAGAGGCAGCCTAGACCCGGAAGCAGGTAGTGCGTAAGCTTACCTGGGTAGGTTTGTTTCCCCTTTAAAAGCGCGCAGCTGAAGAACCCGAGGCACTACGGAGGTCGTGCATCCCACCCGCCCTCCTCCTCTAACCTAAAATTAAGATCCGTTGTGGTAAGGAGGTAAGTGCCGAATTTTGCTTGTTGTATTCTTTAGACCCAGTTTTTTGTTTAAAATAAAGGTTAGCTTTAGAGGGATGGCAGTGAAGGCAGTGCAATGTTCCTCCTGCAACATGTATGAGGTGAGGGATGCCTTGGACGTCCCTGCTGATTACACTTGCAGGAAGTGCACCCATCTCCAGCTCCTCCAAGACCGTGTTAGGGAACTGGAGCTGGAGTTGGATGAACTTCGGATCATTCGGGAGGCAGAGGGGGTCATAGATCGGAGCTATAGGGAAGTAGTAACTCCAAAGATGGCAGATAGATGGGTGACAGTGAGGGGGACTGGGAGGAAGCAGCCAGTGCAGGGACCAGTATACCGTTTTGGATACTTGTGGGGAGGACGACTTACCAGGGGTAAGTAACGGGGCTCAGGCCTCTGGCACGGAGCCTGTCCCATCTACTCAGAAGGGAAGGGTGGAGAAGAGCAGAGCAATAATAATTGGGGACTCGATAGTTCGGGGCACAGATAGGCGGTTTTGTGGGAACGAGAGAGACTCACGTTTGGTATGTTGCCTCCCAGGTGCAAGGGTACGTGATGTCTCTGATCGTGTTTTCCGGGTCCTTAAGGGGGAGGGGGAGCAGCCTGAAGTCGTGGTCCATATTGGCACCAATGACATAGGTAGGAGGAGTGCTGAGGATGTTAGACAGGCTTTTAGGGAGCTAGGTTGGAAGCTCAGAGTTAGAACGAACAGAGTTGTTGTCTCTGGTTTGTTACCCGTGCCACGTGATAGAGAGTCGAGGAATAGGGAGAGAGAAGAGTTAAATGCGTGGCTACAGGGATGGTGCAGGAGGAAGGGATTTCGGTACTTGGATAACTGGGGTTCTTTCTGGGGAAGGTGGGACCTCTATAAACAGGATGGTCTGCACCTGAACCTGAGGGGCACCAGTATTCTTGGCGGGAGGTTTGCTAGTGCTCTTGAGGGGGGGGTTTAAACTAACTCTGCAGGGGCATGGGAACCCAGACTGTAGCTTTAGGGTGCAGGACCTGGAGTGTAGTGAGGTTAGGAATATGGCATCAATCTTAAAGGAGGGTGCATGTAAACAGAAGAGTGGCTTGAAGTGTGTGTACTTTAATGCCAGAAGTATACGAAATAAGGTAGGTGAACTCGCAGCGTGGGTTGGTACCTGGGACTTCGATGTTGTGGCTATTACGGAGACATGGCTAGATCAGGGACAGGATTGGCTGTTGCAGGTTCCAGGGTTTAAATGTTTTAGTAGGGTCAGAGGTGGGGGCAAAAGAGGGGGGGGTGTGGCTTTGCTTGTCAAAGATAGTATTACAGCGGTGGAAAGGAAGATGGACGAAGATTTGCCATCTGAGGTAGTTTGGGTGGAGGTTAGGAATAGGAGAGGTGAGGTCACCCTGTTAGGAGTCTTTTACAGGCCTCCTAATAGTCCTAGAATCGTTGAAGAAAGGATTGCGAAGATGATTCAGGAGAAGTGTGACAGTAATAGGGTGATTGTTATGGGAGACTTTAACTTTCCTGATATTGATTGGGAAAGCTATAGCTCAAGTTCGTTAGATGGGTCAGTGTTTGTGCAATGTGTGCAGGAGAGTTTCCTGACACAATATGTAGATAAGCCTACAAGAGGTGAGGCCATACTGGATCTGGTTCTGGGTAACGAACCAGGCCAGGTATTAGAACTAGAGGTAGGTGAGCACTTTGGGGACAGTGACCACAATTCGGTGATTTTTACTCTCGTGATGGAGAGGGATAAGTGTGTACTACAGGGCAAGAGTTATAGCTGGGGGCAGGGAAATTATGATGCGTTGGGGCATGACTTAGGATGTGTGGATTGGAAAAGTAGATTCCAAGGCAAGAGCGTAATTGATATGTGGAACTTGTTCAAGGAGCAACTATTGAGTGTCCTTGATATGTACGTACCTATCAGGCAGGGAGGAAAGAGTCGTGTGAGGGAGCCGTGGTTTAATAAGGAGTTGGAATCCCTTGTTAAACGGAAGAGGGCGGCCTTTGTAAAGATGAGGCGTGAAGGTTCAATAGGGGCAATTGAGAGTTATAAGGTAGCCCGGAAGGACCTGAAGAGAGAGCTAAGAGCAGCAAGGAGGGGACATGAAAGGTCCTTAGTTGGTAGGATTAGGGAAAACCCTAAGGCTTTCTATAGGTATGTTAGGAATAAAAGAATGACTAGGGAAGGAATAGGTCCAATCAAGGATAGTAATGGGAAGTTGCGTGTGGAGGCTGAAGAGATTGGGGAGGCGCTGAATGAATACTTTTCGTCAGTATTCACTCAGGAACAGGACATTGTTGTCGATATAAATACTGAGGCACGAATAAGTAGAATGGATGGCTTTGAGATATGTAGAGAAGAGGTGTTGGAAATTCTGGCAAGGGTGAAAATAGATAAGTCCCCTGGGCCTGATGGTATTTATCCTAGGATTCTCTGGGAAGCAAGGGAGGCGATTGCAGAGCCATTGGCCTTGATTTTTGTGTCCTCTTTGTCGACAGGAGTAGTGCCAGAGGACTGGAGGCTAGCAAACGTGGTTCCCTTGTTCAAGAAGGGGAGTAGGGATAATCCTAGTAACTATAGGCCAGTGAGTCTCACTTCTGTTGTGGGCAAAGTCTTAGAGAGAATTGTAAGGGATAGGATTTATGCACATCTGGATAAGAGTGATGTGATCAAGGATAGTCAGCATGGTTTTGTGAAGGGCAGGTCGTGCCTCACAAACCTTATTGAATTCTTTGAGAAGGTGACGAAGGAGGTAGATGAGGGGAAAGCGGTAGATGTGGTATATATGGATTTTAGGAAGGCGTTTGATAAGGTCCCCCATGGTAGGCTACTGCAGAAAATACAGAGATATGGCATTGAAGGTGAGTTGGAGGTTTGGATTAGGAATTGGCTCTCTGGAAGAAGACAGAGGGTGGTAGTTGATGGCAAAGGTTCATCTTGGAGTGCCGTCACTAGCGGTGTTCCACAAGGATCTGTTTTGGGACCATTGCTGTTTGTCATTTTTATAAATGACCTGGAGGAAGGGTTAGAAGGTTGGGTGAGCAAGTTTGCGGATGATACGAAAGTCGGAGGAGTTGTAGACAGTGAGGAAGGATATGGCAGGTTACAGCGGGATATAGAGAAGCTGCACAGCTGGGCAGAAAGGTGGAAAATGGAGTTCAATGTAGCTAAGTGTGAAGTGATTCACTTTGGTAAGAGTAATAAAAAGATGGATTACTGGGCTAATGGTAGACTACTTGGTAGTGTGGAAGAGCCGAGGGATCTTGGTGTCCATGTACACAGATCTCTGAAAGTTGCCACCCAGGTAAATAGTGCAGTGAAGAAGGCATATGGCCTACTGGCTTTTATTGGTAGAGGAATTGAGTTCCGGAGTCCTGAGGTCATGCTGCAGTTGTATAAGACTCTGGTGTGGCCGCATCTGGAATATTGTGTGCAGTTTTGGTCGCCATACTATAGGAAGGATGTGGAGGCACTGGAACGTGTGCAGAGCAAGTTTACCAGGATGTTGCCTGGTATGGTAGGAAAATCCTATGAGGAAAGGCTGAGGCACTTGGGGTTGTTTTCATTGGAGAAAAGAAGGTTTAGGGGTGATTTGATAGAGGTGTACAAGATGATTAGGGGGTTAGATCGGGTTGACAGTGAGAACCTTTTTCCACGTATGGAGTCAGCTATTACAAGGGGGCATAGCTTTAAATTAAGGGGGTTAGATATAGGACTGATGTTAGGGGTAGGTTTTTCACTCAGCGAGTCGTAAGTTCATGGAATGCCCTGCCAGTAGCAGTAGTGGACTCTCCCACTTTATGGGTACTTAAGCGGGCATTGGATAGGTATATGCAGGATAGTGGCTTAGTGTAGGTTAGGGGTGCTTTGATCGGCGCAACATCGAGGGCCGAAGGGCCTGTACTGCGCTGCAATGTTCTATGTTCTATGTTCTATGTTCTATCTATCATGCTCCTGACCCCATCCCCATTCCTTTGGACTGTTGATACTATTACCCATGTTAGGGCGGCATGGTGGCTCAGTGGCTAGTGCTGCTGCCTCACAGCACCTGGGTTGTGGGTTCGAGTCGTGCCTGCCTGTCTGTGTGGAGTTTCTCCATTCTCCTTGTGCCTGAGTGGGTTTCCTCCCACAATCCAATGGTATGCAGGTCAGGTGAATTGCTCATAGTGTTAGGTGCATTAGTTGGGGCAGGGGAGTGGGTTTCTCTTCGGAGGGGCGCTGTGGACATGTTGGGCTGAAGGGCCTGTTTCCACACTATAGAGTATCTAATCTAGTGCTATGGAAATATTCAGAGCACCTTCCTTACACTCGTTTCTTTGGTGGTATTGTTGACAGGGACTGTTATCTAAGATTACAAAGGGACCTTGGCCATTTGGGACAACAGGTGGATTGGTAGCAAATGGATTTTATTGCAGTTGAGTAAAAAAAACAAGGTCAGGACTTGTACAGCTAATGGGAGGGCCCCAGGTTGCTTTGTTGACCGAAGACACTGAGGGATTTGGGCACATTGTTCCTTTAAAGTTGTGTCACAGGTAGACAGGATGGCTAACATGATGGTTAACATGCTTGCTTTCATTGCTCAGACCATTGAGCGTTGCAGTTGTGATATCATGTTGACGTTGTCCAGGACATTGATGAGTCCACTTTTGGAGTGCTGTGCATAGTTTGATTCATCCTGTTATATGAAGGATGATATTAAATTGGAGAGGGTTCAGAAGAGACTTATCATTAATTTGTCAGAGGTGGAGGGTTGAGTTATAAACATAGGCAGGACAGCCTGGGACTGTTTAGACTGGAGAGTAGGAGATAGAGCGGTGACGTTTTGGACGTTTATAAATCATGCGGGGCATGCAGAAGGTGAATAGCAAAGGTTTATTCCCTGGGGCGGTGGAGTTCAAAACTAGGCACCATAGTGTTAAGATGAGAGAAGAAGGTTTTAAGAAGGACATGAGATGCATTTATTTTAAAAGGCAGAGCGGTTCAGAGGAAGTGGTGGATCTGAGCACAATTACAACGTTGAAAAGGCATTTGGATAAATAGATGAGTAGGAAAGGTTTGGAGGGTTATGGGCCAAACACAAGCAAGTAGGACTGGTTTAGTTTGGGAAATTGTCAGAGTTGATGAGTTGGACTAAAGGGTCTGTTTGCGTGCTGCATGACTCAATGGCTCTGTGTGAGAAATAATAAACAAATGTTCTTTATTCAGTCCAATATATTACACAGTTAAATATTTGAGTGCAAGCCACGCTACGAACTAGTGTTAGCCGTTATTTTACATATTACCCAGAAGTTTTCAATAACAGGAGTTTATTCTGATGGTTAAATATCCTGTTATATAATGAATGATCTCCTCAAGCTTTAGTCACATTCAGAGTGCCTGGATTAATTTCAAGCCAACTTATTGCTCTATTGTTGGCATAATTTCTGGACGTTCCATGATTCCATAGATCCTCAGACAAAAAGACATAATGACCAGTCAATGATTATAATGGAGTTTTTAAAATAGGTGTTTGTGGAAACCAGCTATTCCATACAATTCTGCCAAATAGGATGTAACTCTAATAGCTCTGCAAGGAGTATTTAAATTGTTATGTTTCATCATTCAAATATAATTGAGAACAATTCTATTTTACAATTCTTTGAAAAATACGTCCCTTAATATTCTAAGTCAAAGTCTGTTTGACTCTATAGGTTATATAGCACTTAATTTCTCTCATGTACAGTTTATAGAAGCTGTAATATTAGAAACATTGCTATTTTATTTTAACTGCATTGCTGGTTGAAATTCCTAACATGACCATGCATTGTAATTCATGTGAATAAAATGTGTTTATCGTGATGATTCGTGATTAATTTCTTCGAAATTACTCCATTTGCAACAATTGTTTACGAAGGTTCCATTCTTCACCCTGCCAGGTCATGGTACCATGATCCCACTGCTTCGTCAATAAAGCTTTGTGCCTCTGGCTTTATTCGGGTGAAGAAGAGGGTGTTTTCTCATGAGCGAAATATTAACATGGACTATGACATTGTTCACAGTGACTGCTGTTCTCTTCTGTTCTCGAAAATCGACCCAGGGACTGCTGTTCTCTACATTACACACATGGAAAGCTGTCACCTATATTCGACACAGTATCTGCTGTTCCCTACATTGGCCGCAGGGATTGCTGTTCTCTATGTTATACACAGGGAGTGATGTTCACTCTTTTATACACGGGGACTGCTGTTCTCTATATTGTACAGAGGGACTGCTGTTCTCTCTTATTCATGGGCACTTTTACTCTGTATATTTGACACAAGGACTACTGTTGTCCATATTATACACAGGTAATGTTGTTCTCTATATTACACACAGGGACTGCTGCTCTCTTTATTAAACATCGGGTCACGTATTTCTATATTATTCACAGCGACTACTGTTCTCAATATTATACACAGTGACTGCTGTTCTCTATATAATACTCAGAGATTACTATTATCTACAATGTACAAGGGCACTGCTCTTCTCTGCATTGTTCACATGGACTGCTGTTGTCTACACTGTACACAGGGACTGCTCTACCTTACAATCCATGCAGCACCGCTGTTCTCTACGTTTTACACAGGGACTACTGTTCTCTACCATACACTTGAGGACAGCTGTTCTCTAGATTATACATATCGACTGCTGTTATCTACATGAGACATAGGAATTGCTGTTCTCTATGTTAAACACAGGAAGTGCTGTTGTCTCTTATACACCGGCAATGTTGTTCCGTATAATTGACACAAGGACTGCTGTTTTCCATATTACACACAGGTGAGGGTGTTCTCTATATTACACTGAGGGACCCATGCTCTCTATAATGTACACAGCGCCACGTGTTCTCTATAGTATGCACAGCAACTACTGTTCTCTATATTATACACAGGGATTGCTGTTCTCTTTGTGCAGCATGCAGATTGCTGTTCTCAATAGTATACACAGGATTTTTGTTCTTTTTATTAAACACAGGGAATGCTGTTCTCTATATTATATGAAGGAACTGCTGTTCTCTGCAGTGTACACAAGGACTGCTCTTCCCTACAATGTACGCAGGACGCTGTTCTCTACCTTATACGCATCGACTGCTGTTCTCCACATGAGACACAGCATCTGCTGTTCTCCTCAATATAAACAGAGACTATTGTTCTCAACATTGTAAACAGGGACATCTGTTTTCTACATTATTCACAGGGTTTGCTATTCTCTGTATCAGACACAGGGACTGTTTTTCTCTACATTATGCACAGGGGCTACTCTTCTTTATAATGGACACAGGCACTGCTGGTCTCTATGTTGAACACATGGGCTGCTGTTCTCTACATTGTACACAGTCACTGCTGTTCTCTATTTTAAACATAGGGACTGCTTTTCTCTATGCTACACACAGGGACTGCTCATCTCTGTATTGTACCGAGGGACTGCTGTTATCTATATTATACATAAGGACTGCTATTGTGTGTAATAGATACAGGAGCAGTTGTTCTCTGTACGACTCACAGGGACTACTGTTCTCTACCATACACTCAGGGACAGCTGTTCTTTACATTAATATGCATTGGCTGCTGTTCTCTACATGGGACAAAGGATCTGCTGTTCTCCCCAGTATACACAGGGACTACTGTTATCCACATTATAAACAGGGCCAGCTCTTTTCTAAATTATTCACAGGGTTTTCTGTTCTCTATATCATACACAAGGACTGCTGATCTCTATATTATACATAGTGCTGCTGTCCTCTGTAACGTACACATGCACTGCTGTTCTCTATATTGAACATATGAACTACTGTTCTCTGCATTGTACACAGCCACTCCTGCTCTCTGCATTTACGCAGGGAATGCTGTTTTCTAATATATACAGAGGGTCTGCTGTTCTCTATGTTATATACAGGGACTGCTCATCTCTGTACTGTCCCAAGGGACTTCTGTTCTCTATATTATACATAGGGACTGCTGTTCTGAGTAATAGACCCAGGAGCAGCTCTTCTCTATATTGTACACAGGGACTGCTGTTCTCTACGTTATACACAGGGACGTTGTTCTCTATAGTGGACATAGGGACTGTTGTTAGAACATAGAATATAGAACAGTACAGCACAGAACAGGCCCTTCAGCCCACGATGTTGTGCCGACCACTGATCCTCATGTATGCACCCTCAAATTTCTGTGACCAGCAGTCTCTTAAATGTCCCCACTGACCCCGCATCCACAACTTCTGCTGGCAACGCATTCCATGCTCTCACAACTCTTTGTGTAAAGAACCCGCCTCTGACATTCCCTCTATACCTTCCTCCAACCAGTTTAAAACTATGATCCCTCATGTTCGTCATTTCTGCCCTGGGAAATAGAGTCGATAGCCAGAGACTCTCTATGCCTCTCATTATCTTGTATGCCTCAACCAGGTACCCTCTTCTCCTCCTCTTCTCCAACGAAAAAGTTCCGAGCTCAATCAACCTCTCTTCATAAGATAAGCCTTCCAGTCCAGGCAGCATGCTGGTAAACCTCCTCTGAACCCGCTCCAAAGCATCCACATGTTTCTTATGATAGGGCGACCAGAACTGGATGCAGTATTCCAAGTGCGGTCTAACCAAAGTTTTATTGAGCTGTAACAAGATCTCACGACTCTTAAACTCAATTCCCCTGTTAATGAAAGCCAAAACACCATATGCTTTCTTAACAACCCTGCCCACTTGGGTGGCCATTTTAAGGGATCTATGTACCTGCACCCGAAGATCCTTCTATTCCTCCACACTGCCAAGAATCCTATCCTTAGTCCTGTACTCAGCTTTCAAATTCGACCTTCCAAAATGCATCACCTCGCATTTATCCAGATTGAACTCCATCTGCCACCTCTCAGCCCATCTCTGCATCCTGTCAATGTCCCGCTGCAGCCTACAACAGCCCTCTATACTGTCAACGACACCTCCAATCCTTGTGTCATCTGCAAACTTGCTGACCCATCCTTCAATCCCCTCCTCCAAGTCATTAATAAAAATTACAAACAATAGAGGCCCAAGGACAGAGCCATGTGGAACACCACACACCACAGACTTCCAGGCAGAATATTTTCCTTCTACTACCACTCGCTGTCTTCTGTTGGCCAGCCAATTCTGCATCCAGACAGCTATGTTCCCCTGAATCCCATTCCGCCTGACCTTCTGAATGAGCCTACCATGGGGAACCTTATCAAATGCCGAATAAATGCCTGTTCTCTATATTGTAAGAAGGACTGCATTTCTGTATAGTAAACCCAGAGACTGTTGTTCTTTCGATCATGCACAGGGACTGCTTTTCGCTTTATTAAACACAGGCACTGCTGTTCTCTATATTATACTCAGAGATCACTATTCTTTGCAACGTACAGAAGCACTGCTGTCCTCTGCACTGCACACACGGACTGCTGTTCGCTGCATTGTACATGGTGACTGCCATTCTTTGCACTGTGTGCAGGGACTGCTGTTCTCTTTATTATACACAGAGACTGGAGATCTCTCTTTTGCACAGAGGGACGGATGTTCTGTGGAATAGACACAGGTACAGCTGTTGTCTATTTTGTACACTGGAATTGCTGGTCTTTGTTATAGACTCAGAGTACAGAGGGACTGCTGTTCTCCACATTATACACAGGGACTGCTGGTCTCTAAAGTGTACAGAGGGACTGCTGTATTCTGCATTGTATGCTGGACTGCTGTTCTCTAAATTATACACAAGGACTTCTGTTCTCCACGTTATACACAGGGACTGCTATTTTTTCCATTATACAGAGGGATTGCTGTTCTCTATATTATATACAGGGACAGCTATTCCCTACATTAGACACAGGATCTGCAGTTCCCGACATGAGACAGATGGATTGCTGTTCTCTGTGTTATACACAGGCAGTGCTGATCTCTCTTTTACAGAGGCACTGTTGTTCTGTATATTTGACAAAAGGACTGCTGTTCTACATCCTATACACAGGTAAGACTCTTCTCTGTATTACACAAAGTGACCCCTGCTCTCTATAATATGCACAGGGAGACGTGTGCTCTATATTATACACAGTAACTACTGTTTTCTATATTATACACAGCTATTGCTGTTCTTTTAATTAAACACACAGACTGCTGTTCTCTGCATTGTACACACGGACTGATATTCCCTACAATGTCCGCAGGACCGCTGTTCTGGACATTTTACACAGGGATTGCTGTTCCTCTACCATACTTTCGGGACAGCTGTTCTCTACATTATACACATTGACTGCTATTCTCTACATGAGACACAGAATCTGCTGTTCTCTACAATATACACAGAGACTACTGTTATCCACATTAAAAACAGGGACTGCAGTTTTCTATATTATTCATAGGATTTGCTGTTCTTTATATTACACACAGGGACTGCTGTTCTATATATTATGTACATTGACTGCTGTTCTCTATATTAGACGCAGGGACTCCTGCTCTCAAAAACATACACAGGATACATGTTCTCTTTCTTATACACATGTGAATGCTGTTCTCTCTATTACATACTAGGATTGCTGTTCTATTTATGAAGTACAGGGATTGTTGTTCTCTATATTGTATGTGTTCTTTACAATGGACGCAGGACCACTGTTCGCTATACTATATGGAGAGACGACTATTCTCTATATTGTCTGCTTAACCGCAATTTTCTACGTTTTACACAGGGATTACTGTTCTCTACCAGACACTCAGGGACAGCTGTTCTCTATAAAAAACACTGTTCTCTACTTGAGACACATGATCTGCTGTTCTCTACAATAAACACAGGGACTACTGTTCTCCACATTATTCACAGGGTTTGCTGTTCTCTATATTATATAGAGGGACTGCTGTTCCCTATAATATACATAGCTTCTGCTGTTCTCTTTACTAAACACAGGGAATGCTGTTCTCTATATTATACACAGTACTGCTGTTCTCCATATTGTACACAAGGACTGCTGTTCGCTATATTATACCCCGGGACTGCTATTCTATAATAGACACAAAGATTGCTGTTCTCTATGTTATATACAGGGTCAGCAGTCTTCTATATTATGCAGAGTGACAGCAGATCTCTATATTGTACACAGAGACTGCTGTTCTCTTCAATGTACACATACGCTGCAGTTCCCTATGTTAAGCACATGGGCTGCTGTTCTCTACATTATACACATGCACTGCTGTTTTCTGCATGTGCGCAGGGACTACTGTTCTCTATTTTATTCATAGGGACTGCTATTCTCTATGTTATACACTGGAATTGCTCATCTCTGTATTGTACAGAGGGACTGCTGTTCTCTATATTATACAAAGAGACTGCTGTTCTTTGTAATAGACACAGTAACAGCTGTTTTCTATTTTATACGCAGGGATTACCGTTCTGTATAATAGACGCAGGGACTACCTATCTCTATATTATATGCATGGACTGGTGTTCTCTACATTATACACAGGGACTGCTGTTTTTTTATCATAGACATAAGGACTGCTCTTCTCTGTATTGTACTCAGAGTTACTGTTCTCTACAATATACAGAGGCACTGCTGTTCTCTACATTGCTGTTCTCTATGTTATACACAGGGTCAGCAGTCTTCTATATTATGCAGAGTGACAGCAGATCTCGATGTTGTACACAGAGACTGCTGTTCTCTTCAATGTACACAGACACTGCAGTTCCCTATGTTAAGCAAATGGGCTGCTGTTCTCTACATTATACACGTGCACTGCTGTTTTCTGCATGTGCGCAGGGACTACTGTTCTCTATTTTATTGATAGGGACTGCTATTCTCTATGTTCGTGGTGCTGGAAGAGTACAGCAGTTCAGGCAGCATCCAAGGAGCAGCGAAATCGACGTTTCGGGCAAAAGCCCTTCATCAGGATTAAAGGCAGAGAGCCTGAAGTGTGGAGAGATAAGCGAGAGGAGGGTGGGGGTGGGGAGAAATGAGCGTAGAGTACAATGGGTGAGTGGGGGAGGGAACAGTGACTGCTGTTCTCTGCATTGTCCGCAGGGACTGCTGTTCTCTATATTATCTCAGATACTGTTGTTCTCTATATTATACACAGGGACTGCAGACCTCTGTATTGTACAGAAGGACGGCTGTTCTGGCGAAGAGTTACAGGTACAGCTGTTATCTATTTTGTTCAAAGGCAATGCCGTTCTGTATAATAGACACAGGGATCACTGTTCTCTATGTTACACACAGGGACTGCTGTCCTCTATCATGTACAGAGGGACTGTTGTTCTCTGCATTATACACAGAGACTGCTGTACTCTACAATGTGCAAAGGTTCTGCTGTTCTAGACGCTGGATCCAGAGATTGCCTTTCTCTTCACTGTGCACAGGTTCGGCTGTTCTCTACAGAGGATGTTGGATTGCTGTTCTCTACATTATACACAGGGAGTGCTGTCCTCGCTTATGCACGGGCACTGTTGTCCTGTATAATTGACAGAAGGACTGCTGTTCTCCATATTAAACACAGGCAAGGCTCTTCTCGATATGACACATTGGGACGCCTGCTCTCTATAATATACACCAGGACACGAGTTCGCTATATTATACGCAGGGATTGCTGCTCTCTTTATGAAACACAGGGACTGCTGTTCTGTATATTATGCACAGGGATTACTGTTCATTTTACTAAAAACAGGGACTGTTGTTCTCTAGGTAATATGTAGGGACTGCTGTTCTTTACATTGTACACTGGGACTGCTTGTCCCTATCATGCATGCAGGACCGTTGTTCTCTACATTTTACACAAGGACTACTGTTCTCCAGGAGAGCTGCTCTCTGCATAATACGAATCGACTGCTGTTCTCTACCTGAAACACAGGATCTGCTCTTCTCCACAATATATACAGGGACAGCTGTTCTCCATACTATAAACAGGGACTGCTGTTTTCTACATTATTTGCAGGGCTTGCTGTTCTCTCTACTAGACTCAGGGCCTGCTGTTCCCATTACTAAATGCAAGGACTCCTGTTCTCTATATAATACATAGTTCCTGTTGTTCACTATATTATGCATAGGGCTGCTGTTCTCTATATTGTGCTCAGGGACTGCAGTTCTCACTCATTCACGGGCAGTGTTGTCCTTTATAATTCACACAAGGACGACTACATATTATACAAAGGTAAGCCTGTTGTCTATATAATACAGAGCCTGTTGCTCTGTGTTATATACGCTGGGACACATGTTCTCTATATTATACACAGTTCTCTATTTTCTACAGAGGGACTGCTGTTCTCCATATTATACACTGGGATTGCCGTTCTCCAAAATTGACGCAGGGACTGCTGTTCTCATTATTAGACACAGACACTGCTTATCGCTATATTATACACAAGGACTGCTGTTCTCCAAAATAGACACTGGGACTGTTGTTGTCTACATTATACACAGGCACTGTTGTTCTCTAAAACAGACACAGGGAGTTATGTTCACTATTTTTTATACAGGGACTGCAGGACTCTATATTATACACAAGGACTACTGTTCACTTTTATACTCAGGCAATGTTGTGCTCCATGATCGACACAATGACTGCTGTTCTCCAAAGTATACACAGGTAAGATTATTCTCTGTATTACACAGAGGGACTCCTGCTCTCTATAATATACACAGCGACAAGTGGTCTCTTTCTTTTCTAAAGGGACGGCTGTTCTCTGTATATTACGTAAGGACTGCTGTTCTCTAAGTTATACGTAGCGATTGGTGTTCTCTATATTCAGCACAGGGACTGTTGTTTTATATATTATACGTAGGGATGCTTTTCTTTACACTGTACACAGGGACTGCTCTTCCCTGTAAAGTATGCAGGACCACTGTTGTCTACATTATACACAGGGTCTGCTGTTCTTCACAATGTACACAGCGACGTGTATTTTATACGTTATACGCAGGGATTGCGGTTCTCCATATTATACACAGGGACTGCTGTTCTCCACATGAAACACAGGATCTGCAGTTCTCCACAATATACACAGGGACAACTGTTCTCCACTTTAGAAACGGGGACTGCTGTTTTCTACATTATTCACAGGATTTGCTGTTCTCTATATTATACCCAGGGACTGCTGTTCTACATATTATACACAGTGATTGCTGTTTTCTATATCAGACATAGGGACTGTTGTTCTCTATATGAGACACAGGGTATGCGATTCTCTATATTAAACACATGGGCTGCTGCTTTCATTACTAAACCCAGTGACTGCTGCTCTATTTATTATACACAGAGACTGCTGTTCTCTACATTGTGCACAGGGACTACTGTTCCCTACATTAGACACAGGAAATGCTGTTCCCTATATGTGACACAGGGATTGTTGTTCTCTATATTATGCACTGGGACTGTGTTCCATTTATTATCAGAGGGACAGCTGTTCTCCATATTATACACCTGGACTGCTATTCCCTATATTTATCACAGCGAGTGCTGTTCTCCCTTATACCTGGGCACTGTAGCTCTCTATATTAGACACAGAGGTTGCTCTGCTCCATGTTATGCACAGGTAAAACTGTTCTCTATATTATACACAAGGACTCCTGTTCTCTGCACTGTAGACAGGGACTCAGGTTCTCCATATTGTGAACAGCGACTGCTGCTCTGATGAAACACAGGATCTGCTGTTCTCTATAATGTAGTCAGAGACTGCTGTTCTCTGCATTGTGTACAGGGATTTCTGTTCTCTATATTATGCACAGGCACTGGTGTTCTCAATAATAGACCGCTGTTCTTTATAATAGACTCAGGGACTGCTGTTCTCTCTATTATACACACGGACTGCTTGTCTCTAACGGAAAAAAAAATGACGGCAGATGCTGAAAACCAAATACTGGATTAGTGGTGCTGGAAGAGCACAGCAGTTCAGGCAGCATCCAACGAGCAGCGAAATCGACGTTTCGGGCAAAAGCCCTTCCTGATGAAGTGCTTTTGCCCAAAATGTCGATTTCGCTGCTCGTTGGGTACTGCCTGAACTCCTGCTTATCTCTATGTTATACACAGGGACTGCTCATCTCTGTATTGTTCAGAAGGACTACTGTTCTCTCTATTATACATAGGGACAGCTGTTCTTTATAATAGAAAAACCAACAGCTGTTCTCTATAATATACATAGGGACTGCCATTCTGTATAATACAAACAAGGACTGCTGTTCTCTATATGAGACGAAGGGAGTGCCGTTCTCTACAATGTACACAGACGCTGCTATTTTCGAAATTGTACACAGGGACTGCTGTTCTCTACAGTGTACGCGGGACTGTTGTTCTGTACATTAGACACAGGGTCTGCTGTTCTCTTTCTCATACACAGGAATGCTCTTCTGTATTATAAACACAGAGACTGTTGTTCTCTCTATCATATACAGGGACTGCTGTTCGCTTTATTAAACACAGGGACTGCTGTTCTCCACATTATACTCAGAGACGAGTGTTCTCTACAATGTACAGAGGCACTGCTGTTCTCTACATTGCACACATGGACTGCTGTTCTCAACATTGTTCCCAGTGACTGCTGTTCTCTGCATTGTAAGCAGGACCGCTGTTCTCTACATTGTAAACTACTGTTTATTAAACACAGGGATGGCTGTTCTCTATATTATATGTAGGCACTGCTTTTCTCTCCAATGTACGCAGCACTGCAGTTTTCTACATTTTACACAGCGTCTATTGTTCTCTACCAGACACTCAGGGACATGTACTCTGTACTTTATACACTGGGAATGCTGTTCTCTACATGAGAGACAAGATCTGCTGCTCTCTACAATATACACAGGCACTACTTGTCTCCACACTATAAACAAGGACTGCTGTTTTCTACGTTATTCTCAGGGTTTGATGATCTCTATATTATATACAGGGGCTGCTGTCCTCACTGCTGTTCTCTGCATGTGTGCAGGGTCTGATGTTCTCTATTTTATACATAGGGACTGCTCATCTCTGTATTGTACAGAGGGACTGCTGTTCTCTATATTATACATAGGGAGTACAGTTCTGTGTAATAGACACAGGAACAGCTGTTCTGTATGTTATACACAGGAAGTGCCGTTTTATATTATACGAAGGGACTGCTATTCTCCACAGTGTACACAGGCACTGCTGTTTTCGACAATGTACACATGGACTGCAAGTCTCTACAATGTACGCAGGACTGCTGTTCTCTGTAATACACACAGAGACTGCTGTTCTCTATATTATACACAGGACTGCTCTTCTGTATAATAGACTTCGCTCTATCGTACACAGGAATTGCTGTTCTCTTTATGAAACACAGGGACTGTTGATCTCTCCGCTGTACTCAGGGACTGTGCTTCCCTACAATGTATGCAGGATCACAGTTCTCTATATTTTACACAGGGACTACTGTTCTCTACCATACATTCAGGGTCTGTTGTTCCCTACATGAGTATGCATCGACTGCTGTTCTCTTCATGACACACTGGATCTGCTGTTCTCCTCAAGAAAGACAGGGACTACTCTCCACATTATAAAAAGCGACTGCTGTTTTCTACATTATTCACAGGATTTGCTATTCTCTTCCACATATACAGGGACTGCTGATCTCTACATTATACACTGGGCTGCTGTCCGCTACAATGTCCACATGCACTGCTGTTCTCTATGTTGAACACATGGACTGCTGTTCTCCACAATGTACACAGTCACTGCTGTTCTCTGCACGTGCGCAGGGAATGCTGTTCTATATTTTATACATAGGGACTGCTGTTTTCTATGTTATACATAGGGGCTGCTGTTTTGTGTAATTGACACTGGAGCAGCTCTTCTCTATATTATACACTGGGACTGCTGTTCTCTACATTATACACAGTAACTCTTGTTCGCCATAATAGACGTAGGGACTGCTGTTCTCTATATTATATATAGGGACTGCTGTTCCGTGCAATAGACACAGAGAGTGTTGTTCTTTCTATCATACACAGGGACTGCTGTTCTCTTTATTAAACACAGGCACTGCTGTTCTCTATATTATACTCAGAGATTATTGTTCTTTGCAATGGACAGGGGCGCTGCTGTTCTCTACATTGCACACAGTGGCTGCTGTTCTCTACACTGTAAACACTGACTGCTGTTCTCTGCATTGTTTACAGGACTGCGGTTCTCTATACTGTACACATAGACTGTTGTTCTCGATGTTATACACAGGAACTGCAGATCTCTGCATTGTACAGAGGGACGGCTGTTCTCTACATGAAACACAAGGACTACTGTTCTCCACGTTATTCACAGGGACCGCCATTTTATACAATATACACAGGGTTTGCTGTTCTCTATAATAGACGCTGGATCTGCTGTTGCCTCCATGAGATACAGGGATTGCTGTTCTATATGTTATACACAGGGGTTGCTGATCAGTATTTTATACGTGGGTTTTGTATGTTATACGCAGGGACTGCTGTTCTCTCTTATACAGGGGCACTGTTGTCTGTATATTTGACACAAGGACTGTAATTATCCATATAATACACAGGTAAGACTCTTCTATATATTGCACAGAGGGGCCTTTGCTCTCTCTAATATTCACAGGGACTCGTGTTCATATATTATACACAGGTATTGCAGTTCTTTTTATTAAACACAGGGACTGCTGTTCTCGACACTGTACACAGGGACTGCTCTTCCCTACAATATACGCAGGACGGCTGTCCTCTACATTTTACACAGAGACTACTGTCCTCTACCATACACTCAGAGGCAGCTGTTCTCTACATTATACGAATCGACGGTTGTTCTCGACATGAGACACAGGATCTGCTGTTCTCCACAATATACACAGGGAGTGGTGTTCTCCACATTATAAACAGCGACTGCTGTCTTCTACATTATTCACAGGGTTTGCTGTTCTCCACATTATAACCAGGGACCCCTGTTCTATACATTAAGCACAGTGACTGCTGTTCTTTATATTAGACACAGATTCTAATGTTTCCTCTACGAGACACAGCGACTGACGTTCTCTATATTGTACACAGGGATTGCTGTTCTCTTTTTGAAACACCGGGACTGCTGTTCCCTATATTATACACAGGGACTGCTGACTCCATATGGTACACAAGGGTTGCTATTCTCTATATGACACACTGGCACTGCTGTTCTCTAAAAAAGGAATAGGGACGGCTGTTCCCATTATTAAACGCAGGGACTGCTGTTCTCTTTTTATGCATCGGACTGCCGTTCGCCATATTGTACACAGGGAATGCAGTTCTCTCTTATTGTTGTTGTTCTGTTGTTCTATTAATTGTCACAAGGACTGCTGTTCTCCATATTATACTCAGGTAAGAATGTTCTCTATATTACACACAGGGATTCCTGCTCTCCATAATGTACACAGGGACACATGTTCTTTATATTATACACACTGACTGCTGTTCTCTACATGAGACACAGGATCTGCCATTCTCTACAATATACGCAGGGACTACTGTTCTCCACATTAGAAACAGGGTTTTCTAATGTTTTCTACATTATTCGCAGGGTTTGCTGTTCTCCATATTATACTTAGGGATTACTGATCTCTATATTGTACACATGGACTGCTGCTCGCTATAATATACACAGGATCTGCTGCTCCCTTTATTATACACAGGGACTGTTGTTCTCCATGTTGTGCACAAGGACTGTTGTTCTCTATATTATTCACAGGCACTGCTGTTCTCTATATTATACAGAAGGACTGCTGTTCTCTACAATATACACGACTACCGGTCTCCTCATCATACACAGGGACTGTTATTTTATACAATATACACAGGGACTGCGGTTCTCTATGTTGTACACAAGGACTGCTGTTCTCTCTTATATACGGGCACTGTTGTACTCTATAAGACACACAAGGACCGCTGGTCTCCATATTATACATAGATAAGGCTGTTCTCTATATTAGGCACAGGGACTAATGCTCTCTATAATATACACAGGGACACATGTTCTCTAAGTTATACACAGGGACTGCTGTTCTCCATATTATAGGCAGGGACTGCCATTCTATATTTTACATACAATGATTGCTGTTATCCTTATTAAACACGGAGACTGCTGTTCTCCGTATTATACACTGTGAGTGCTGTTCTCTATATATTATGTAGCGACTGCTGTTCTCTACAACGTACGCAGGACCGCTGTTCTCTACATTCTCAGCTGCTGTCTCTTTAACACTGGGACAGCTGTTCTCTACAATGTACGCAGAACTGCAGTTTTCTACATTTTACACAGGGACTACTGTTCTCTACCAGACACCAAGGGACAGCTGTTCTCTATTATACACTTGGACTGCTGTTATCTACATGAGAGACATGATCTGCTGTTCTCTAGAATATACACAGGCACTACTGTTCTCCACATGAAAAACAGGGACTGTTGTGTTCTACATTATTCTCAGGGTTTATCCATCTCTATTTTATATACAATGTATGTGGATTTCTGCATGTGCGCAGGGACTGGTGTTCTCTATTTTATACATTGGGACGACTGGTCTGTGCAATAGACACAGGAATATTTTTTCTTTATTGTACGCAGGGACTGCCGTTCTGCATAATAGACACAGGGACTGCTGTTCTCCATATTAGACATTCTCCATATTCTCCATATTAGACATTCTCTACAATGCACACGGGCACTGCTCTTTTCGACAATGTACAAAGAGACTACTGTTCTCTACAGTGTGTGCAGGAATGCTGTTCTCTATAATACACGCAGAGACTGCTGTTCTCTATATTATATACAGGACTGCTCGTCTGTATAATAGAAACAGGGACTGTTGCTCTCTCTGTCATACACAGGGACTGTTGTTCTCTGTATTATACATAGGGTCTGCTGTTCTCGACATTATGCACAGGGACTGCTGTTCTCTATATTGTACACAAGGACTGCTGTTCTCTCTTATACTTGGGCACTGCTGTGCTCTATGTTAGACAGAAGGACTGTTGTTCTTTATATTATACATAGGTAAGGCTGTTCGTTATTTTACACACCGGGATTCCTGTTCTCTATAATATACACAGAGACACATGTTCTCTATGATATACACAGGGATTACTGTTCTCTATATTATACGCAGGGACTGCTGTTACCTTTATGGAACACAGGGATTGCTGCTCTGTATATTATACCAAGGGATTGCAGTTCTTTTTATGAAATACAGAGACTGCTGTTCTCTACAATGTGCGGAGGACAGCTGTTCTCTACATTTAAACTGCTGTTTATTAAACACAGGGACTACTGTTCTCTACGATGTACGCAGGACTACAGTTTTCTACATTTTACACAGGGACGACTGTTCTCTACCAGACACTCAGGGATAGCTGTTCTCTATATTATACACTAAGATTGCTGTTCTCCACACTAGAAACAGAGACTGCTATTTTCTACATTATTCTCAAGGTTTGCTGTTCTCTAAATTACACACAACTACTGTTCACTCTATGAGACACAGGGACTGGTATTCTCTATATTATACAGATGATCTGGTGATGTTTGTATTGAATGAAGGGAATACTGTTCTCTATATTATACATAGCGGCTGCTGTACTCTACATTGTACACAGGGACTGTGTTTCTCTGTATTATACACAGGCATTGCTGTCCTTTAAAATAGACACATGCACAGCTGTTGTACATAGAGACTGTTGGTCTCTAAAATAAGCAGAGGGACTGCTGTTCTCTTTGTTCTACACAGGGATAGCTGTTCTCTATGTTATACACAGTGACTCATGTTCTCTATATTATCCACAAGGATAGCTGTTCTCCATATTGTACACAGGGACAGCTGTTCTCTATATTATACTTAGGGACTCATGTTCTCTATATTATATACATTGGCTGCTGTTCTCTGTGTTATACACAGTGACTGTTGTTCCCTGTATTCAACACGGGGATAACTGTTCCCTACATGACTCACAGAGACAGCTGTTCTCCATAATATACACAGAGTTTGCTGTTCTCTGGGACTGCTGTCACAGGGACTGCTGTTCTCTACATTGTACATAGTGACTGCTATTCTCTCTTACAAATGGGCACTGTTATTCTGTATAATTGACACAAGGACTGCTGTTCTCCATATTGTACACAGGTAAGTCTGTTCTCTATGTTACACAGGGACGTGTTTCTGCTCTCTATAATATACATCGGGACACGTGTTCTCGACATAATACACAGCGACTGCTGTTCTCTATATTATACACAGGGATTGCTGTTCTCTGCATTAAACACAGGGACTGCTGTTCTCTACACTGTACACAGGGACTGTTGTTCTCTACAATGCACGCAGGACCGCTGTTCTCTACATTTTACACAGTGCCTATTGTTCTCCACTCAGGGTATGCTGTTTTCTGTATAATACACAGCGACTGCTTCGTTTAATAAAAACATCACTAGATCATCTGTATAATATAGAGAATACCAGTCCCTGTGTCTCATAGTGTGAACAGCAGTTCCTGTGTGTAATTTAGAGAACAGCAAACCTTGAGAATAATGTAGAAAATAGCAGTCTCTGTTTCTAGTGTGGAGAACAGCAATCTTAGTGTATAATATAGAGAACAGTTATCCCTGAGTGTCTGGTAGAGAACGGTAGTCTCTACATGAGACACAAGATCTGCTGTTCTCTACAATATATACAGGGACTACTGTTCTCCACATTATAAACCCTATATGAGACATAGGGACTGTTGTTCTCTATATTATAGAAAGACACTGCTATTCTCTTTATTGAACATAGGGATTGCTATTCTCTATATTATACACAGTTGCTGCTGTTCTCTGTGAAACACAGGCACTGCTGTTTTCTATAATAGTTACAGTGACAGCTGTTGTCTATGTTATACACAGGGACTACTATTCTCTATATTATAGGAATGGGCTCTTATTCTCCATATTATACACAGTGACTGCTGTTCTCTATATTATACATTGGGACAACTGGTCTCTGTATTATACACAGGCACTGCTGTTCTTTGCACACAGGGAGTGGTGTTCTCGACATTTAAACAGGTACTGCTGCTCTCTCTACTACACACAGGGACTGCTGTTCGCTGTATTATACATGTGGACTGCTGTTCTCGACATTATGCATTGGGACTGCCTTTCTTTGTTTTGTATACAGGGACTGATGTTCTGTCTATTGAAGACAGGAACTCATGTTGTCTAATTTATGCACAGGGACTGTTGTTCTCTATATTAAACACAGAGACAGCTGTTCTCTATTATACACTGAGATTGTTGTTCTCTACGTTATTCAGAGGGACTCACGTTCTCTGTATTACATGCGACTGCTCTTCTCTGTACACAAGGACTGCTGTTGTCTTTAATATACGCAGGCTCTGCTGCTCTTGGCATTGTACACAGGGACTGCCGTTCTCTACACCGTACGCAGGACTGCTGTTTGCTACATTATACACAGAGACTGTTCTTCTCTATATTATGCACATAGAGAGCAGTTCTTTCTATATACTCAGGGACAGATGATCTCTTTATTAAACTACCGGGGCTGCTGTTTACTACATTTTACGCAGGGACTGCTGTTCTTTACTTTGCAAACAGTGACTGCTGTTCTCTATATTATACACAGTCACTGCTGTTCTGCATAACAGTCACCATGACTGCTGTTCTCTGCATTACTAAAGGGGATTGCTTTTCTCTAAATTATACACCGGCACTGCTGTTCTGGAGAGTAGACACAGGGACTGCTGTTCTCCATATTCGACACAATGCTGTTGTATATAGTTGACAAAGGGACTGCTGTTCTCTATCTTATACACAGGGGCAGCTTGTTCCCTTTATTAAACACAGGGATTGCTGTTGTCTGTATTATACAGAGGGACAGCTGTTCACTTTGTTAAACACAGGGATTCTGTTCTCTATACTGTGCACAGGGACCATTGTTCTCTATATTATACACAGGGACTGTTGATCTCTTTGTTGAACACAGTTTCTTCTATTGTCTATATTCTGCACAGGGACTGCCGTTCTCTGTCTTACAACAGGGACAGCTGTTCTCTTTATTAAACACAGAGATTGCAGTTGACTATATTATACAGAGTGTCAGCTGTTCTCTTCATTAGGGACAGAGATTCTACACGGGGATTGCTGTTCTTTAAATTATACACAACGACTGCTCTTCTTTATATTAAGCACAGGGACTGTTGTTCTCTTTATTAAACATCGGGACTGCTGTTCTCCATACAATACACAGGGACTGCTGTCCTCTACAATGTACACAGGCTCTGCTGGTCTCGAAATTTTACACATTGACTGCAGTTCTCTACACTGTACACCGGGACTGCTGTTATCCACAGTGTACGCAGGTCTGCTGTTCTCTACATTATACACACACCGTACTGTTCTCTACCATACTCTGAAGGACTGCTGTTCTGTACATTTTACTCAGAGACTACTGTTGACAACATTGTACACAGGGACTGCTGTTGACAATTTGACCCAGAGGAACTGCTGTTCTCTATATGAGAGGCAGGGACTGCTGTTGACTGTTGCACAGAGAAACTGCTATCTCTGTCTTATACACAGGTATTGCTGTTCTCTATATTATAACAGGGACTGCTGTTCTCTCTATATACACAGGGACTGCTGTTCTCCATATTGTACACAGGGACTGCTTTTCTCCATATTATACACAGGGGCTGCTGCTCTCTCCATTGTACGTAAGGACTGCAGTTCGCCATGAAACACAGGCACTGCTGTTTTTTATAATAGTTGCAGTGACTGCTGTTGTCTATATTATGCTCAGGAACGTTGTTCTCTATATTATTCACAGGGACTGCTGTTCTCTATATTATACGCAGGGACTGCTGTTCTCCGTATTAAACACAGGCACTGCTGTTCTTTGCACACGGAGACTGCTGTTCTCGACATTGTAAACAGGGACTCCTGTTCTCTCTATCATAACCAGGATCTCATGTTGTCTCTTTTATGCACAGGGACTGCTGTTCTCTCTATTAAACACAGGGACTGCTGTCCTCTATATTACACACAGAGACAGCTGTTCTCTTTATTAAATACTGAGATTGTTGTTCTCTGCATTGTACAAAGTGACACATGTTCTCTATATTACACGCAGCGACTGCTCTTCTCTACATTATACACAAAGACTGCAGTTTTCTATATTATACAGAGATTGTTGTTCTCTTTAATACACACAGACTGCTGTTCACTATTATACACAGGGACTGCTGTTCTCTGCTTTGGACACAAGAACTGTTGTTCTCTATATTAAACACATGGACTGCTGTCCTGTATAATAAACACAGTGACTGCAGGTCTTGACCTTGTACATAAAGACTGCTGTTCTCTATAATGTACACAGTGATTATTGCTGTCTATGTTATACACAGGGACTGCTGCTCTCTCCATAATAGAGAGGAACTCATGTTCCCTATTTTATGCACAGGGACTGCTGTTCTCTTTATTAAACGCAGGGACTGCTGTCCTCTTTATTAAATGCTGAGATTACTGTTCTCTACGTTATTGAGAGGGACTAATATGGAGCAGTCCTTCTATGGGTTGGTACCTGGGACTTCGATGTTGTAGCTATTACGGAGACATGGCTAGATCAGGGACAGAATTGGCTGTTGCAGGTTCCAGGGTTTAAAGGTTTTAGTAGGGTCAGAGGTGGGGGTAAAAGAGGGGGTGTGTGGCTTTGCTTGTCAAAGATAGAATGACAGCGGTGGAAAGGAAGATGGACGAAGATTTGTCATCTGAGGTAGTTTGGGTTGAGGTTAGGAATAGGAGAGGTGAGGTCACCCTGTTAGGAGTCTTTTGCAGGCCTCCTAATAGTCCGAGAATCGTTGAAGAAAGGATTGCGAAGATGATTCAGGAGAAGTGTGACAGTAATAGGGTGGTTGATATGGGGGACTTTAACTTTCCTGATATTGATTGGGAAAGCTATAGCTCAAGTTCTTTAGATGGGTCGGTGTTTGTCCAATGTGTGCAGGAGAGTTTCCCGACACAATTTGTAGATAAGTCAACAAGAGGTGAGGCCATACTGGATTTGGGTCTGGGTGACGAACCAGGCCAGGTATTAGAACTAGAGGTAGGTGAGCACTTTGGGGACAGTGACCACAATTCGGTGATTTTTACTCTCGTGATGGAGAGGGATAAGTGTGTACTACAGGGCAAGAGTTATAGCTGGGGGCAGGGAAATTATGATGCGGTGAGGCAGGACTTAGGATGTGTGGACTAGAAAAGTAGATTCGAAGGCAAGAGCGTAATTGATATGTGGAACTTGTTCAAGGAGCAACTATTGAGTGTCCTTGATAAGTACGTACCTATCAGGCAGGGAGGAAAGGGTCGCGTGAGGGAGCCGTGGTTTAATAAGGAATTGGAATCCCGTGTTAAATGGAAGAGGGCGGCCTTTATAAAGATGAGGTGTGAAGGTTCAATAGGGGCGATTGAGAGTTATAAGGTAGCCCGGAAGGACCTGAAGAGAGAGCTAAGAGCAGCAAGGAGGGGACATGAAAGGTCCTTAGTTGGTAGGATTAGGGAAAACCCTAAGGCTTTCTCTAGGTATGTTAGGAATAAAAGAATGACTCGGGTAGGAATAGGTCCAATCAAGGATAGTAATGGGAAGTTGCGTGTGGAGGTTGAAGAGATTGGGGAGGCACTGAATGAATACTTTTCGTCAGTATTCACTCAGGAACAGGACATTGTTGTCGATATAAATACCGAGGCACGAATAAGTAGAATGGATGGCTTTGAGATATGTAGAGAAGAGGTGTTGGAAATTCTGGCAAGGGTGAAAATAGATAAGTCCCCTGGGCCTGATGGCATTTATCCTAGGATTCTCTGGGAAGCAAGGGAGGAGATTGCAGAGCCATTGGCCTTGATTTTTGTGTCCTCTTTGTCTACAGGAGTAGTGCCAGAGTACTGGAGGCTAGCAAACGTGGTTCCCTTGTTCAAGAAGGGGAGTAGGGATAATCCTAGTAACTATAGGCCAGTGAGTCTCACGTCTGTTGTGGGCAAAGTCTCAGAGAGAGTTGTAAGGGATAGGATTTATGCACATCTGGATAAGAATAATGTGATCAAGGATAGTCAGCATGGTTTTGTGAAGGGCAGGTCGTGCCTCACAAACCTTACTGAATTCTTTGAGAAGGTGACTAAGGAGGTAGATGAGGGGAAAGCGGTAGATGTGGTATATATGGATTTTAGTAAGGCGTTTGATAAGGTCCCCCATGGTAGGCTACTGCAGAAAATACAGAGATATGGCATTAAGGGTGAGTTGGAGGTTTGGATTAGGAATTGGCTGGCTGGAAGAAGACAGAGGGTAATAGTTGATGGCAAAGGTTCATCTTGGAGTGCCGTCACTAGCGGTGTTCCGCAAGGATCTGTTTTGGGACCATTGCTGTTTGTCATTTTTATAAATGACCTGGAGGAAGGGTTAGAAGGTTGGGTGAGCAAGTTTGCGGATGATACGAAAGTCGGAGGAGTTGTAGACAGTGAGGAAGGATGTGGCAGGGTACTGCGGGATATAGAGAAGCTGCAGAACTGGGCAGAAAGTTGGCAAATGGAGTTCAATGTAGCTAAGTGTGAGGTGATTCACTTTGGTAAGAGTAACAAAAAGATGGGGTACTGGGCTAATGGTCGGATACTTGGTAGTGTGGAAGAACAGAGGGATCTTGGTGTCCATGTACACAGATCTCTGAAAGTTGCCACCCAGGTAAATAGTGCAGTGAAGAAGGCATATGGCCTACTGGCTTTTATTGGTAGAGGAATTGAGTTCCGGAGTCCTGAGGTCATGCTGCAGTTGTATAAGACTCTGGTGCGGCCGCATCTGGAATATTGTGTGCAGTTTTGGTCGCCATACTATAGGAAGGATGTGGAGGCACTGGAACGGGTGCAGAGGAAGTTTACCAGGATGTTGCCTGGTATGGTAGGAAGATCCTATGAGGAAAGGCTGAGGCACTTGGGGTTGTTTTCATTGGAGAAAAGAAGGTTTAGGGGTGATTTGATAGAGGTGTACAAGATGATTAGGGGGTTAGATAGGGTTGGCAGCGAGAACCTTTTTCCACGTATGGAGTCAGCTATTACAAGGGGGCATAGCTTTAAATTAAGCGGGGGTAGATATAGGACTGATGTTAGGGGTAGGTTCTTCACTCAGCGAGTCGTAAGTTCATGGAATGCCCTGCCAGTAGCAGTGATGGACTCTCCCTCTTTATGGGTATTTAAGCGGGCATTGGATAGGTATATGGAGGATAGTGGGTTAGTGTAGGTTAGGTGGGCTTTGATCGGCGCAACATCGAGGGCCGAAGGGCCTGTACTGCGCTGTATTCTTCTATGTTCTATGTTCTATGTTCTATTTATGCGAATAAATGGTTGAAATTTCAAGCATAGACGGCAATTGGAACTTGAAATCAGACAGCGACTGGAATCAGATTAGTCCACACAAGGACCAAATCGAGTAATGATAACTCTGAGAAATGAGACTCTAATCATATCCCACTGACATTCAATGGCTTTACTGTAAACATATTACCCTGTGTAATCGTCCACAGAGATATTATTTTGGGCAAAAACGGATAGAAGCTGGTTACATAAACACTTTGACAACAACAACATGTTCTAGAGGCATTTTTTGATTATAAACTCAACTCATTGTTCCGTGAATCCTACATCGTTTGCAAGGCACAAATGGGATGTGGAACATAACTCTCTCCATTTGCCGAGATGGGTGTAGCTTCAATAACACTTAAGGAACTGGACACCGTCTACGACAATGCAGTCACTTGAGTGTACCCTCTTCAATACCTGCAATATTCATTCCCCACACCGCTAAAGCACAATTGCAGCAGAGTGCAGCAACTTCAAGATGCACAGAAGGGAGTCATTTGGGCATTTTTGACAGACCCTTCAAAACTAAACAGCTGTACTGACGATAAGGACAACGAAAAATAATAAGGATGATGCAACGAAACGCCACCAGTTTTAAGTTACCCTCCAAGGCCCATAGCACCCTGACTTGGAAAGGAATCAGTGATAAACTCATTGGTGAAACGGTCTTGATGGACAAAGTTGCATCCTTCAGCCTTCCATATTTTATCTTACAATTTAAAAACAATGTTGATTTATGCGGTGACCAGAATTGTGCTCAGTCCTTTCGCTGCTCCCTCACCTGGTAGTTGCTAAAGTTCTGCTCTCATCCACAGCCTGTGGTCAACAACAGAAAATATTCGAAAACCGTCTCAATGAAATGTTTCCCTTCAAGATTAGAGTGGTGTTGGAGAAGCACAGCAGGTCCGGCAGCATCTGAGGAGCAGGAAAAATGGACGTTTCAGGCAAAAGCCCTTCATCAGGAATGAGACTGCAGCATATGGGATGGAGAGATAATTGGGAAGGGTGTGGGGCTGGGGAGAAGGTAGCTAAGAGTGCTGTAAGTGGATGCAGGTGGGGGGTGAACATGAAATGTCAGAGAAGAAGGTGGAGTGGATAGGTGGGAATGAAGATGCACAGGTGGGACAGGTCAGGAGGACGGTGTTGAGCTGGAAGGTGGGAACTGGGGTAAGGTAGGGGGAGGGGAAATGAGGAAACGGGTGAAGTTCAAATTGATGCCATAGGTTTGAAGAGTCCCGA